>NC_073633.1:42067954-42370984 GCF_029407905.1 Bubalus kerabau
CTTGTCCCTCAAGGACTTGGGGTTTGACCGGTGCTTACAGTTTCATTGGTCTGATCTTTGGCACAGAGAAGAGAAAGGACAGAAGAACCCCTACTGGCTTGTGTAACAGCTACTGGGGCTCAGCAGCAGATAGCGCCTTTGGGACATGCTGAGGAGTAGCCTCTCCAGAGTCCCTCAGTTGTGCCCCTGCTGCCCGCCTGTTTGCGGGAGGTTCGAGGAAACAAGAAATGAGAGATGTAAAAGGTCCCTCCAGCCATAGGAGCGAGGACCTCTTACCTTAACCGGAGGTCTTCTGGAATCTGAGACTGGGCCGCGTGAGCTTTCTGCTGAGTTCGTTTTTCGCTCTCCCGGTTTCCAGCACGATGGGTCTTCCCCTGCACTGGGTTTCTTCACCTTCCGCTTCTAGCGTGGGAGCTTCACTGAGTTGGGCTCCTGCTATGCTTGGCCTCTTCCACGCAGAGGTTGTTTCAGCCAGGTTATATCCGAGTCACGGCACCATAGTGTATGTTCTATCTTATATAGATGTCACGCGAGTGTATGTTCCTCGGTTCTTTGTCTCGTCACAACAAAGATTTGGAGCAACGGACATTAAAGCCCTCGGCGCATCACAGCTCTCAGGTCTTGGACAAACTGTGCTACAGCTCTTAGGCAAATCAGTGTTACAGCTCTATTTTATTTAGAAGATAGCAGGAGAGAGAGAGAGAGAGATAAAGAAAAGAGCGCACACACGCGGGAGAGAGTCCCTTTTTGAGTATCTTTAAGGCAGTTATTTTAAAGTCTTAGGTACATCTGTCTTTTGGTCTTTTTCAGGGATGGTTGATTTATTTATTTTCTTTGAAATGGGCCATACTTTTTTTTTTGTATGCTTTGTGATGTTTTGTGAAACACTGGACATTTGAATCTAATAATGTGGTAACTCGAAATCAGATTCTTTTCCTTTGGATTTTTTTGTTGTTACTTTTTTTGTTTTTTTGATTCTTGTAGGCTGTCTTTGTGTCAAGCCTTTCCTTAGGCATTCATGTGTGTGCTTAGTCGCTCAGTTGTATTCGACTCTTTGCGACCCCAGGGACTGTAGCCCTCCAGGCTCCTCTGTCCATGGGTATTCTCTAGGCAAGAATACTGGAGTGGGTTGCCATGCCCTCCTTTTGGGGATTTTTCCAACCCAGGGATTGAACCCAGGTCTCCTACATTGCAGGCAGATTCTTTACTGTCTGAGCCACCTTGGAAGCCAAAGAATACTGGAGTGGGTAGCCTATCCCTTCCCTAAGGCAGTTTCTTGAACAGGAATCACACCAGGGTCTCCTGCATTGCAGGCAGATTTTTTACCAGCTGAGCTATGAGGGAAGCCCTAGGCATGCAGAGTCACTTTCTAATTTTCCTTGTATATGCAGGGTTTTTTTTTTTTTTTTCCAAGTGTTCTAGTCTTTAGTGTCTATCTCCTGTAAAGGGGGATGAGTGAAAAGTGAAGAGAGGAAAGGGTGCTGTCCCTTTAAATTCCCCTCGAAGTTACCTAAGACAGAAGGATAAGGCCTTGCAACCAAGTGGGTAGCTTCAATAGCAGTGGCTTCCTGCCTCTTTGCATCTCTGTGGCCAGAGGCAGCAGTCAGAGCAGAAATCCCTGATATTTAGAGGACAAGGTCTTTTCTGCCCACCCTGGCTCCCACTGTGTTGTAAGCTGCTCCAGGAACACGTGCACAGCTGCTTGCCAGGTGACCAGGTGATGAGGAATGAGTAGCTGGTACTGTGCCAAGAACTGAAATTGAACCTAATGAAAGTTTACTGTCCCAGTCCTCCCCTGAAAGGTGCAATTCTTCATCAGACTCCAGAGTTTCAAAATATATCAGATTCTGCCAGTACAGTTATTGTTCACATCTAGAATCATATATCTTGGTGCTGCCTACTCCATCATCTCCCCAGAAACTTCTCAGTGTCCATTCTTCAACAACAACAACAAAAACCCCAAACCCAAAAAACTCCTAGCAAGCAAAACTGAATATTGTAATGGTGTTTCTTCTCTTTTTCATCTGTAATTTCATTGCAGTTCTAATCATTGCAATCCTAATCAAAATTGTGACAACTTTTTATGCGAAACTTGAAAAGCTGATTCCAAAATTTATATAAAAACGCACCTAGAAATAGCCAGGGCAGTCTAGAATAAGGCGGGAGGTCTTGCTTGCTAAATGTCAAAAAAGTTACAGAACTCTCATTTTAAGATGGGATGGGGACTTCCTTGGCAGTCCAGTGGTTAAAAACTTCATACTTCAAGTACAGGAGGCAAGGGTTCGATCTCTGGTCGGGGAACTAGGATCCCACATGCCGTGTGGTATGGCCAACAACAAAAAAACGATGCTTCTGGCTTGAGTATCAACTGAATAGACCAGTAGACAAAATAGAGAGCCTGCACTAGACTCAAACACATGAACAGTTGATTTGACAAAAATGGCAGAAGAGTAAGGAAAAGGATGATCTCTTCAGTAAATGTAGGTGGAATCATTGAATATCCATATGGGGAATATATGAAACTTTATTCCTTACGCTATACATAGAAATAATTTCTACATAGATTACAGACCCAATTGTCAAAGCTAGCCAACACAACTTTTAGAAGATAATGTTTTTAAAAATGTGTGTGTGTGTGTATGATCTCATATTAGTAGAAGGGTTCTTAAGCATGACAGGAGAAATAATCAGTCCTTTTTGGGACTGATTGTCCTTTTGGGTTGGCCAAAATGTTCATTCAGGTTTTTCCATATCTTACAGAAAAATCCAAACAAACTTCTTGGTTAAGCCAATATATTTGATGAATTAAAAATGAGAAACTCAGGTCTTAAAGACATTAAATGCAAGTGAAAATGTAAGCTACAGTGAGAAAATAGATACTTGCAATATTTAGGGACTTGTATCCAGAATATATAGAGATATCAGTATAGATTAATCAGAACTAAGCAGTCCCATTTAAAAAAGGGCAAGTCTGGGACTTCTCTGGTGGCCCAGAGGCTAAGACTGTGCTCCCAGTGCTTTGGGACCTGGGTTCCATCGCTGGTCAGATAACTAGATCCCACATTCCACAACAGATTTCACATGCAGCAACTACAGAGTTATCATCCCGTAACTAAAGATCTGCATGCCACAACTAAGATGCAGCATGGCCAAATAAATGTAAAATTTTTTTTTTAAGTGGGGGCAAGTCTTTTAGAGGCACTTGAGGAGGGATGTTGACCATCTCATTTATAATTGGAAATGCAAACTACATCCACAGCAAGATTCTACTGCATGCCTGCAAAAATGGTTATAATTAAAATTCTCTGATGATATTTGCTCTTAAGAAATGGGAGCTTTGATGTACTGCTAGTGGGAATGTAAATTGGTATAAGCACTTTGGAAAGTAGTTTGACAGTTTCTGCTGGGATTGGTGACTCACATGCCCTTAGTCTAGTAGTTTGACTCCAAAGTAACCAGCAGAACTGCATTCTACAACAGTGTTTTGGCACAATGACTCACAGTAACTAAAACCTGAAAACAAACCCAGATATCTGATAGCATTAGAATGAATAAATAATAGTATGAATAATCAGTGGAATAGTATATACTACAGTAAAAATAAATGGCTTACATGTAGAATATAGATATATTTTACAAAATTGTTGAGTGAGAAGGAAAAAGGCAAGGCAGGGAACACATCTCTGTAATTAATTTCAAAAGTAGACAAAATTAAGCTGTGATGTTTAGTGGTGATGTTTGATGTTAAAAAGGAATGCAGAGAGGTGGCTAATCATTTAAGTGAGTTGCTTGTAGGAAGGAATTATGAGAAAGGCATGCAAAGGCTTCTGGGGTTTGTGGCAGTATTTCATTTTTTAATCTTTATAGAGTTTACATGGTTGTATATTTGTTAATATGTATTGCTATTAAGTTGTATATACATTGTTTCTGTACATATGGGTATTATATTTCACAATAAAGAGGTTTAAAATGCCTTCAGAATGGGAGGGAGATGAATATAGTATGCTGATTGTTAGCATAGCAGTTTTCTGGGACTTACATGCCCAACACTTCATTCATGGAGCAAGTACTCTGGGCACTGCTAGGAGTGAGAGGAGTTAAGATATAGACAGTTAAAACTAAGTCTGTCTGTAAGAAGTTACTGTCAATTTGATGAACAGGTAAACATGTAGATATATATTTATGATAATTTTAAGTGCCACAATAACAAAAGTGCCATGTTTTAAGTATCATGAACAAAAGGCTTTTTGAGAACTCAGAAGGCAAAATGATAATGCTACGGAACCTTGGAAAGATGGTGTGTATTAGAAAGCATTTGAATAGAAAGAAGGGGATATTACTTTTTTCTTGAAACAGGTTTCTGTTCTTGGCTTCTGTGAATATATGCTACTCTGGCTCTCCCCTCAATGTGCCTTTGCTAGTTTCTTTTATCTGGGTTTCAGATGAAAGGTAGGAGTATCTCAAGTGTATTGTGAGGGGGAAAGAGAAGCGTTCAGTCTTGGATTCCAGACTGTGTAAAGGAGTCAAGCAGGGTTAAGGAAGTGTGAGGAAGTGGACTGTTGTTCTGGGTCTTATGTGGAGTCTGTCCATTTTCATGGCTTCAGGTGTAGTCTCTGCCAATGGTAGTCTTAATTTTTAATGCTTACCCTAGTTACTGTCATTCCAATCTTAACACTGTCCTCAGCAGAACTCAATTCAATAGATTTTGTGAACTCTCCTGTTTACTGGAGCCACAATTTCTGTTTTATCCACAAAATTTAGAGTTGTTTTTGATTCTCTGTGAGGAATTAATATGTTTAGACATTTTAAGAGGTTTTCTTTGGAAGTATTGTGAAGTTATGAGCTATTATTTTCAAAAGAAAAAAAAGATGAAAAGGGTTCTTAGTAAATCCTTAGTTTATAGAGGCTTAGAAGGTCCTTAAAAGATGATTGAAAGAGGCAAGACAATATTGCTTGACCTGAAGCCTTTTATTTTTGTAGTAAAATTAAAATGTGTGAAATAATTCATAGAACTAGACAACAAAGCTTTAACCAAATGAGTGATAGAGGCTCTATATACACCACCTTCTTTGTAAGGGCACCCTGGTTACCCTTTTAAAAATTGCAACCATCCCCCTTAAGATATATACTCATACATACTCACTAAACAGTTTATCAGTACTTCTCTGGGCTTGGTTTTTTCTCATAAGCACTTGAAAATCCAACATATTTTCATTATTTTCCCTGTTTATTGACTATCTTACCCTCTTCCCTCTACAACTTAAATATAACCTACATGAAAGCAAGATTTTTTGATCAGTTTTGTTCATTACTGTGTCTACAAAGTCTGATACATATGAATGTTCAAATATTTGAATACCTGAATGAATACTGGGGTTTTAACAGCCTTTGTGAATTATGTGATAAATAAGCTAAGTTATAAAAGTTGGATAACAGAGGCTGCTAAGTAGCTAATGAATTAACTCAATCACATTCTAGCTCAGGTATTTTCCCCCTTTGTGTTTTTTTAATCTTTAAGCCTTTATTCAGTATTTTATAGTTATACTCTGAATGATGTTAGACTTAGGAGACTTACAGGCAAAATTATTCATCAGTAATTGGGTCTTAGTGTTCAGAGCAAATGGACTTCTTATGAGATCAGGTAGCAGTTTGGATAGTGCTTTGTTATGCAAGATTAAGTGTCAGTTGGTCCTTTTATGTGATTTTAGGCAAAGATTGTGGGTCTTTGGTTTAGAGCTATCCTCTCTGAGCACTGATCATTGAAACGCAAAACACAATGTTTGCTTCTCTTGTCTTATTGATGGGAATGGGCAATTTGCTTTTGAAAAAGAAGCCAGCAGCCTGTTAACCAAATCCTCCATTTAATTTGGTTAAGAATCAGTGCATGTTTTCTTTTGTATAGAACTTGTTGATGGTATGATTTCGTCTTAGGCTTCATTGCGTTCCTGTTGATGTATTCTTGCTTCTATGCTGAGTTCAGGCTGACTTCTGAATAGAAGTTGTCATCAGAAGGCAACAGTAACAGCTGTGGAACCAGATTGACTGGGTTTGATCCAGGTTCTGCCTCTTATTATTGGACTTCTCTGAACCTCCGCTTTTACAAAGTATCAGTTCAGTTGCTTAGTCTTGTCGGACTCTTTGTAACCCTATGGACTGCAGCACGTCAGGCCTCCCTGTCCATCACCAGCTCCCAGAGTTTACTCAAACTCAGATCCATTGAGTCGGTGATGCCATCCAACCATCTCATCCTCTGTCGTCCCCTTCTCCTGCCTTCAATCTTTCTCAGCATCAGGGTCTTTACAATTGAGTCAGTACTTCCCATCAGGTGGCCAAAGGATTGGAGTTTCAGCTTCAACATCAGTCCTTCCAATGAATATTCAGGACTGATTTCTTTTAGGATGGACTGGTTGGATCTCCTTACAGTCCAAGGGACTCTCAAGAGTCTTCTCCAACACCACAGTCCAAAAGCATCAATTCTTTGGTGCTCAGCTTTCTTCACAGTCCAACTCTCATATCCATACATGCCTACTGGAAAAACCATGGCTTTGACTAGACGGACCTTTGTTGGCAAAGTAATGTCTCTGCTTTTTGATATGCTGCCTAGGTTTGTCATAACTTTTCTTGCAAGGAGCAACAGTCTTTTATTTTATTTTATTTTAAGAGTCTTTTAATTCCATGGCTGCAGTCACCATCTGCAGTGATTTTGGAGCTCAAGAAAATAAAGTCCGCCACTGTTTGCACTGTTTTCCCATCTATTTGCCATGAAGTGATGGGACCAGATGCCATGATCTTCGTTTTCTGAATGTTGAGTTTTAAGCCAGCTTTTTCACTCTCCTCTTTGACTTTCATCAAGAGGCTCTTTAGTTCTTCTTCACTTTCTCCCATAAGGGTGGTGTTATCTGCATATCTGAGGTTATTGATATTTTTCCTGGCAATCGTGATTCCAGCTTGTGCTTCTTCCTGCCCAACGTTTCTCATGATGTACTCTGCATAGAAGTTAAATAAGCAGGGTGACAATATACAGCCCTGACATACTCCTTTCCCTATTTGGAACCAAATGGAAATAATAATATCTCAAGGACTATTGTTACAGTTATATGAATTAAAACATAGTAAGTGCTTAGAATCTGCAGATAGTGAGGTTCAAAAAGTACTTGTTATTTGTAAAATTAAAAAGTGTAGCATAGAATGATTATCTTTCCAGGATAATAGAGAAAGCCTCTTCTGATCATGTTAATTATAATAGCATTTCCTGTTAACTCTTTATCTTTTATCCATCTATATTTTTCTGTGTTGTTCTTCTTACTTGATACTATATGTTTATTAGATTGTTTTCTCTTGTGGATTATAAACTCTGTGAAGGCAAGAACTTTGTTTTAGTCATAGCTGTTTTCACTCTAGGATCTAAAACAGTGTCTGATTTATAATAGCTGTTCAACAAATACTTGGTTAATAAATTAATTAAGGTTCATGAGGGCCAACTAAAGGTTTCTTAGGGGGTATCTGTTTGATTATTTTAATGATTTAATGCTTTTTATGAGGGAGAATATTTTGACAATGCCTCAGTTAACTTTTGTCTTACCCTTCCTTTTGTTAAGCTATATGTGAAACAGAACCTGAACAGCCTGTTCGACATTACCCACTGTGGGTGAAAGTAGAAGGTGAAGTAGATCCAGAACCAGTGTATATCCCAACGCCTTCTGTCATTGAGCCTATGAAACCATTGTTGTTGCCTCAGCCAGAAGTTTTATCTACTACTGTGAAGGGCAGACTACTCACTGGAATTAAACCTGCAAGGGCATATACTCCCAAACCCAATCCTGTGGTAAGCTTGGCGTTATACATCTTTTATTGAAAGTTATAAAAATCATTTGTAAAGGTAATGGGTTTCAACCAGATTTTTGCTTTATATTTTGTGAATCATGGTGCTTTCAGGTAGTATGTCTGCAAGCCATCTCCCTTTCTGATTTAGTCAGTTTAATTGATGGCATTTAAAAAGTGTCATAAAAGTTGACAGAAAACAGCAAAATTCTGTAAAGCAATATCCTTCAATAAAAAATAAATTAATTTTAAAAATGTCATAAAAGTAGAGTGAATAGTAGTACGATTGACCCTTGAACAACAGGGAGGGTTTGGAGTGTAGACCCTTTGTGCAGTCGAAAGTCCGCGTGTAATGCTACAGTTAGTTTTTTGTGCCTGTGGTTCTGCATGTGTGGACTCAACCAACTGAGGATCATATAGTGTACTGTAGGATTTACTATTGAAGAAAAGCTGTACTTGGACCTGTGCAGAATTATTATAATTCTTAAAGATAGCTAAATCTCTCTTTAGGAGGATCATATCAAATTGGCTTTTAAAAAAATGACTGGGCAAAAGTCTTCTAAAGGTTCTCTTACTCCTATAGTATAGAATATTGAGTGATTGAGATGTAGTATGCACTATTAGAAAAGCATTAGGAAGAAACTTTAAAGAGTCACTGTGATCTTTTTAAAGCATATTGTCTTTATATACAATAAAGTTTAAGGTTTAAAATAATAGTTGCATGACCAGGTGAAGACAATAGGTAGAAGATCTGATGCTTCTCTTGTGTTAATAGCTTAAGCAGTTCTGATTATTAGTAAATCTATTTCAGTGTTTCTGTTTAATTAAATTGAAAGATTGTTCAGTACAGTGCTATTTAGTGTGGTCTCTATACAGTGCTAATATATAACTGTTACTAGTCTGTGATGAAATAAGTATAAAAACAGGTAAACATGTAGATATATATTTAAGATAATTTTAAGTGCCACAATAACACTGTGTTATTATCAAAAAGGAGATATTTAGAAACTTTTGCCACAAGTTGATAGAGAAATTTTTATCTATTAAATCTAATACTGAAAAACTTGATCTTTGTTTTTCTAGTAATTTATTTTACTGTCTTTTCAAAAATATCAGTCTGTGTGTGACAGGTAATTAAGAAATTTATCCTTCACTGCAAATAATTTGAGAACCACTGCTCTGGTGTGCTGAATTTTCTTAAAAGAGAAACAGATCCTTTCTGACTGCCCCAAGAGTCAGCACATACAAACTGTAATTTTACTATTTAAAGTTTGCATTAAAATTTTTTAAGTGCTGTAATAGAAGCAAAGATTACATCCTTTTCCTTTTGGAATCCTGGAGACTTTTCCCCCCAATATTTGGAATGTTTTGTTGTATGAAACTTACAGATCCGGGAAGAAGACAAGGATCCAGTCTACTTGTACTTTGAAAGTATGATGACTTGTGCCCGAGTTCGAGTGTATGAACGAAAAAAAGAGGAAGAGAGACAACCATCACCGTCACCATCCCCATCATTTCAGCAGCAGGGCTCATGTCATTCTAGTCCTGAGAACTGTAGTGTAAAGGTGAATTCCTTATTGCATAGATTTCTCTTTTTAACTTCCAATTCCTGGTTGCTAGTATTAGAATTTGCATTACTGTTGGTATAATATGAAGTAATTCTTTAGGGGCAGAGAAGGTTTACATAATGTGCATATCAATTTATGTTTCTCTGCATACCTATTCTAGAACATATTCCCTTAAGGTCATTTTAAAAGTATTACTCTTTCTGAAGTAGGAGTAATTTTGAAAATGTAAACATTTTTGATTTTAATAATGTGGTTTATTAGGATTTGAATCTTTCTGCATTGGTGAATTTTCTAGATAGTTGAAACTTGTTTCATTAAACATCAAATATTTTTCCTTCTTTATTAGAATTACACTATAAAATGCAATGTTAATTGTTTTCTTGGTAACTCAGTCACTATCACAGACGTTAAACAGCAAGACTGCTTGTTTTTATGGTTGTATAGTGTGATGGTAATGCAACTGTGCCTGTGGATGTCAAGATGTTCTTTGAGTACTTTAATTTTTCTATTATTTTAGGCTTCCTTGAGAGATTTAATTCATATGTCCTAGTCTCTTGAGATTAAATATGTATTGAATTGAAGTATTTGTGTTGTTCTCTTTGTCAGGAGCCAGCTTCTGAACAGCAGCCTTTGAAACCACTCACTTGTGACCTGGAGGATGATTCTGATAAATCACAAGGTCAGAATGAAAACTATGATTTATCATTTGATCGTGATTATTAATATATAGATATGGACTATACTTATAATGAGGGGGAACCAAAGCTACCAATCCAGAGCATGTCTGCCTACCTTGTATCTAGTTTTGGTAAAAATAGAGACTACAGGTAAGTTTTTTTCCCAGTTCTTTGCTGTGTTGAACACTCCTGTTCTAAGAAATACAATTTGTTGGTATTCGTGGTATGGTGTGTTGTAAGAAACAGGATGAGGTCGGTGATTTTTTTAAAACTTCTTTACAAACCTCAGCAATATTGACATCATTAGTTACTGAAATTTTACCTGAGATTTTCAATAGTTGCTGCAGTTGGGGAATACAGAGGGAGAAAGGAAGGAGTATCACTGATTTATCTAGTAAATGTTACTGCTAGAATTAGTATGATGAAGGTAGTGTCTAGGGAATTAACTGTTTGTTTTGATTTTGCTTCTTAAGACATCAGACATTTAAGCAGCAGTGTCTCCTAAACTTTTTTTATGGCATGATAAACATACAAAAGTGATAATGTTGCTAGCACATTGAGGCAAGTGGAGAGGGTGCCTGTTAGCATGATCACCCTGAAGGCTGAGGGGATCGCTATCCTGATGTATTGATAACTGTAGTACATTGGTTGGGAGATCCTGCTATAGAAATCTAGCTAGTGAAATGTATATTTAGTTAATGTGTTGCCATGAATGTAAACATACTTGAGGTGTGCGTGGTCTTGCATCAAATGTAGAAGTGGAACAATCATATCCAGAGGTACAGAAGTAGTTCTGAAATATTTGCAGTGGAAACTAGAGGTAGAGTGCAAGGGTTTTTTTCCCCAACAAAAACATCATCTTTCTTGCTGTTCTTTAGGGTTGACTCTACCCCTCACATATTACAAAGCATCTTGCAAGTGTCTTTGCTTTGCTTATATGGATAGCAAGTACACTATACTATATAAGCCTAACCCTGGTTATATACTTTGTTTGCAAGATAGTACCTTCTTATGTAAATAGTTAATGGCTTTTTAGAGCAATCTCAAGAGGGATTCACTTTTATTGAGAGCCCAGTGAGTAGAATAGTGAAGACTATTATAGTCTGATTTTCTGGAATCTTTGTTTTTTTCATGGAAAACTCCCAAATTGTGAGTGTCAGTTTACCACTGAAAGTCCATGGGAATGGGATACTGGGCAACTGTTGAATATCTATGCTCCTGGCACTTTTCTGAGAACTCAGGAAAAATGAAAATCTTTCAAAGTTCAGTACAAAATGCTATAATACAGAAATATCTTTCAATTCCTTATCAGAAAAGAGCTGGAAGTCTTCCTGCAATGAAGGGGAATCAGCTTCTACCTCCTATGTACATCAGAGGTCACCTGGTGGTCCCACCAAACTGATCGAGATCATCTCAGACTGCAACTGGGAGGAGGATCGGAACAAGATTTTGAGCATCTTATCCCAGCACATCAATAGCAACATGCCACAGTCACTTAAGGTGGGCAGCTTCATCATTGAGTTGGCTTCTCAGCGAAAGAGCCGGGGTGAAAAGAATCCTCCTGTTTATTCTTCTCGTGTGAAAATCTCTATGCCATCATGTCAAGATCAAGATGATATGGCTGAGAAATCTGGATCAGAGACTCCTGACGGTCCATTATCCCCTGGGAAAATGGATGATGTCTCTCCCGTGCAGACAGATGCCCTGGATTCAGTGAGGGAGAGATTACATGGAGGCAAAGGTCTGCCCTTTTATGCAGGGCTTTCTCCTGCAGGGAAGCTTGTGGCCTATAAACGTAAACCCAGTTCAAGCACATCTGGGCTTATCCAGGTGAGAATTATCTTTAATCTGGATGTAGCACCTTTTTATACTTAGGTACCACCTTGATTTTTCATAGCCCTTTGTGGGCCTTACATTATTTATCTATGCATTCCCTGGGAACTGGGTGACAAAATCATCATCTCTTTTTGTAATAGGCCTAGGTTAGATGCATACCTAGGGTGAATTTTTGGCACATTTTACAAACAGAAAGGTAGAGCCCTGTATTAGTCTTTGTAGAAAGTTGCCCTTAAGCTGTTTTACCTAGGCTATAGTGATATTTTGACAGTCAAGCAAGAATAGTAAGGGATTCAGTCTAGTTCTTGGGATTATTATTAGCAGATAACTTTTAAAATAAAATGAAGTGAAGTTAATTTTTAAGATAAGCAATATATGTTTGAAAACTTGGTAGAAAATTTAAATTTAGGATTCAGTCTAGTTCTTGGGATTATTATTAGCAGATAACTTTTAAAATAAACTGAAGTGAAGTTAATTTTTAAGATAAGCAATATATGTTTGAAAACTTGGGAGAAAATTTAAATTTAGGAAGATGTTATTCAAATACATAAATTTTTAAAAAATTGAGCCACAGTTTATATATTTTATCTTTATTTGATTCATAGAGTTCTTGCTAGTCTAATCATTGTTATAGGGCAAATATCTATATCCTTGCTACGTAGTACTTCAGACAGATATATTAGTAAAATTACACTGGCATGTAGAAAATCTTTTTGAAGGAAAGTTCTGAGGTAAAATGTAGTCATAAGGTCCAAAAGAGTTTCTCCTTTTGTTCAGTGACATTAAATGCACTTTTATATCAGAGTACCAAATGTGGGGTCCTGTCTGACATTACTGCTAAGGTTACTTGACTTCACTAGCTCAGCTGCTTCTCTGGGTTAAGGACTGTGTCACCATTATAACTGATCTACTTAATTAAAAACTTTCTATTGCGGTTACCATGTAACTGCTTCTGTTGATATTTCTTGAACTCTTAATGATGAGAGTGTTTTCTCCTTGTTTAATTTACTGATTGATGCTTTGAGAATAGCAACTTACCTGATATTTTAGTGAAACTAGGCCCCCTTCAAATACAGTCATAGAAATTTTGTGTTCTCCTGTCTAGGACTCAGAATGCCCCCATAAAATACGAACCTGCATAGCAGTCAGGCCACTGTAAGGTATACTTTGGGAAAGCTGCCGAGTAGTCTTCAGAGCAAGTCCCAAAGGAGAAGACAGGAGTATCTGATCCAGACTCCACAGAGCCTGGAAAACTGTGCAGGAAAGTTTACTCTAGAATGGAAAGATCATATTCTTTGGATCAAACTCGGGGCAAATATATACCTGATCTGTATGGAAATAACCGTTTTATCTAAGTAACAGAATAATTTTTGTGTCTTAGAAGAGGGAGTAGCTTGGTGTAGCTCTTCTCCTTACCAGTTCTCTATTAATTTAGAGAGTAGGATTTTCTCTGCCTTACTCCACTTCCTCACCCCTTTAAATGATGGAAAAGAGAGACGGAAAAAGATTTCTTCTATAGTCATTTAGCAATAAGACATAGAGAACTTAAGTAAGAAACTTGGGAAGTTTTGTTTTCTTTCTTTTTAAAATGATTCTCCTGTGTAAGATGGGCAGTCTGTCAACTCAGGCAATAGAGAAGAATCTTTACCTCATTCATTGATTCACTTTCTGCTGACAATTTAGTGGCAACTTAAAAAAAATTACAATGAATTTCAACTAGCATTTATTTTGAGTCCAAGTTTTGTGCAAAAGATGAATATAGTTGTCTTCAAAACTGAATTTTTTGAAAACTGAAAACTAAGGTGACTTTGTGGCTTAGGTATTTGTAACAGTGACTTTCTCATAAGTTAAAGCAGACTTCCATATATTTTTCAAATATTAAGGACCCTTGTGAGAAAGCTTCATTATGCCTCTGGTCTCATCAGAGAGATTCTGTGAAACACAGTTACTCATTTTTATGCTGATGATTATTAATAGCTCAACCAATAATTGCTTATTGACAAGTAAAACAATTGGATGATTCCTTAGATTTGACTGTATCTTCCTCAAATCTAGAATGCAGGTATGATGAGTTTCTAAGATTCTCTGTTTTTAAACTTCCAAAATGAAGGAGATGAGATTAGTTGAGAATATCAGATGGCAGCATTTTTTTTTTCATCTCCTAAATACTCAGATTATACCAAATGGGAAAAGTCCATTTCTTTTTCCCTTTAAATCTGAAAAATTAGACTTTTAAAACCTTGTAAAAATGAAACCCTTGTCAAGGGAGATGAGTTAGCAAGAGAATTTTATCTTTACAGAATTTCTCTTTGCCACTTGTTTCAGGTTAATGGTAAGAGTTACCCGCAGGCTAAGTTGCTATTGGGACAGATGGGGGCATTGCATCCAGCCAATAGGCTAGCTGCTTATATCACAGGCAGGTTGCGACCCTCAGTCCTGGACCTCTCAACCCTCAGTACTGTCATCTCCAAGGTAGCATCCAATGCCAAGGTGGCTGCATCCAGGAAACCACGCACCCTGTTGCCTTCAACATCCAATTCCAAAACGGCATCATCTTCTGGCACTACAACAAATCGCCCTGGGAAGAATCTGAAGGCGTTTGTCCCGGCGAAAAGACCAATTGGTAAGTTGGACTGTTTATATGTTTTGGGAAGGGTTGTGACTTGGTGCTGGGCCAGTGGATACAGATATGGAGGTTGTAAAACTTAGAGAAATATAGAAATTAGTACTTTTTTTTCTTGATGTTTATCTTGCCTGAATTTAAATATTTTTTTAGTAACTCTTCTGATGACCTACAGTACTAAATAAATTGAGTTATAGTTAGTTTTATAGTTATTTCCCAGACGTTTAGACTGGTTTTGTTAACATAGACTTAGCTTTTTAATTTTGTTTTGCAGAAGGGAATACATATTCCTGAGTACTTTCCCTAATTTACCATTTCTCCTATGAGGACTGGTGTTTTTGGTAACCAATTATATGTATGTTCCCTGAATTTATGAAACCAAGGAGCTAGCAAAATCAAAATGCATTGTGTTAGTATAGACTTAGAGTAGAAGGCTCTTGTAAAACATAATTCTGGGAACATTGATTTATTATATTTATCCCTATTCTGTGAGTAAAAACCTAATTTATTTAACATCTTAGTGTTAGAGTCTGTGATAAATTGCCTCCTTAAATCATTTGTGTTTTAGAATTGACAGTATATACAGTTGATTTTATTGGATTCCTCTTTTTGTCTTTTTACATCTGTTTAGAAATGTTAAATAAAAATGTCATTTGCTGTGTTTTTATTCCTCTTAATAGGAAATTGAAATCTCTGGCTAAATGCTGGAGTTGTGTGAAGATGGAGTATATAGGCATTGCCTTAAAAAGAACTCTTTCTACCTCTTGTTAAAAAGGTAGCTTTAACTGGTGATTTAAAAAAAAAAAAAAAAAGATCGTCTTATCCTGGCCTCTTCTGAAATGTCTTTTTGCATATTTCTAAAATGCAAAACTTTACTGTTTTGTAAAAGGACAGCAATAAAGAGGTAGAGGTGCTGTGACAGAAGGAAGTGGTGCAAACAGGTTTTAAAATTAGAATTAGGAATACGATTTCCTTACTTTCTTCCTCTGTTTTAGATGCTGAAGTTGTGTGCTGCTGTGCTATACAGTCTTTTTAGCGTTCTGGCAGTTAGACTGTATTGCATAACCAAAGGAATTTCAGAAGGAACATCCAATTTTATTCCCTTTAGTTAGAATTTTGAAAGTTAGGTTTGGGTGGACAGGTATGTTTGACTTCTGTGAGTGGAAATTACAGGTACGTACCTGTAAGAAATTGACCCAGTGGTGCACAATAAATGTTGATAAACACAATCACTACAAGAATGAAATATGAGAACTGAAGATTTTTGACCTGCAAATTTTTATTTGCAGCGGCTCGACCCTCTCCTGGTGGTGTGTTCACACAGTTTGTGATGAGTAAAGTTGGAGCCCTGCAGCAGAAGATCCCTGGAGTTAGCACACCCCAACCCCTAACAGGGCCACAGAAGTTCAGTATCAGACCTTCTCCAGTAATGGTCGTCACACCTGTGGTTTCTTCTGAGCCAGTTCAGGTGTGCAGCTCTGTGACTGCTGCTGTCACTACTACCACCCCTCAAGTGTTTTTAGAAAATGTTCCTGCTGTGACACCTACGACTGCTCTATCTGACGTGGGAACTAAAGAAACTACTTATTCTTCTGGTGCCACCACTGCAGGGGTTGTTGAGGTCTCTGAAACTAATACCAGCACCCTTGTAACACCTACCCAGTCTACAGCCACTTTGAACCTTATCAAAACGACTGGGATAACTACCCCTGTGGCTTCAGTTGCTTTTCCTAAGTCTTTGGTAGCATCTCCTCCAACCATAACTCTTCCTGTTGCTTCCACTGCCTCCACCTCCATAGTCGTGGTGACCACAGCTGCATCTTCTTCCATGGTGACCACACCAACTTCATCTCTGAGCTCTGTTCCCATTATACTCTCGGGAATTGATGGGAGTCCACCAGTGAGCCAGAGACCAGGTAAGGCCTAGATGTTACAAGCTGGTTTATTTTATAGCTGGTTATATAACTTTGTGGTTCTGATAGAATTACAGGTAAATATCAAGTGTTTCTGCTTTAACAGAAAAAAAAAAACTTTACATTCTGCAAAACTGAACACTAAAAATAATGGACTTCATGGTAAATACAGGGTTAGGACAGTCAGTGAACATTTGTGCAATTTTGTAACCAGTGAGTGAGTGAAAGTCACTCAGTCATGTCTGACTCTTTGCGACCCCATGGACTCTAGCCTGCCATATTCCTCTGTCCATGGAATTCTCTAGGCAAGAATACTGGAGTGAGTAGCTGTTTCCTCCTCCAGGGGATCTTCCCAGCCCAGGTATTGAACCCAGGTCTCTTGCATTGCAGGCAGATTTTTTACAGTCTGAGCCATCAGGGAAGCCCCAGAATGCTAATAAAAACTGTTAACCTTCGAGATAAACAGCCTTAACAGATGGTTTAGTGGGGCTAGAGATTTTCTCAGGAAATTAAAAATATTCGAAAGCATTAGAAGGGAAATGCTACATTTGGGAGTGGAACTCTGAGCCAGTAGAGCAGCCGTTAAAGTGGGAAGTGCAGCAGCTCTTGTGTGTTGAGAGCTAAGGGCTCATGTCTCTGAGGGAACCAAATGTAGGTGTGCCCAGTTTTGGGAGTGGGAGAGCTGCTGCTTTATATTTAAAAAGGACAGATCAGAGGGCTTCTGCTTATGTTGCAGCCAAGCTGAGGGCCTTTTCTCTTGCTTAAGATTAAAATTCTAGGTCCTTTTTTTTTTTTCTTTTTTCTTTTTTTTTAGGTCCTCTTGCCTAGTAAAAATCATTTGTGAATCAGCCCAACTCCTATATACTATACATTCTCTTAATTATTATACATAAACTGATTGAAATAGAAGTAGGGAAGCATATTTCTTTGTTTAGGACTTGGATATTTTATATGTCAACTTTTTAGTTAAAATTAATTTTTTTCTCTTGTTGACTTAGTTTAAATGAATTTGAAATAGAAATAGTTCACACTTTGGTCACTTTTATATCCTAATTCAACCAGTTAAAGTAACTTAGTAGACTCAAAGAAGAATTAGTATGGACAGGAGTGTGAGAGATGCAAGATATAGTGTGTGTGTTAGTTGCTTAGTTGTGGCCAACTCTTTGTGACCCTACGGACTATAGCTGATGAAGCTCCTCTGTCCATGGACTTCTCCAGGCAAGGGTACTAGAGTGGGTTGCTATTCTCTTGTCCAGAGGATCTTCCTGACCCAGGAATTGAAGCCGGGTCTGCTGCATTGCAGGTAGATTCTTTACCATTTGAGCCACCAGGGAAGCCCCTACAGGATATAAGGGGGAATAAAATAACTGACAACAGTTCTGTCTTGGTTATTGATAGTTTTCCTACTAAATATTTTTGTCTTCAGGGGCATGGTTTAAATCCCTGTAGATATTTTAGGAAAGAAGGGATTTATAAATTGAAGTGCTGTTGAAAGGAAAAGTGGATGACAGTGTCAATTTTGTTGTCTTTTGCTACTTCCTGTCAACACACATACCAAAAATGGCTAATAATATTATTTCAAAAGTAAGATTGTGTTTGATGAAGCCTTTTTGATTTCCTTTTGAAACTCACAGTTCACATCTTGTCATATTTTAACTGGTCACATCTTCTAAATCATGTATTCTAACCTTTCTTTATATTTTTAATTATGTCATGAAACTGTGAAGTTGTTTACCTTTTGTAGTTCATTTTCTCTCAGATTTCAGTCACTCAGAACATACGTTCCGGTATTTTGCTCTGATTCCCATTTGTACTCTCATATAATTGATTTATTATTGTTATTTAAATCAAGTCAATTGTTCACTTAAGTATACTTTTAAAAGGAGCAGTATTACTGTAATTGGAAACCAACATTACTTGCCAGAATGGAGGATAGTCTCTTAAATAAATAAATGAACCAATAATAATAAAAAGTATCAAATACTAGCCAGCTCCTGTGTATTTTTAACATGTGACTTGTTCTCTGTTAATGAAGGAAGTTAGAAAATGCTGCAATAGTCTTTTTTTTAAATTTTAATATTAAAGACATAATATCAGAGACATAATTTCTTCTGTATTTAATCAAAAGATTAAAATTCTGACAGTATAATATGGTGTTATTCTATATGACATACCACCTTAAAGTATCTTATGTAATACTACTTGAGGAAATACTAGTTGTATATTTTCTTATCTGCTCTTTTATAAAAGGAGCTGACTCACATCACTGCCAACTTCTAAGGAAGTATGTGATTTTGTTATAGTTTCATAAAGTGGATCCCAACTCGGGGATTTAGACCTCTGACTTTTTCATTTGACTTTTCATCCTTTTGTCTTTCCCTTCTTCCCCTCTCACCCAGTGCAATAAATAATCACTTATTTAGTGTGTATATTAAAGGCTGCTTTGGGAGTAATTTGGTTTTGAATCATTCTGTAAAACTCAATTTGAATAGAAATTTTCAGGAAATTAAGAATGTTTTACTTTAACATGTTTCTTAATCACATAAGATAGATGAATTTTTTGTTTGTTTAAAAAGTTGCACACTATTTTTTTTTTTAATCAGTTTGGTCTTGTGTTGTTATTTCTTTTTCAAAAGTAATCATGGATCTTCTATAGTAATTTGTCATGTAAATGTTAAGGAGCATCACTTTCTTTTAGAAATTTGATACTTTTTTAGGGCAGAGTGCATATTACATATTAAAATCTTTGTTTTGTTTGGCTTGTTAATTTTTCTGTTTAGTGACAAACTGATGAAAATTTTTATTTAAAAATGTCAAAAAAAGAATAATTGAAAATAATAATGTTAAAGAAATTCAGTAATTTGAATGGTAATATTAGATCACTTTCATTTATGCTTACTATTATCATTATTCCTACTTCTTTATTCCTATGGCCAAAAACTTATACTGTTTTTTCCCATATCCTTGGTGTTTTCTGCCAGACATTGAAGTGCATCTTTCAGTACTATTAATGTTTTGAGATCTCTTTTAATTCACATCTTCTGCATTAAATTTCTACCTTTTCTGTTTCAAAACTATGTTTGCCTCTTCCTAACCAGGCTTTATTTCCCTACTTCTTTGATGTCTCTTAATTTCATTCCATTTTGGGGGGATATGTGTTTTTTTTCCTTCTAAAAAACAATTTTCACAAATCTGTATGCTTTGCTTATTCATCAGTGAACTTTAAAGGCCAAGAAGTTTTTTTGTACCTTGTGATTTTTAGTCTTTGACTTTGTCTTCCTTGAGTAAGACCTGTTAAACTAAGTCATAAGCCTGTTAAGTGTTAACAGCCTGAATTTTTAAGTCGTAAGCCTGTTAAGTGTTAACAGCCTGAATTTTTAAGTTGAACAGAAAATTTACTTGAACTTTAGTGAGAATCCAGGTTTAGAGGCATGCCTATGTTCTTTCTTTAGGCAGAAGTATTATCTCTTTAAATGTACCTCTTGACAGTTGATACTTTCTTTTTTTACCAATCTAAATGTAAGGCCCTGTAAACTGTGGTTAATACTTAAGTTTAAAGTAAATTATTCTCAGCCGTAAATCCTGTGAGTCCTATATCATGGACATAACAGAATTTTGCCAACTCTGTAATTTAAACTTCTACTTATTTGTAGCATGGTTTGTCATAATTATTTTTTCCCAAGTATTAAAGGGAAATTCTGATACTATGTTTCCATTTCCTGTTTTTCAGAAAATGCCCCTCAGATTCCAGTGGCTCCTCCACAGGTCTCTCCTAACACAGTGAAACGTGCTGGACCTCGATTGTTGTTGATTCCAGTGCAGCAGGGTTCTCCTACTCTTAGACCTGTCCCAAACACACAACTTCAGGGACATCGGATGGTCTTGCAGCCTGTTAGGAGTCCAAGTGGAATGAACCTATTCAGGCACCCTAATGGGCAGATTGTCCAGCTTCTCCCTTTGCATCAGCTTCGAGGATCTAATAACCAGCCCAACTTACAACCTGTCATGTTTCGGAACCCAGGTATAAAGTTAGAGATATTTTTGATAAGTTTCTCTTTTCTTGAATCATTTGGTCATATGGTATATTTATATACCAGGATTGGTCTTATCAGTCTCTTGAAATCAATCACCTGTTAGGAAAAAAATACGTACTTTGAAAGCCTTTGATGTGGGCAGTGGTGATTTAAAATGCTTTTTTTTTTACTCACCAGGGTCTGTGATGGGAATCCGTTTACCCACTCCTTCCAAACCGTCAGAGACTCCACCTTCTTCGGCTTCGCCCTCTGCTTTCTCCGTTGTGAATCCTGTAATTCAGGCTGTTGGGTCTTCTCCAGCAATGAATGTTATCACTCAGGCACCATCATTGCTTTCTTCTGGACCTAATTTTGTGTCTCAGTCTGGTACATTGACTCTGAGGATTTCCCCTCCTGAACCACAAAGTTTCACAAGTAAAACAGCCTGTGAAACCAAAATAACCTATAGTTCAGGAGGGCAGCCTGTTGGTACAGCCAGTCTTATTCCTCTCCAGTCTGGTAGTTTTGCCTTGTTGCAGTTCCCAGGACAAAAGCCTGTTCCCAGCTCCATTCTTCAACATGTTGCTTCACTTCAGATGAAAAGAGAATCTCAGAATACAGACCAGAAAGATGAAACAAGCTTTTTAAAAAGAGAGCAAGAAACCAAGAAGGTTCTGCAGTCAGGAGAAGCTGTAGAGCCTGAGACTAATATAATAAAACAAAACTCAGGAGCTGCTGTCTCAGAAGAAACTCTGAATGATTCCTTGGAAGATGGGGGTGATCATTTAGATGAAGAATCCCTTATAGAAGAAGGGCCTACAGCTGTTAAACCTTCTGAGCATGTCTATAGCACTGGCTCACACGCAGGTGAAGACTATAAAGATGTTGAGGAAGAATATGGGATTAGGAACCATAACAGTTCCAAAGAAAAACTGACTGTTATAGAAGTTAAGACCATTTCTGGAAGAGCCAGTAACATGACAGTCCAAAGTGTGAATAATGTGCAGCTTAAAAAATTTGGTGATGTGAAAGTGGAACAGCAGAAAGGCTTAGACAATCCAGAGGAAAAATCAAATGAATTTCCAATTATCTCTAAAGAAGAAAGCCAAGTTGAATTTTCAGGCAGTAGAGTTGCGGAGCAGCAATCTAATCCAAAGCCAGAGGCCAAGGAGAAGGAATGTGGAGAGTCTCTGGACTTGAAGGACAGCATTAAGGAGAGGTGGAGAAAACACTTAAAGGGCCCTTTGGCCCAGAAATATGTTAGAACTTCACAAGAAGGCAAGAATGAGACAAATGAGCAATTAATTAAAGAAACAAAAACTTGTAAGGAAAATTCAGATGTGTTTCAACAAGAACACAGTATCTCTGATTTACTTGGAAAAAGTGGAACTACTGAGAATGCCAGAATTTTAAAAACTGAATGTGATTCTTGGAGTAGGATTTCTAGTCCTACAACCTTCTCCATTGTCCCTAGGAGAGCTGCCAAAGGGAGCAAAGGGGATGGACATTTTCAAGGTCACTTACTGCTCTCAGGAGAACAGATAAAACCAAAGCAAGAGAAGACGGGTGGCAGAAGCAGTACTGACTTCACTGTTTTGGAGTTGGAAGAGGAAGACGAAGAAGATGAGAATGAGAAAACCGATGATTCTATTGATGAGATTGTGGATGTTGTTTCTGACTACCAGAGTGAGGAGGTTGATGATGTAGAAAAGGTGGTGAGCCCATTTTTGTTGTGACTGAAACCTCAAGAATTTAAATGATTCATTAGAGACAATAGCTTTTCCAGAAGATAACTAAGACCTGATACATTCAATTGGATGCCTAGGTTTAAATCATGATTAAATGACTTTGTAGTTTTTAGGCTGTGTCAGTCAGGTAACATTTATTGAGCTTATATTGTGTTTTGAGACTTCTCTGATATTATACAGGAAGGCTGGTTTAAGCCTTGGGGGAATAGATGCTTTGAGAGTCCCTATCAAATTAGGTTTTTTGTTTATTTTTTTAAAAAGTCCTAAAATCACTACTCCCATTTGATCTCAGTTTTTTTTCACATTTTTTATGCAAAGTTATTGTAGCTTATCTGGTAGATATATATAAGAAACAGGGAATGGGTGGCCTTAGAACTGGAAGACAATTTGTCTATCAGCATTTGTAGAGATGTTTTTTGTTTTGGAGAGAAATGAAAAACATCATTTAATATTTTATTATCATCCTGCCTAAAGTTGCTTTCTAACCATCTCCTAAAGTTAAATAATTAGTGTCTAGAATTTGTACTCTAACCTCTGGTCATCTTCCTTTGTAATTTGACCTTTATAATTTATTTTTATTTTTTTATTTTGCCGAAGCCATTTTTATAGACTTCTGTGTAGAGTTGTGTTTGCTGAGCTAAGTAATTGAGCATCAGTATGATATAGGGCAGGAATTGGGCAAACTTTTTTGTAAAGGGCCAGTTTGTAGATATTATAGACTTTGCAGGCTAGATGACTTGCTTTTGCAGCTACTCAGTTGCTGCTGTAGAGGGAAAGCAGCCATAAACAGTAGTAAGTGAATGAGTGTGGCTGTGTTCCAGTAAAAACCTCAGTTACAAAAACAAATGGGGGGCTGTGGTGTGCTGTCCCCTTCCCCTGATGTAAAACATAAGGAGGTTATAGCCATCTGCCTGTGGGGTGTCTTGAAATCGAAATTGAGATAATACGGCCGTTTGCAATGATTGTCTTGCATGGCAGTTTTAGAATTTCACTCCTTTTGAGATTCATTTGTTCTCTGTGTTACCTGGTCCTCCTCCGTTAATGCCTAACTGTCTTAGGCAGATAAAATATAGCAAAAAGGTTTATATTTTAAAATTCTAAAATGTCTACGTTTTGAAATGTTTCTATGTCATTATTTCTGAACCTCACTTGTCTCATTTGTAAATGAGATGGATAATTCTATATGCATTTGCCTTGCATTCTATGTATAACCTTATCCTTTTGGAGGACTTACATCTGTAGGTAGTTTGCCAATCTTGTTGCAGTTTTTGCAGTCTCATTATAAGTCAGCCTAGGTAAGCATCAGACCAAAAACAGTCCAGCTTTATTTTAATCAAAATTTTTTTCTATTATGGTTTATTACAGGATATTGAATATAGTTCCATGTGCCATACAGTAGGATTTTGTTGTTTATCCATTCTATATATAATAGTTTGCATCCAGTCCATCCTTTACTCAATACTTCTCCCCCTTGGCAACCACAAGTCAAAAACAGTCCTGCTTTAAAATCAGTGAAAACAAACAAAAAAATCAGTGAAAACTATTGCTATCAGTAGAACTGACTTAATGGAACCTTTAGAGTGTCTTAGTCATACAGAGTGGCATTGCTTGAACTTCCAAATAGGAAATCTGACAGGTACACTGGCCATTTTAAAGTAAGGGCATTCAAATTTAAATTCTACATTGTATTTATGTATATGTTTGACACCTATGATAGCTTTATGCCTGTATTAAGCATTGTATTGGAATAGTGTAAGGAAAGTTGTGAATAACCTTTTTAATTTAAATCTTCCCCAATTAAGTTAATTGGATATTATTTACAAAGCCTCTAATTAAAGCCATGTAATTACATATTCGTCAGTTTAAATATTATAAAGCATCTGCCTACATTAGTATTCAAACTTTTGGGCTTCTGTTGGTTTAGATTCCCAAAGTTAACTTTAATATGCATTGATTAATACACAATATTTAGATGATGATTAAATTGGGGATCATAAATGATGACTTGAGTCATTTATGTCTGGTTAGCCATAGGGAGCCTGTAATTTGGGAGTAAGTAATTTTTCCGGTGAGATTAAAATAGAGCTAGTAAAAAAAAAATAAATAAAATAGAGCTAGTAAAGTGATAGGGATGCTTCATTTTGAGTGTGCTTCGTTGGTACAGTACAGTTACAGATGACATATTCTGTGTTTAGTTTCTGGCATAATAAACACTGTTTTTAAAGGTGGACTTAGAAATTCTATCTGCATAGCCCATAATCCATATAGTTTATATGCATGCTAAGTTACTTCAGTTGTGTCTGATTCTTAGTGACCCTATGGACCATAGCCCACCAGGCTTCTCTGTCCGTGGGATTTTCCAGGCAAGAATACTAGAGTGGGTTGCCGTCCCCTCCTCCAGGGGATCTTCCCAACCCAGGGATTGAACCCATATCTCTTACATCTCCTGCATTGGCAGATGAGCTCTTTTGCCACTAGTGCTACCTGAGAAGCCCCTCTTATAGTCCTCTGTTGTGAGTTTCTTTGGTAGGTGCTCAATAAATGCTTACCGATTGACTCATCTTTTGGTATAATAAGCAGTACAGCAAGCCTGGGCTTCTTTTGGTATCTGAAATTCTTCAAAAGCTCTCATTCTGTGGGATTGAGATTCTTAGAAGATTGGGCTATATTCTGTTTGCATATCTGCCTTGAATGTGTTTTTGTGGGTGTTTAATATGGGGTTAACCATGAAGCACTGTTACACTAGAACTTGAGTTTTTTGCTTTCTACCTTCTCCCTCACCACGTTTTATTTGATTGCTATTTAATCTTTAGATTTATGCAGCTTTAGTATATCTGAACTTGAATTTGTCCACTTGCAGTAATATTGAAGCATCAGCACAGCCCTTTGGAGGCTCTGTCTCTTTAGTCTGATCTTTGTTGGGTTGTCAAAAAAGTTTGTTCAGGTTTTTCTATACCATCTTGTGGAGAAACCTGAACGAACTTTTTGGCCAACTCAGTGTATCTGTGATTTATAATGTAGTTCTTGGTTGTTAGCCCTAACCATATGCTGTCTTTATGACTTAATTCCATTTTAAGATTAACAGGTTTAGGGTTATCAGTACTCATGGTTTAAGATCAATGTTTGGCACTGGTTGGCTTTATAAGGGAAACAATCAGTTGAAAAATTTAGGTGTGCTTGCTTCCCAATGCTTTATTTACTGTTGGACTGGTGTATTTCAGAATAACTGTATAGAATACATTGAGGATGATGAAGAACAAGTGGACATTGAGACTGTAGAAGAGCTCCCTGAGGAAATTAAAATCGCCCACATGAAGAGCACAGCTGTCCATACAGAGATTTTGAAACAGCCGTAAGTCTTATTTTTCTTTGGATTGTTATTTCTTGTTGTATTGTGACCATAAACAAAACTGAATGTTCTAGTCAAGAGTTCTGGGTAATTGACATAGTTCCTTTATTTCTCTAGCTTTTTATCTTATTAGTAGATGAGGAAAGGAGCTGAAATTCAGAGGTAATTAACTTCCTTGTTATTGCTAGGAAACAGTATATAAATGTGAATAACATGCTTTCTGAGCCTGATACCTTGGCATTAAAATACTAGTTTGGCTAGTTTGTAGCTATTTAACCTTGGGCAAGTGTGTAATCTTTCTAACTCTTAGATTCTTTACCTGTGAAATGAGGAAAATGCCCTTTTTTAAGGCATTAAATCATATAATATATGAAATAACTAGTATAACTGACACAGTGGATTACTCAATAAAGTTCTTTATCTTTTAAGAATACGGTTGTAAATTCTAAATGTGGTTACTTTGCTAGTTGAACGGGTGAAGTACAGTTAGAAAAATTTTTCTTCCTGTTCAGCTGATGAGATGAAAACAGAGAGAATGATAAGATGACTTAGGAAAAAAATGTTATGCCTTAGTAAACCTTATATTGATTAAGAATTGGGGTATGAGAGAAAGAAGGTAAGAGTTATTTTGTGCCAGACATTGTGCTTTTCAAGCTATTATATCATCAGCTACCTAAAGTAGCAATGAGTTGAGAAAGAGTAATTCTTCACTCCTAGTGAGAAAGTCTAAGGTAGGGATATGGTGGTATTTTTCTTCACTCCAGGGCTATTTGGAGGGTCCTTCAATTACCTGGATTCCCAGTTAGTGCTAATGGTAAAGAACCTGCCTGCCAGTGCAAGCGACACAGGTTCAGTCCCTTGGGTGGAAAGATCCCCTGGAGTAAGAAATTGCACCCCACTCTAGTATTCTTGCCTGAAGAAAACCATGGCTAGAGGAGCCTGGCAGGCCACAGCCCGTGGGGTTGCAAAGAGCTGAACATGACTGAGCACACACAAAACACCTCAGTTGCCTGTTGGTTATGATTGAAAGAATTTAAATCTCTTAAAAACTTAATTAGACTTAAATTCAGTAATATTGCAGGATGTAAGTTCAGTATACTAAAATTGAGTTCTAAAACAATAGCAATAAACAAAAAAAAATTAAAAATACAAAAAAGCTGTTTGGGATTTTTGATAGAATCAATAACATTTTATAAAAGTCTTACACAACTTTTTGATAGAAGTTGTGTAAGACTTTTATAAAATGTTATTGAAAGACATTGAAAAAATGAAAAAACAAACAAACAAACATTGATGAAGATTTCAATAAACAGATTCCATCTTTATGGACTGGAATAATAAAGGGCCAGGAATAATTAACAGTTAAAGAGCACAAACTGTAAAGGAACAGATTGTTAAAAATTTCTGTCAGTAAAAAGGCGATTTCAGACTGTAAGGAAAATATTTGCAATATGTGTTAGAGGATTAGTATCAAGGATATAAAATAATTCTTACAAGTCAGTAAGAAAACGGTGATCCATGGGCTTCCCTACTGGTAAAAATCTGCCTGCCAATGCCGGCAACATGGGTTTGATTCCTAATCCAGGAAGATCCCTCATGCCTTGGAGCAACTAAGTCCATGGGCTACTGCTATCAAGCCTGTGCTCTAGAGTGCAGGAGGTACAACTGCTGAGCCCATGTACTGCAAGTATTGGAGCCCGTGCTCTAGAGCCTGTGTTCCACAAGAGAAGCCACTGCAGTGAGAAGCCTGCAAACCACACAACTAGAGTAGCCCCTGCTCACTGCAACTAGAGAAAAGCGTGTGCAGCAATGAAGACCCAGCACAGCCAAAAAGAAATATATAAGATTAAGTAAATTTTAAAGAAAAAGGAAAGAAAAGTATGAGCCAATAGAAAGGTAAGTAATGGATATCATGGGCAATTCACAGAAGAGGAAACCTGGACTGCCAATAAACATACACAAATTTGTTCCCCCCTCACAAGTAATTAAGGGAAATAAAGATTAAACCATAATGACTTTACAAATTTATACCCAGAAGTTTGGCATAAATTGAGATTTCTGAAATAATGTTGTCTAGTTGTGGAACAATGGGAACATACTACAGGTGGGGTGGGGGTATGAGTTATTATTACCTCTTTGGGGAGCAGTGCGATGTGACTACAGTTGAAGATGTGCATGCATTTCTTCTATCCATCAGTTCCACTCCTAGATATAGATTCTAGAAGGGTTCACGCACATGTAGAAGGGGTCATGTGTGGGGTTGTCCATTCCAGCATTTGCCGTTGTGAACATTTGGATGCAATGTAAATAATTACTAACATACTAAAAAAATAAAATTTAGAGAAGTTATACTTTGGAATACTATATAGCAGTTAAAATGATCAAACTACAAGTATTAACATATCTCATATGTAATGTTGAATGAAATCAGTTGAAGAAAGATACACATTACATATGTTTAAAATGCTACACAATATTTTCTTTTTCAAGATGAATCAGTACATTCCTAGTAAAACTATATGAGAAGGAAGGAAGGCGGATATTTTATTTCTTAGGCTGAATGACAGATACCTGGATGTTGATTATGTATTTTGTTTGTACAGTTTTACGTCTTTGAAATATTTCACAATTGAAAAATGTAATTTGAAGTTTTAGGGTTTTTTTGGGAGAATTTGAGAAAAAAGGATATTGTTGAATAAATCATATTGTCACAAACGGGAATATGGGAAAAGAAGCCAGTCACAGTTTAGACAATTAGGGGTGGTTTGAAATAGGTCTTAGATTATTGAATTTTGATAAGACTTTGGAAAATACTGTCTTTATTTAGGTGCTGTACGCCTGTATCTGCAGATGAAAAAGCTACTGAAAGGAGTCGAAAGGTATTTACAGTATATTTAATGATAATTGCTCATTTAATAAAATTTATAACATTTGTCCTTACAGGTAAAACAACATTAGTTACATTAATTATGACTTTTTTCAGGGCTGCTTTTACCAATGAGTTAATATAATCAGCTCCCCTCCCCTCTTAATGAAATTACACTACTACTGTTTTTTTTTTCCTAATTATCCCCACCCCCGCCCCACCTAGTTGATAGAATAATTTAGAGGAATTAAAATGGGCATGGAATTTGTGAAACTTGATTTGTTTATTTGAAAACTAATTGTATAATGTAATGATGTGATGTGAAATAGGCTAGCATTCTTTCTTATCTAGACTCCTGATTTTTTCCAGTGACCTAAAAAATTACTTGTTATCTGAAATAATGGCTGGCAATTCAGGGAGCAATGAGATTATAAATTTTCTTTGTTTTCTTAATATATTGTGTAGGATATCATGGTACCATGATTAAGCAAGATTTTCTCTTTATCCTTACTTAACACTGTGGAGGAATTAATTTCAATTTTGAAAAATGTATAAGTACAAATTACAGATTGGGAGATAAAAGAGGGAAGAAGAAATGAAAGGATATAAGTACTGATACCCTCGTTTTACAGAGACACTGTCTATTGTGGATGAAATGAGAAATGGAGATAGAATTATATTCTAGTTGCAAAGGGATCAATAGAAGAACTAAATGATTTATCTGTATTAGGAAGATGGGATGGTGAGATACAAGAGAGTAGTGAACTGAATTCTTTTCTGCATCAGATCAGATCAGATCAGTCGCTCAGTCGTGTCCGACTCTCTGCGACCCCATGAATCGCAGCACGCCAGGCCTCCCTGTCCATCACTAACTCCCGGAGTTCACTCAAACTCAAGTCCATCGAGTCGGTGATGCCATCCAGCCATCTCATCCTCTGTTGTCCCCTTCTTTTCCTGCCCCCAATCCCTCCCAGCATCAGTCTTTTCCAATGAGTCAACTCTTTGCATGAGGTGGCCAAAGTACTGGAGTTTCAGCTTTAGCATCATTCCTTCCAAAGAACACCCAGGACTGATCTTTAGAATGGACTGGTTGGATCTCCTTGCAGTCCAAGGGACTCTAGGGACTCTTTTCTGCATAGCAGGAAGTAAATAGTTAAAAATACTGTTTTAACTTAGGATATAGACTTAAGAAGCAGAAAAAGCAACTCAAAGAATAAAAGTTGTTGTTTCTGAGGATCCAGGTATAGGTGCAAGGCACAGTTGCTTTTCATTATAAGCTCTTTACATTTTTGTATTTTAAACCCGGTATGCATCTAACTATTTCTTTAAATGATTTAAAAATAGAATTAGAATAAATAAGAGAGAAAGGAAGCCTAAGGCATCCTGAGAGTTAAGGAAGACTTTCCTGAAAAATGCAAAGGTTTGCATTTAATTGTGAAGTCATAAAGGAGGGTGGAAAGGGATAGGTGCAGGCAACAACCTGTGTAATGACAGGGAGGTGTGGGATTATAGAGTGCTTAGGAAATTTACAGCACTTTGGAATGGTTGGAGACAACAGTGATTTAGGAAGAGTGGCAGTTGATCCTTTCCCAAATTGTAAAGGGTCTTTACAGTATTTAAGAAAACATTTTAAACTTGTTTTCCACTAGTCAAGTTTTTCATGTAATTTGTGTCATAAAAATAACTCTCAATAATAAATTATACACATAAGCTTTTTTAGAGTCCCTCTCTCAATCCCTCATTTGAAAACTGCTGATATTTGAGCTGAGAAGTGATATCACATTAGCATGTTTTAGAATTTACACTGTTGATTTGGAGAAAAGATAGACTGGTAGTAAGAGGACCAACTGAGAGGCTATTAAAATACTCTAGGCAGAAGATGGTTGGTGTCTGATATAGAACAGTCCCATTGGTGTGGTGGAAAGCGAGTAGATGTGAAAGATACTTAGGAGGCAATCTTTTGTTTGGATAGGCTGCACAAGTTCCTCTAAAGCTAAAACCTGATTATTGGAGTGAAAAACTACAGAAAGAAGCAGAAGCTTTTGCATATTATCGCCGGACACACACTGCCAATGAGCGCCGTCGCCGTGGTGAAATGAGAGATCTCTTTGAGAAGTTGAAGATCACATTGGGGTTACTTCATTCTTCCAAGGTTTCCAAAAGTCTCATTCTTACTAGGGTAAGTCTGTGTAAATGACAGACAAATAAGAGCTTGACTAAAAGAATCTTCTTTAGATACATAAAAGGAAAAGGAAGAAAATTGAAATAGAACTTGTGTTTATCATTTGAATGTGGACTAGTGAGTGTCCAATAAATCCCTTTGGAAGAAAATCCTCATGTTCAATCAGAGTTGCTTTTCATTGAAAGTCAGATTCTGAACCAGCAGAGTTAATTATTCATTTTTAAAATAAAGTTAGAAACTGATAAACTCTATTTACAACAATTTCTGTAAACTATTGTTTTCCATAGCACTTAGAAAAGTTTGTTATGGTGAAAGACACAAGACAACTACTATTTTGACATACTTCTTAATGGTTGACAGTCACTTTAAAGGAAACTGTAGTATTCAAGCTAGCAGAAGTTTTAATTTTGCATGTAGAATAATAGCTAAGGTAATTTTGTTTCAATTGCTTATAATTAAAGGTTGGAAGTGTATAAGGCAAGCATTTTATCCCTCTAGAACAAGGTGGTTTCAACCAGATATTGCTTAGAGTAGGAGTTGATTTTAAAGTTGATTATTAAAATCTAAGCAGAGTAAAATGTTTTCTATCTCCTTGCAGTAGTGAAAATACCACTCAGTGGTGCTCTTCGTAAATAATCACTTTCCCTAGAAGTAGAAGCCAGAAAAGCCTCCTTTTTGGAATTGACTTTTTTTTTCCACTTGTATACTTTATTATTTAAATTTTTATTAGAGTATAGTTGATTTACAATGTTGTGTTAGTACGTTAGTTAGCTGTGTTAGTGAACCAGTTACACACATACATTGTTGTTGTTTAGTCCCTAAGTTGTTTCTGACTCTTTGCAACCCCATGGACTATAGCTCGCCAGGCTCCTCTGTCCGTGGGATTTCCCAGGCAAGAATACTGGAGTGGGTTGCCATCTCCTTCTCAAGGGGAACTTCCCGACCCACAGATCCAACCTGTGTCTCCTGCATTGGCAGACAGATTCTTTACCACTGAGCCACCAGGGAGGCCCATACATATATATATAGGTACCTCCACTCTATTTTAGATTCTTTTCCTGTACAGGCTGTTACAGAGTATTGAATAGGGTTGCCTGTGCTATAAATAGTAGGTTCTTATTAGTTATCTGTTTTATATATAGTAGCACGTATATGTCATTCCCAGTCTTCCAGTTTATTATACCTCCTACCTGTTTCCCCAGTGGTAACCATAAGTTTGTAAAACAGTAAAAATGGTTTTAAATGACATTATAAAGTTCTCTAAAATATTAGATTTAAAAGTTTTTATTAAAGAAATTTGTGTAGACCTTACCTGTTTTTCAGAAAAAGAAAATTGATGGACATGATATTACTATTTCTCTTCTAGGCATTCAGTGAAATTCAGGGACTAACAGATCAGGCAGACAAGTTGATAGGACAGAAGAATCTCCTGACTCGCAAACGGAATATTTTGATACGGAAAGTATCTTCACTTTCAGGTGAGATAATGGTGAATGATCTCTGGTAAAGGCCATAAATACAGCTTTAGTAAGGAAAATACTTAGCTAAGATCTTTCAAATACTACTTCATTTGAGTCTTGGTTCCCAGAATTACCTTCAGAATTGTCTTTTGACTGGGTGGGACATTTTTTTTTTCAATTATAATCACTCTTGACTGCCATAGTTTTGGGGGATATAGTTACATCAACTGGACTCTATTTCTCATTATTATGTGGGGTCTTATAGAGAGTGACAGTTTATTCCCTCTCAACCTATAGGTAAGACAGAAGAAGTGGTCCTGAAGAAGCTAGAGTATATTTATGCAAAACAACAAGCAGTAGAGGCACAAAAGAGAAAAAAGAAGATGGGATCAGATGAGTTTGACGTGTCTCCCAGAACTAGCAAACAGCAGGAAGGAGCTTCTGCATCATCTGTAGATCTCGGACAGATGTTTATAAATAACAGGAAGGGGAAGCCTTTGATTCTTTCCAGAAAAAAAGACCAGGCCACAGGTAGGAGGGACATTTCTTTGCTTTCCTTGATGCAGATGAACATTTAGTTTAGTTTAAAGAACTGAACATCTTGGCCATAATTTTAGTTTTAATTAGATGAAAGATGAGTTGTATTAAAAGCAGAATATTAACTACATTATATTTCATTTTCTAGCTTTACACACTCAAGCAGATCCTAATAAGTTATCCGTCATGGTAACATATAAGACTAATTTCTGGTAGGAGTTTATTTTTGTTAACCAGGCTCTTTTTAATCAGATTGCGGTCTGTCAATGAATTGCTATACAGGAACAAAGTAAATTGGTTTTGATTTCTTACTCTGTCCTATATAATTTTGAAGGTGAGGCTGTGTTGACTTTACATTACTTGTTTATATCCTCTGAAAATGGTATATCCTTTTCTACTCTTTTACTCTTTGGATAGCCAAGTGTAGGAACCAAGGAAATCTGGTTTGTTATATCAGCTAAGAAGGTGGTGATGGATACTAAAATATGAGTTAGTTTTCACATTGCACATTCAAGTGATGTTATTGGTACATAAGTAAGGACTTTAATGACCATTTAGTCCAGTCACCTTATTTTACAGATGGAAAAACTGAGGTCTAAAAACTTGAAGTAATTTCTTAGAGGTTTATAGGAAAGCAAACCTAGGGATAAAATAGTGTGTACCTTCATCCTGCTTCACCAGCAAGACCATCAGAAGCATTCCATTGAAAAAGTGGTTCCGTAGCTCTGTTCCTCAGCAAAAATAAAATTCTGTCCCTTAAGAGAATCAGTGGATAGGTAACCATTACTGAAAAAGCGTTCAAAAAGTCAATTGCAAGTTGAGGTTCCCCAACAAATTTGAAATGTCTTGCTTTTTAAGTCAGAGTGTGGTTTTAGGCATGTCTCCTACAATTGCTAGGCTGTACACTAACATTAATTGAAGGTCTTTTATCCTTAACTAATTTCTGATCTTCTTTACAGAAAATACCTCACCCTCTAATACTCCACACACCTCTGCCAACGTTGTGATGACTCCACAAGGGCAATTGCTCACCTTGAAAGGTCCCCTATTCTCAGGACCAGTGGTTACTGTTTCTCCTGCTCTCTTAGAAGGAGATCTGAAACCTCAAGTTGCCAGTAGTGCTGTGGCTCAATCAGGTATTGTCTTAAGTGTTGTCTTCAATGGGTGGTGTAAGAGTTATCTCTGGTATCTCAAAGTGATAGAGAAAGCCTAAGCCTTTGAATGTGTTCTATAGTAATAAAGAGCCATTGTATTCAAGTCTGTATGAGAGGGTTCTCTTTTTAGAACATGTTTGGCTCTGTCTGTGGTATTGATTGGTCTTTTTTTTACCTGGGGATGGGAACTATTTTGTGAGCTCTCCTAATTTCTAATTGTGTGCTAAGTTGCTTCAGTTGTGTCCAACTCTTTGTGACCCTATGAACTGTAGCCCTCCAGGCTCCTCTGTCCATGGGATTCTCCAGGCAAGAATACTGAAGTGGGTTGCCATGCCCTCCTCCAGGGGATCTTTCCTACCCAGGGATCAAATCCTCCTCTCTTATGTCTCCTGCATTGGCAGGAGGGTTCTTCACCCCTAGTGCCACCTGGGAAGCCCAATTTCTAATTAGGGAAAGAATTTAAAAGATGTGAAAGTAAAAGGAATGTGAGGAGTCATTATTATAGTTTTGGTGTTGATAAATATGTATCAGTTTTGTCTTGTACTCAAAGATGGTGCACTCCTACATTACCAACCTGATAAAGTTGGAACACTCTCTCTTTTGGCAGTGAGGAGTTGAGTTGAAAAGGAAATTTTACTTTGATGATTTAGGTTTTACAAACCTAAATTTCTGTTAAGGTAAAAGGGTATCCTTACCAATACTAATACTGCTAAACCCAGTCTGGAGGAGTCATCTTCCTAGAGTGCTGCCTTTAGGGCTTCATCTTTCTGTCAGAGTAGCAATTATTGGGTGAACAGAATCAAGATGCATGTCTGCCTCAGGATAAAAAAATAAACTTGGGGAGCATTTATATTAAAAAATTAAATAGAACTTTTATTAATGATGGAATATCAGTGTGTCTTTTGGTTAAATTTTACCTATTTTCTTGTTAGGCTAACTCAGTAATTTGAAAAACTAGTATTTCCTTTCATCTTCTTGCTAAAAGTAGATGGTGAAAATTTAACTCCTTTGAGATGGTTATTGGGTATGAATGGGAGAGAGTGCTTACCACTATAGATAAATGAGTTTTTTTTTTCTTCCCTAGAAAATGACGACTTATTTATGATGCCAAGAATTGTTAATGTGACATCATTGGCAACAGAGGGAGGTTTGGTAGATACGAGTGGCAGCAAATACCCCCATGAAGTTCCTGATGGCAAGCCACCTGACCACCTGAAAAACACTGTCAGGAGTGAGGATAACTCCTGTGAAGATTTGGGTAGAATCTCTTCCAGAGGCAACCATAGAGATGTCAGAATGACACTGGGTACAGCACAGGTTTATCTGTCACATAAAGATTCTGGTTTTCCACAAATAGTTGATGTTTCCAGTATGCAAGAAGCACAAGAATTCTTACCCAAAAAGATTTCTGGTGATACCAGAGGGAGTCAGCATAAATGGAAAGAGAGTGAATCAAGACAGGAGAGACTGAAGACAAAGGAGTCTCCATTTCATAAATTAAAGATGAAAGATCTCAAAGACTCAAGCATAGAGATGGAATTGAGAAAGGTAGCATCAGCTATAGAGGAAGCAGCATTGGATCCCAGTGAACTGCTAACTAGTATGGAAGATGAGGATGATACTGATGAGACACTAACATCTCTGCTCAATGAGATTGCCTTTCTTAATCAGCAGTTAAATGATGACTCTGTTAGCCTGGCTGAACTGCCTAGCTCTCTGGATACAGAGTTCCCAGGGGATGCTCGCCGGGCTTTCATCAGTAAGCTTCCTCCTGGGAACAGAGCGACTTTCCAGGTTGGCCACTTGGGAACTGGTTTGAAGGAATTGCCTGATGTGCAAGGGGAGAGTGACTCTGTCAGCCCCCTCCTCTTGCACTTGGAAGATGATGACTTTTCTGAGAATGAAAAACAACTTGCAGAACCAGCCTCTGAACCAGATGTGCTTAAGATTGTCATTGACTCTGAGATAAAGGACCCCCTCGTTTCCCAGAGGAAAGTGGGGGATGAAGCGAAGAGTGCTTCTGGCGTCCCTGCCGAGCCTGAAAGTGTGTCCTCACCCCCTGTCCTACACATGAAGGGTGGCCTAGAGAACAGCAGCACAGACACCTTGTGGAGGCCCATGCCAAAGTTGGCACCTCTCGGTTTAAAAGTAGCTAATCCTTCCAGTGATACAGAGGGTCAGAGTCTCAAGGTGATGCCTTGTTTGGCACCTGTAGCTGCCAAAGTTGGGTCAGTTGGACACAAAATGAACTTAACAGGGAATGATCAGGAATGCCGGGAGAGCAAGGTGATGCCTACATTGGCACCTGTTGTGGCCAAACTGGGCAACACTGGGGCCTCGCCAAGTTCTGCAGGGAAATGAACTTAGTTGTTCTCAGGCAGAAGCCAGGCTGTGAGGGGGAACCTCCTTTCTCTGCAGGCACCTGTTTGTGTCATGGAATTGTGATCCTTGACTTTGAAATGTGGTGAATGATGGTAGAGAAAGGGGGTAGGGTGCTGACGTCCATATAAGAAATTAACTACTATGAAATTCTGATCATGTTAAAATGTGTTACCTCACTTGTGGTGCTGGGTCTCCTCATCCTCTCCAAGAAGATGCGATCCATTACTGAACACGAGGTGCCCGTCTTACCCAAGGAATTTGTAACAAGACTAGGTCCATAATGGTTCCTAGTTCTTCCCTCCCAGAGTAAAAGCTGCTTGAGACTTAGGAGTTGCTGTGGACTGAACCTTAGTTGATAGCTGTTGTTTTAAGTCTGAAGTCCAAGGAATGTGATGCACTTGTGCAAAGGGATCCAGAAGAGGTAGCTTTTAGTTGGTGTTTCAGAATAGGGGGAGAGAGGATGGGTACCATGGAATACCAAAGTGAAGGACTTAGTATCATTCAACAAAATTTTCTCTTCTTTCATATCCTAAGTAGCTTCCATTCCCTCACCTTTTCAATCAGAATTATAAATCTAAGCCTTCTGGTAAAGTAGGAATGCTTTTAAAAAAGCTTTTATTACTAAGGTAATCATTTTGAGATTTAAAAATTAACTAGTTCTCCCTTACTGTGTTTGGGTGTTGAGAAGACCATTTCACGGTACCAAGGATTTCTACCTTGAATATGTTTTTTGGAGGTAGACATACAGGGAGCCCTTCCCCTTTTCACAAATCACATCACTCAAAAGACATGTAAAATGATAAGCATTCCCTCCCCATACCAGAGATAGTGGCCAAAAAAATTAAACAAACAAAAAAAAACTGTGGGGCTGGGTATTTCACAAGTCAAACCAGCCTCCTGGTGCTTGGAGGTTTCATTCACTGTTACCTGCACAGGATGTAAAGAAAAGAAAAGTCACAGTAGGCACTCTTTACCAGGGAAATAAGGCAGTATTTGAATCACAAGATATATTTTTTATTATCTGCTACCATGGCTTCAATGATCTGTAGAGCTTTTTCACTCATGAGCTGTCAGGATATGAAGGTCTGACAGCCTGTAAAGATAAAAAGATATTTATATTTTTGTATAGTTGTTTTCATAGATTTCTCAAAGGCTGAAGTTTTCAACCTAGAAGATGAGATTTGTATTGAGTATAGAAATGATGTTTCCTATCTAGTTTGTAAATAATCATGGTGCACTTGAGGGGTCTCTTGGAAACTCCTGGGGGCAAGAATCACTATTCTGAAAATGTATAGACTGGGATTTAGCTGCTGCATTTTGCCTTTCTTAAATAATTATATTTTGGAATGTAACCCCTGTTCTGTCTTCATTGACAGGATTTGCTTGTGTTGTGAAACAATAACACAAGAGCTTCCAGTGCCTGGGCTGTGCCTAGGCAGTGCTGTTTCTTCTACATCCCCTGCCTTCTTTATCCCAAACCCCACTCAGCATATCTTCAGAACTAGGTTGTGAAACCAACTTTGGAATGGTCCTAGCCAGTGAATTATTACCTCCGTGGTTGGTTCCCTTTCTAGTAACTCGGGTAATAAACAGATTGAAAAGGGTGGGAAAGTTTCCTCTGCGAATTGCACTGGGAACACATTCTTTGTTGGGTTTTTTTATGCTACTTGCCTTTCTTGACCTCCTCATCAGCCTCCAGCCTTCCCACCTCTAAAGGTTACTGAAGGAGCTTCAAGTAGGTGATGAGTGCCCCTCAGCTTCTCATTATCCCTCCCACTTCTCTTTACCCAGGAGATTTCATTCAATGCCTTAGCCAAGGAATCCAGCACCTGTCTTCCCTGCTAATAACTGTCCTTGGAGATGCTAGTAGTTTAATCCAGGTATAGCAGTTTCCCATTATTTCTTTGCTTGTCTTGTCCTCGTGTTCCCTCCTGACTTTCCAAGGCTCTTAAAGCTTTTGAGGGTCAGCCAAGGAGCAGGCAAGTGAGCGAGTAATCCTCAGGAAAAGAAGGACCATTCTGCTTCTGAACACTGTTCGGTTTTTTAGAAGAAAATAGACAAATAGGTAGTATTCATTTCTTGATGGGAAGATATTTGACTGTTTATGGAAGATGCCAGAGATAGAAATGAGAGATGATCCAGTGTGTTCAAGGAAGGCTGCAGATGTCATTATAAACACCCCCCCCCCCCCCCCACCCAATGGTGTTTGCAAGACCTCTTAGAACTAGGGAGTTGTTAGGGCTAATTTGAGGAGGGCTCAGTCTTAAGAACAATCCTACAGTCTTGATAGAAATCTAAAAATCTCCAAAAACTCCAACCCTTTAAACCTTACCCCAGGAGAAACTGATCTATGAAAATTCATGTGTGACTATGAAAGATGTAGTTGAGTGAGGAGTTGAGGAATTGGGAGGATAGTGAGCTCTCACCCTAACTATAAGAAGCATGATCTCAGTAGACCAATAATTCGCCTTTTTATACATCTGTAAATAAATGGAATGTTTTTAAGAATATAATTATGTCAGATTTAGCTTTTTCTTTTATATATTAAATATATATCTTTCTTTTTCTGCTTTTGAAAAATGACTATTTTTTTAGAACCTAAGAACAGAAGAAGTTTGGTCAGTGGGAGAATGTATAAACTTGAAATAAATCAGTCACAATAATTAAAGCAGGACTTGGTGTTGCTAGGTTTGTGCTGAGTTGTAATAGAGAATTCTGATGCTCTGAGACATCTGGGAGGGGTCACTGAAGGAGTTTAATCACAGGAATTCCTTACTGTTTTCAAAGTTTCTGACATGCCATTTGGGGGACGTTTTTTGTATTCTATCTTTGCAGCATGTTTTACATGGAGAATTTGAAATTTCATACAACTTGATGGCAAGTATTTGTCTCAAGAAGTCATTCTACAGTGAAGAATGGCTAGCCTCCTAGTACCAGTGTGTGCAGGGTGTAACATACCTGTTACCCATAGTCTTAGTGGCTAAGGACAATAGATGTTCTTAAAGCAAGCTATAGGTTAACTAGTGTCACAGTTTACAAAAAATTTTTATTAAAGGAGTCCTTTAGACATTAAACTACTCTAAGGTCACTAACAGATCAAGTCCAGTTATATAAACTTCATACATATCACTGTGTGTAATGTTTTTTCCCCAGAATTATTATGAGATACTAAACAACAGGCCTTTCTATAACAAGTTTGAAACTGTTTTGAACACGGAAGAAAGGCAGACAATCCATATATTATTTAGAGCAGGGTTTAGTAGTATAGATAGTTTTTTCCCCCTGATTATACTAGTTGAGATATTGGAATGATATCAGGTGAATTGAGAGGTAAATGCACTTTGAAGATAGTCTGAAAAATGATGACCCTTATTCCTCACACTCAGATTAAAACAAAACAAAAAACAATGCACAGAGGCACAAAGTAGGCACATTTTCAGATACTTTTGTAGAGAATGATTGATAACCAAGAATCAGAATAGATTTATTGCACAGAATTGTTGATTTTTAAGAAAATAATAAGGGCATCAGTACTTCATGTTGTGTTATCGCTAATGAAATTTTCCATGAACATGAATTGCTGGATGCAGGGAAAATTAAAGCTGAGGTATATAGACTTACTGCCATTTGGAGAAAAAGTAAAATGCCTTTTTGAAATTAAGTTAGAGGGAAATAATTTGATATATACAACTTTTGAACTGAGGCATAATTGTAGCGTATTGTAGCATATGACTGAACTGCTCTACAAAGATATGCTAAGTGCTGATTAAAAGGGGTGGAAGTGTGTGGAGGGTGAGAAGGCTAAACCGTGGGATGAGTTGAAATTTTGAGACAAATCTAAACTCTACTAAATTCTGTCATTGTAAACTATGCTGTTAGATTTTGTTAAATAAGAAAGCAGTCTTGGAAGCATTGTTTTCAGATCCATCCTGTTTCCAACTGCAAACATTGGTCTCAGCTGTCCCCCAGTGCCTTGCATGTAAAGGTGCTCAATAAATATTTGAATTGATGAGCAACTGTTTAGCCTGTTAGTTTTCTAGGATCTTATAATTGCACCTATTTGTATATTAAGCCTAGGGTAAATTAAAAAATCTGATCTAATTATGGTCTCGAAAACAGACAATTGTATACACCTTTCCTAGACATGTGGAATTTTAGAATCTGACAACCATGTATACATATTGAGGACATAGACAAGTGAATAAAACATGAAATAGCATATGAACAATGAAATATATGTGTAAGGGTCAGCTGCATTTTGGAGGGTGGGATAGCAATTACTTGAAGAAAAGGGAATAATGAGTCTATTCACTTTGGACCTGGGATGATTATTTTCTGAGCCTACAAGCCTATTTCCCAAATTGGTACTTAAAATTCTACATGATACATATCCTAGATAGTAAGGTAGGACTCAATTGTGAAGAATTAAAAATACGTGATGTTGATCCTAGACTGGAAGTATTCAGATTCTAGACTTAAGTTCTCAGTTGGTTTTTGCCAGATCATCTTAGACAATGAAAGCAAAGTTAGTTTCTGTAACTTCAGCTTCAGATGGGAGTAATTTGGGGAACATTTTTTCTGAAGAGGATAAACCAAGTAGCTTTGGGTAGGAAATGACCAATGACTTTCCTGGCCATGAGTGGTAAGGTAAGTGAGAAATGATCCAGACAGAATTAGGGACAGCTCTAATGGGTGGAGGTGAGATTTGCTCGGGAATGCAGCGCACAAGTAAGGACACCAGGTGGCACCCTTTATCAGCAGTGCTACATTGATCCTCCACGCCCCCCTGCCTGCCTCCATGGAGGCAAAATCAGACTAGCAAGGAGTAAAAGGAACCAGCCCCCTATTCCATACAGTTATGGCTAATGACCTTGACCACCTCCTCAAGATTTGAAAATACCATTTTATATTTCATTACCTCTGCAATGCATGGTTGAAAGGAAGGAAAGGTCATTCTTCTGGTAGCTATTGCCAGTTGGTTTTCCAAGAGGTGACTTTCCTGATCTTTGCCTCTTGTAGCTATTGCCAGCTGGTCTTCCAAGAAGTGACGTTTATGTCAACTTGCTAGCTTTACAGTTCTGAAACAAGTATATACCTGTTCTGTCACTTGGCAGTGCAAGAGCCACTCACAGCAGTAAGTAGGTTTAAGAGTTTTTCTCTCTCGCTAACATGTCATCTCTCCCAGGGTTCCCCTAAGGATCTGGATCAGATGGGAGACATCAGTGTACTCTTTCTCTGGAGCCCAACTGTTGGAATAGGTTAAGCTTTTTGTAAGGTAATTTCTCTAGCAACTAGGCAGAAAGGCACCTAGAAAACAAACTTAGGTTGAAACACGTATTAAATAATAGGCAAAGGTGTTTCTGTGCACACTCTGTCATCCCCCCAACTTCTTGCCCCCCACCCGTTGAGCTAGAAAAACTCTTTTAATCTGGTGCCAACAAGCTTGGCAGTGATCTCGCCAAAGTAACAGTATCAAGGAAAACGGTTCGTGAGTGAGTTTTGACAGGAACATGGAAAATGGCTGGAGCAACTGGTTAACTGGATGCGAACGAGATGGAACATTGGAGGCTAAAGAAAACATGAAACAAATACGTCCCATCGGCACATTGACCCGATCGCACCCTTTCCGCCTAAAGCTCTCTCCTAGGCTATCAGCTCCTTCCGCCTTCTTCCACCGCGGCCAATCAGGTTGCTTAGTTCAATACACTCCGTAGCGATCGACTTACGAAGATTTATTTCCATGTAGGTCAACGCGCCCGGCAAGCGGCGAGCAGAAATTATTCTAGCCACTTTAAATCCCAGCTCTTAGAAGCAGACTTTATGGCTGTATCCAGTCCTATAATTCTGAGCTAGGAGTTTCAGCTCGGTCCCTCGGGCCTATTAAAAGCCAACCACAGTGCCGCTGGGGGCGTGGTTACCGTCCTGTTAGGGTTCTGGGAAGTGCGCTTCTCTGGGGGGACCAGGCCTGATAATACCATAAAAGGCTTGGTTTTCTCAGTTCTGAAGCCGTATTCTGACGACCTCCCTCTAGGATCCGTAGTCGCGACTGCATTGTGCGGAATCCGTGGTTCCTGAGTGCCCAGTCCTCGCTTCCTAGGCTCTTTCCTGGGCCCCGCCCCCATAAGCCGTACTCGTCCACTCTGGGAACGCCCCCGTGCGTAGAGGCCGCGCCCCCTCGCCTCCGCTCCTCCTATCCAGCCGGTGGCTGAGCCCAGACGGTAGTTCGCGTTTTGAGCCGCTCGTGCCACCATAGCTGCTTCTGCCGCTGCCGCAGCGGAGCTGAAATCGTTGAGCGCGATGCCTGAGGGCGCTGCGAGCCGGGCGGCCCTCGCGCCCGGGGGCTGGTGAGGCTGGGCCCGGGCGGGGGCGCTGGCGAGTAGCAGGGGCTTCTGAGGGACCGAAAAGCGAAAGATCTAGGGCTCCCGTGGCGGCCTGAGAGCGAGCTCGGGAGGGTCGTGGGTGGGGGAGGGAGGCCCCCGTGGCAGAACGGGTTGTAGGGCCAAGACGAGCCCCGCCGGGCTGAGTGTCCCTGCGGCCGCCGGCGCAGGTGCTCACGACCGCTGCGGGACTCCTTGGTAGCCTCGGTGTCCTCCTCCTTTAAGACGCTGCTGTTGCCATGAAAACAGTTGGGAGTTAACGGGAATCGGACCAGTCACTAGCCCTTCTAGGGCCCATCTTATCCTTTCAGTTGAACGCCTCTGGCAGGTGTGGGCCTGGCAGTTCTTCGCAGCTCAGGCTTTTTAACGCCCCCTTTCCCTGAGTGTGTCCTTAAGGCGTTTTAAGAAACCGCGCAGAGCTTGAAGGTGGGAATGAGGCTAAAGGAGAGAGCAGTTACCTAGAGATAAGAGCTGCAGGCACAGCTTAGGCAGAAGGTAAGGTGGCCTCTACCATCTCAGGTCAGTGAGAGGGCATACTGGAAGGGCCTGTGGAGTGGGAAAGCATTGCCGCTGTTGAGGCAAGTCCCAGGATTGGGCCAGGAGCTGTCCCCGGGGCTCCCCATCATGATGGCTGTGGAGGGGTCAACCATTACCAGCCGGATCAAGAACCTTCTGCGATCCCCGTCCATCAAATTACGCAGGAGTAAGGCAGGAAACCGGCGAGAAGACCTCAGCTCCAAGGTGAGTCCTAGTATTGGGAGCCAACCCTTCCCGTCCCTCCTCTCCCCTCCCCTTCTCTGCTCCACGTACATCTTTTACCTTACTCTTTCTGGGGAAAGAGGAGAACTAGAAGCTCATGGTGGCTCTAAAGTACCATCTCTGCCGCTCAAGAAAGCAATTTAGTTATAAGGTAAAGGGAAAAGAGCCGCATGGGTGAGCATGCTGCGATTCATCCGCGAAGAGCATGAGGAAGGCAACATGAGGGTTCAATTGTGGCCTCACTACAAACTAAGTCTATGCTTGGGGAAGCCAGTTGATACGCTGACTCAGTTTTCCTTCTTGGAAGAAGGTAGTGGGACCACGTATCCTGTGAAGGGCTGAGCTACCGCAAGTGTTAAGTGTCACAGCTGGGTTCATGTAAGACAGTGGTAGCAGAAATATGCTAAAACGCCTAGTCAGAGGAATTGGCTTGGTAAATGCTCTTCCCTGGGGTCAAAACAAATTTACTTGTCTATGCAAGAGACCTGAATTAATTTAACTGCAGTTTCTTGGCTTTTTAGAAAAGGTAACATGCAAGGGGCCAAGTATCTGCCAGCCAAGCAAATTCTGGTTTGCCCCTGGACATTGCTCATCTCATTCACTATATACCACCCTGCTGCAGAAGTTCTCCAGAGACCAAGTCCCCTTCCATCCCCTCACTTGTCTGAGTGGTGGTGTTTATGCTTTCTTCAACTTCTAGAGCCCCACAAGTTTGGGAATACAAAAGCCGACTAAATTTATTTAATCCCTGAGGGAACATGGGGCCTTGTTCCCACAGGATCAGATTAGACTTTTGTGTCATATTAGCAGCCTGTAAACACAGTGGCCTTGTGTGGTGCAGGATTGCTACAGGGAGAGGCGTTTGAGACAGCAGCGTTTTATTGCCTTGCCTGCATCTCTTCAGAGATGAGTAAACCCAGTGAGGAATGATTTGGAATGCTAATGTACAGCATGGCAGAGTTCTGGGAGGACTTAACTCAGATCCCTGTCCCTTAGTGGAAGCTTACTTGGCTTTGGTCACAAATGACTCCTTTTCCTGTATATTCTTTCAGCAGGAATCATATTTGGCCACAAGGTTCCATGGCTGTGGAGAGAGTGACTTTTCCAGGGGCCCTCATTGATCATTGTTCATAATCTCCAAAGGCAGGAGAATGAGCCTGAAACATAGACAACTGTCTTGGATTTGGCTCTGTTCACTTGTTTGTTGTGTTGGATCATTCTTGGTGTTGGAGGCTCTCGTATTCCTGGCTGGTTACTTGGCAATGACGGGCACTGTTAGAGCCATCTTCTTGTATTTTTGGCCTCTTTTTCTAACCCAGAATGATACACGTAATAGAAATGTATGGTGGGATTTTAGTCTTCAGTATTAGTACTTATTGTAATTTTGGTCTGGAATCCAGAAGGTATGGTCACCATTCTTTAAAATTTACTATGTCATTAATCATTAATACATTCAACAAATGTTTATTAAGTGCCGATTATGTGTAGAATCAGTGATGAATAAAACATTATCCTTGCCATCAAAGAGCTTGTGGCTAGTCAGACATGTAAACAAATAATTACAACATGATGTGGCAAATGCTGTCCTGGAAGTATGAATAAAGGTGTTGATGGCAGTACAGGGGAGGGAACCTAAATCAGCTTAGGGGGATTAGGAAAAAACTTTCACAGAGGAAGGGATGCTTGAACTGTGAGTTCTGAGACAAAAGAAGAGGAGAAGCTCTCCAGGAAAACAGTGAAAACTGGAATCTTTGGCATCACCATTAAATGTCCCCGCTTCACATAGGAATTCAGTGCTTCAAACTGCTTTAAATGGCTTTGTTTGTCCTAGAGCTGTGAATGAAGGAAATACTTAGCTGAAGTTGAATGACCCTTGAATAGTCTGACCGAGCTCGAGTGCCGGTGCATATCTTTAGCACCCAAAACTAGTAGCTGCCTTTTCGTGCCTCAGACCTTGCCTCTTGCAGATGCCCGACTCCCGGCACTCTTTATTGAAGACTACCCGAGATGATTCTAAAAGCCTGCCTTATGGTAACCAACATAAGACCTGGTGTATAGGGCTTCATGTGCTGCTCTAATATGTGGTAGCTGTGGTAACAGTCATAGAGCTTGTGATTCATGGATAACTAACTCTGAAGCAAAATTTGAAGACCAAAAGACATATGTATTTTGTGGCGGTTGGGGGCAAAGAAGGAAGTGACAGAGGGCCTTTATGCAGCTCTTACCTCATATGGCCTGTTGCTTTGAATCATAACTGTTCATTCTATCTAAAGTAGCCTTTTCACCAAATTCTCCACTTATTTTTAGATCCAACTCTATATTTACTGGAGCCACAGGGCCTTCTCAGACTAGCCCTACCACCTTGGAGCCAGTCTCTAATTGTTCTTTATGTATGTCTTCATTTCTTAAGGTCAGGGCCATGTTCTTTATTTCCTTTACATCACCAGGCTTTGTACAGTGTAAGGAATGGTCTAAATACTAAATGAATAAATGGATGAGAAATATTAAAAGATGTCAAATGTAGTGAAGGCAAATTCTAGAAGAAGAGCAAATGTTCAGAGCAAATGTGACTTTAGAAATCAAAATTAGAAATAATAAAATGTTGAAAAGAAATTTAAAAAAGAAATAGAGACACATCCTATTTAGGTGTGAAGGGCATTAGAGAGAAAGAGAAGTACATATATCCAGAAAGTAGTGCTCATTAAAAGCTTTTTAATTCAGAAGAGACCTGGTTAAAATATGGTTAAAAGCCAAAGTGAGAGCCAGTAGAGATGGGGATTTAAGTTATTAGAGAGAGTAGGTGAGAGCTGGGATTTCTATTATATTTTCTCTAAGGGAAGGAAAGAAGTCTCTGCAGTGTAACAGAATTAGAGAAGAGTAATTTGAGGTTTTATGCCAGATCTGCTGAGTCTTGAGGAAGTGGAACTCAAGGTTATCAGCTGTAAACACCCTGCAACTTCAAATCCTGTGCAATTTTTCAATTCTTTCTCTCATTTTGGTTGAACTGTGGTTTTCCTTAAGAAGCACATGTATGTGCTCTTGGTGGCTAAACCTCCCCCTCTTTTCTTAAACTTTCTGAAAGATTTTTATGTGGAAGGAGCTGAGTTGTTTTTCATTTTTAACAAAGGACAGAAATGGACTGGAGCCAAGCAAGCAAGATTTAAGTTAGGGATACAAAAGCATTGCCTGTCCTGGAGGATTGTTAGATTTTGAAGTGAGTAAGGGAGGTTTTGAAATCATCTTCCTTATTAATAGGCATTAGTCCAACCTGCGTTATATACTAATATATTATCCCTTTGAAAACAATGGGCGGCAAAGTAACTGCAGCTTTCTTCTGGTTCTCAGTTTTTATAAGTCTAATTTACTCTCCGTCCCCCCACCCCCATTTCTTTCCTCAGTGTTTCTCCTGCCTGACTATATGGTGGTGCTTTGAGCCTTTTAATATGTGGCAATGAGAAAAATTTGTGTAGGTGAGTTTCATAGAGAAGAAAAAACTGGCAGTAATCTAATTTCACCTTTTGCTTAGTGTTTGAACCCAGATATTATTAGTATTGTGACTCTATACTCTGCTGATTTGGTAGAGGGGGATCATATTCATTTTCAAAGCATTTATACATCACTGGATTTAGCTTCATGGTGCTCAACTTGGGGGAATGGTCAGGAGAGCTTTAAGACATCAGAATACCTGTGCAGCTTCTAAAAAGTACCCATTCCTATGCCCCATCCTGTCTATATGGAATCAGAACCTCAGGGGGTAGAGTTTGTTATTTGTGTATCTGTTAAGTTCCACCAGCTGCCCACTGCTGGGTTATGAACCCCTGGCTTACCTGCTAGGTAGGACTCTGACATCTGTTGACTTCATACCCAAGTCCTCATTGAGGGTTCTTGGGAATATATGAAGCTATCTCAGTAACTATATGTTTCTCCTTGTGTCTTCACAAATCTCCACAGTGTCTTCTGGACTTATTGTTCTGAAACTGCTATATCAGGGATAGATCTGAGAGAAGTGCCCTGTTGTGGGGTCATTTGTAAGGAGCTGATCACTGACTTAACTACAGATGGGCAGGAATTTCCCTTGGGGGCAGAAATAGGAAACTTTATGACAATCCCTGGGTCCTGGCCAGGTTTTTTTTGGTACCATTCCATTACCCACTCCCCTGGGGACTCATAGCAACCCAGAGTTTTTCATGTTTAATATACACTCTCTGGGTTCCCTGCCTAGAATAGATGACTGAGAGGAGAGGCCTCTGTGGCCAGCAGCCCTGCCCCTCATCTGTTTTTGTGAGTGAACTTGGGCAAGTTCTTGTTGCATTTTCTGCCTCCAGTATATTCTTCAGTTAAGTCTTGTGAAGTGCTGTGAGCTCCTCAGAACAGGTGGTGTACAGTGAAAAGAGTGAGGTGTCCTCCTGGTCGTGTTCCTTTGATCTCCATTTCCTTTTCCTTCCGGTGCCTGCAGCTGCCCTCAGCCTTCAAAGTAAGTCTCACTGGGGAGAGAGAAATTCTTCTCTCCGCAATCAAGCACCCCTTGCTTTGCCATCTAAAATAGCCCAGCCTCTTCGGGCTCTAAGTTGTCTTGCAGAGCCTGCCCTCATCTACTTGGCCTCCTGCCTTTCAGGGTCTAACAGCACTGCTACTTCTCGCATTTCTTTTCCCTCTCTCAGCTTGTGATTTAGGGCAGGTTTCCCCTGTTGGATCAGGTTGAATGACTGTCTTATTTCTTGCTGATATTTTTAGTATCTTTGGGGCCATTGGTGTTGCTCTTGACTTCCCTCCCTCTTCTCCTTGTTATCTGTGTGTTTTCATTTCTTGACTAATGAGAAAACATTCATAGAAATGAGGCTTCAGCCTGAGCTCTGTACCCTCTCTATCAACCCCCTGAGTCTCAAGTTGGACTTGTGGCTGATATCACTGCCCCTTTGTTTGGAAAACAGTCCAGGGTTTGAAATTTGGGACTGTGTTTATTCACACTAAGCTTCTCTGGGAACATGGCTGTCCCCTTTTGTTCTCAGAGTATCTGTTGATTTTTCCTTCATGTCTAGATTGCTGTGTTAGTAGGAAAAAAAGCTACAGTGTTTTCAGTAGGATTCGTTATATTATACATCACATTCCCACTGCTGCCAGCTAAGCCTCTCCTCTGGGCTCTCTTGTTTAATGCAGGACAGGGCCAGGTTTCTATCAGCTTTCTTTTATAGTAATTCTCAGTAGGATGTGTAGTGAGAGCTGCCCACCTCTTTGGAAGTTTACTGAATCAAATCCACATCATAGATTTTACTTTAGTTTCTGTTACCTCTTAAAAAAAAAAAAAGGAGGGATGGGGAGGGCAAGAAATAAAGTGAGTGTGGCAGACAGACTGGGCAGTGTAGATCCTTAAGGTTGGTATTTTTGGTTGTTCAGATTTTCCAGATCTTGGTTTCCTTCCTCCTGACAGTTGTATCAGCAAGTCCACAGTGCTTCTCAATTGGCCACAGCATTTTCCTCTGGTTTTGAAGGATGCGTCCAGAAGAAAGAGTTCATACTTATCTCCTCTTTGACTTCTGGGGAGAGGATTCTGCCCTCACTCATCTTATCACAGAATGTGATGCTCTGTGTATTGCTTCCCTAGTCTATAAAACAACCTCTCTTCTTAGTTTAGATTTGTTAAGTTTATGCACTTTATCTCTCCCCCTAAACCTGGAATGGAGCTAAACATACTTTCCCTTCCCTGCCCCTACATTCATAGTTGAGATTTAAATATACTGGAAGATCTTAGAACAACACTTTGTGAAACCACATGGCTGTTTTTGTTCTCCCCCCCACCTCCACTTTGTCACATTCTCTTTGGGAGGAATCCTGAGAAGGAATTCCTCAGCCTCTTCTGGGTTTGAGCATTGCTTCTCACTTGCACAGAGCTCACTACAATTTCTGACTTCCCGTCATGCCTCTCCTCTCTTTGCTGTCTCTGTTCCTTTAGTGATGCTTCTGGCCGTTTCCCTGTGAGTTTGGCTGACCCATTAAAGGTGCTTGCACAATTGGCACCCCACTCCAGTACTCTTGCCTGGAAAATCCCATGGACGGGGGAGCCGGATGGACTGCAGTCCATGGGGTCGCTAAGAGTTGGACACGACTGAGCGACTTCACCTTCACTTTTCACTTTCATGCATTGGAGAAGGAAATGGCAGCCCACTCCAGTGTTCTTGCCTGGAGAATCCCAGGGACGGGGGAGCCTGGTGGGCTGCCGTCTATGGGGTCGCACAGAGTTGGACACGACTGAAGCGACTTAGCGGCAGCACTTAAAAACTTAAAATTGTGGAATAAATATAATAGACTTTGAAAACTTTATGAAATATAATAATATAGCCTTTTTTATTGTGCACAATTATAAAATGATTGCTCATGTAACCACCACCCAAGTCAAGAAACAGAATGCTGCCAAGGTGTTGGTACTTTCTGAAGGATGTGATGCTAATGGTGTCATTAAGGTGAGAGGAGGTTTTTGTCATATGTAATTAAGACGATTTTATTGTTAAAAATTGAAGTACCCGAGGACTTAATCTTGACTAGCTGTTCTTTTACTTTTCAAGTTTCTTTTTCCATCCATTATAGATTTGTGCCATTCCCCATTTCCAGGTAGTATGCTTTTTGGAACCACCCATTCCCAACTTTTGTTGGCCATGTTTCCTGTCTTTATCTTGCAATAATAATACTGGAAATCCTAATATTTGTAGTGGTAATAGTGACTAATTTTTATTGAGTTTTTTGCTGTGTACTGTGCTAAGTATATACATACATTATTTACGTTTCATACCACCCTACTGTAAGTACTGTTACTATCTCCATTTCGTAAATGAGGAAGCTGATGCTAAGAGAGGTGGTTATATATCCAGTGGATGACTGAGCTGTGATTCAAATCTTGGCTGTCTTAACTCCAAAGCCTGATCCTAATCTTTATCCTGTACTCCTCCCGGGGAATCTTCATGTGCGAAATATAACACTGAGCACAGAAATATGCCTAGTATTGCTGCAGCCAAGTGTCACATCTGTGATCAGCTTGAAAAAGAGCAGTACCTTTAAAAATGTACTTTTCCCCCAACATTCCCTATAAAATTAGTTTAATTAACTTCTCAGACTGTTGTTTTAGAACCATCATTCATTAACCCTTGTCCCTCTATGTCCTTGCTCCTCTTCCCACTCCCAACTCCAGATTTCCTGGACTGTATCCCAGCTTCTCATCCTGTGGTATCCTTAGAAAATGTACAGCTTGTGGGGTTCTGTGGGTCCGCGAATGTCAAGATGACAGGGCACAGCTGTGTGGTTCCAGATGACGAAAAGCCACAAGCAGTTGCTGCTTCTCTCTTGGGGTTGGAGCGAGGTCGGGGAGTGAAGTGGAGACCAACAGATGCCTTGGTTGTGTGTGTGTGTGTGGTGTGTGTGTGTGTGTGTGTGTGTGTATAGGGGGTATCATGAGGCTTTAAACTGTTTTTTTCCTAGATGGCAGTTGATTGTGTAGCTTATACTCCTGGTGGCTTGCTAGTACTACCTACCCCAAATCTCTCCCTCATCACCCCAGTTCTCCACCTCTGTTACCTTGTAGCTGTCCCTATGCAAACTGACCTTGTCTTTGAAGTTGTGGAGAGTCACTGAGTTGAAATGCCTGTTTTCTGTGAAAGAAACTGAATCTGGAATATCCTGTGTCGGGGCTGACCTGGGTGATGATAGCTGGGGTTCAGTGAACATGAAAATGAGCAAAAATGACATCATTTGCCCACCTGATTCTGTTTGGCTGGGCAGGCTCCAGGTTTGCTAAGTTCCTTGAGCAAGTGCCTTGCCTCACTTGATGTGAAATTTGTATTCTCTTGATTTATTTCCTCAAGTAGGCAACAGTGATAACATCAGGGGTGCAAAAACAAGGGATCTTAATGCATGCTTTCCTGCAGCTGGCCTAGTTAATCCTGAGGAGAGGAAGCCCCAAGCTACTTTGTGATCATGAAGGAGGGGTTGAGCGCATGCTCAGAAACCTTGACTCTTGCCATCTCTCAACTACTGCCTGGAGGAAGGCAAGCAGCTGCTTGTCAGGATTTAACATGCAACAGGCAGGCTGCGGGCTTGCTTGCCTCTGGGACCCTGACACTACTGGTCAGCTTCTAGCTGGAAAAATACACTATCTTTGCACAACGTGATGGTTTTCATATGACATAATAACCTGCTGCTGACGTTTCTAAACATGCTCTTTCTCCTTAGGATGTCCTTCTGTCCCCAGGCTGCTTTGGTCTCCCTTCTGAGGCCGCCATGCCACTGTGGTAGAGACTTTCCCTCCTAGCAAACCCAGAAATGGCTAGGGAACAGGGCTTCCAGGAGTTAATGTATAGACAAATTAACGGGTGGGGGCAAGAGGCCAGTGGCCTTGCTGAAATGCAGGTTAAGATTCAGACCCACCCCAAGACTCTGCAGTACCACCAGGCTCCCAAGTGATGCCCGCCATACTTCCAGTTGCATGCTGGGAGTGGGTGTGGGTGTGAGGGGATTGGTGGTAGAGAGTAGTGGGGGCTGGTGGGACAGCTTCCTCACTTCTGAGGGCACTGATTTCTCTCTCATTTGTAAAACTGGAATACTTACAGCTTCCTCCCAGGGCTGTTGTGAGGATTAAATGAGGTTTAATGAATGTGAAAGCACAGTATAAAAGCTAAGTAAGGTTACAGTTGTTACGGGGTTGCTAGTGTTATCAGGGTCCATAGATTTCTAGAATATCCAGGAATTTGTTTCTGATTTGCCGGCAAGATATTCGTTCAAGTTTCCATTTGTGAGAAGTCCTTTTTTGCAGGTTCAACTTCTGTTCCAACGTTGAATCATCCTCCCGTGCACCTTTATGTTGTGTCCTTTTCCTTGCCAATATTAACTTGTACCAACCATGCTTTAACTAAGGACCAAAAAGAATGGCTTAGCAAATATTCTTTTTGATACCAGCTACTGTGTAATTTATTTCAGGGCTATGGATATGTTTTTTGGGAATGAAAAAACATCAAACTAGTGAACCGGGAGTGGGGAGAGTCCTAATTTACTGTGTCTGATTGAAGATCACTGGAGTAATAAGCGTGCTTTTTAACAGCAATAGCATCTATAGAAACAAATAGAACTTTTTTCTTCTTTGGGAGCTAATTCATTTATGTTGGGAAATAATTTGGGAAGTGAATTAGTCTTAGAGCTTCCTTTCAGACTACGAATTTAAAGGCAGAGTGAAAATGCATTAATTTTATGACCCATTGTTTTGAGTTTCTAATACGGGACAAGAGCGAAATAACCTGTTTAAATAATTTTTGCTTAAAGAAAATATATCTGAAGATGGGGGGAAACAAGTGCATTCATACCCTTCACTATTGGTGAAAGCAGAGACTGACCTAACCGTTTTTTTAAAGGACAACTTGGTAATATCCTTTAGAACGAAAATTTACATATTCATCTCTTGATCTAGCAGTTATAGTTCTGGGATTTTATTCTATGCAAACATTCACACCACACAAAAGTATATAAAACTGAATTTTTTGTTGTTAGGGAGCATTATTCACAGTAGTAAAATCTTTGAAGTAACCATCAATAGGGGATTGATGTACATCCATAAAATGAAATACCTTGTACTTGTTGGAAAAAATGAGGTCAGTCTATATATACTGACATGAGAGAGTATACAAAACCTATTATGTGACAAAAGGCAAACTGTGCAACAGTTTGTATGTTAATGATTATTTATATTTTATTAAGACATGTATGTTAGTATGTGCATAGAAAAAATCGTGTGGCTATGAATACCAAATTGTTGTTAAAATTGGTTACCTCAGGGAGGGAGAGTAGATTATGGTGGACATTCACTATCTACATTTCTATATTTCTGTAATGTTGGAATTTTTTTACAATGAGTCTGTGTTATTTTTGTAAGTAGAAAAAAACAATAAAGATAAAAGTCTCTCCAATTTAAATGTGTATTTCATACTTAAATCTAAAATGTTTAAATTTAAAAATCTGTATACTCATTTTATGCACAAATGTTGGAAATATATCTGGTATAATAAACTTTGTTTTTTTTTAGTATTAATAATAAGATATAAAAATATCTTTCCACAAATTCATCATTAACTTCTTGAATTTGAGATAATCCATTTCTGATATCTTTAAAAATATTTCCTTGATTAGTTTTGGTAAACAAAATATCTTTTTATACTTTCTGAAATATATGTGCTTTCTGAAAAGATTTTTTTTTACGTAATATAGAGAAACATAAAGAAGAAAACAGGCCATTCATAATTCTAACATCCAGAATAACTACTCATAGCTACATCCATTTCTGATTAAAAAGGACAGATAAAGCTCTTTTAAAATAATAGTTGTTACTTTTATTAAGCAAAAATCTAAATCTGTTTTTGGACTTGTTAATTATAATTTAAGTCAGATTTATGAAGAGCCATGCCATGCATGTATTTACTAAAGTCAGGGGTAACAGTGTTTTGTTTCTAATCATTTAAGGCACATGGATTATTCCATTTAGTCCTTCCCTACTCTTTCTGGAAAGGCACCAAAATCCTGCTTCCGGCTCCAACTTCTAGGATTGACTGTGACAGATGGAGGATTCTCTAGGAGATTAAAGAATTTACTAAGTAAAATAAACTAAAGAATATTCACAAATATTTTTAAAGTGCTAAAAGTGGATTCAAGGAATTCTCTGATGGTTCAGTGGTTACAGCTCCATGCTTTCACTGCCACGGGCATGGGTTCAATTGTTGGTTGGAGAACTAAGATCCCACAAGCCACGTGGCGCAGCCAGACAAAATAAGTAAAAGGTAAAAATGGATTCAACAAATACTCTATTAAACATTGTGCCCTGTGCTATAGGCATAAAATTGTATGAGACACAGTCTTTGCCTTCCAGGAGATTATGGAGTAGTAGGAGAGAGAAGACAAATCCATAAAGAACTTCTGTACAAGGTACTAAGTAATATATGCCATGTAAATGGTGAAAATTAAGTGCTGCTCTAAGAATACCAAGGAGGGAGGAATCACTTCTGGCCAGGGTGAACACAGAAAGAATCATAGGGGATGTGTTATTTGAGCCGGTTCTTAAAGGAAGGGTAGGGTTTCAGTGTGGGGTGGTGGATGCAAGGGAAGGGCATTCCAGGCAGAAGAATATAAACTAAAGCCCTGGAGCTCCTTTCCAGAATAATGAGTAATCCAGATTGACAAATACATATGATTCATATGGTGAGTAGAAGGAAATAGAATTAGAATGATAGGGCCCATTGACAGATGGATTCTAGGCTAAGACACTATAATTTGTTCAGTTGGCATTAGGGAATCATTGGCTCAGAAGATAAAGAATCTGCCTGCAGTGTGGGAGACCTGGGTTCGATCCCTGTGTTGGGAAGATCCCCTGGAGGAGGGCATGGCAACTCACTCCAGTATTCTTGCCTGGAGAATCCCCATGATTACCAGAGAAGCCTGTAGGGCTACAGTCCATGGGGTCACAAAGAGTTGGACAGGACTGAGCAACTAAGCACAGCACAAGGAGTCATTGAAGGCTTCCCTGGTAACTCAGCAGGTAAAGAATCTGCCTGCCATACAGGAGACCCCGGTTCAATTCCTGGGTTGGGAAGATCCCTTGGAGGAGGGCATGGCAACTCATCTAGTATTCTTGCCTGGAGAATCCCCATGGACAGAGGAGTCCGGTGGGCTACAGTCCATGGGATTGCAAAGAGACAGACACAATGGAGAGACTAAGCACAGCACGAGTCATTGAAAGTTTTTGAGTAGAGTAGGGACATGATCATAGCTATACTATGGAAGGATTATTTTGATGGGTTGGGGAGGGGAGGGCAGAGTCTGCAGTAAGGAGATTGATTAGAAAGCTATCACCATATTCAGGAATATGGTGCTGAAGGCCTCAACCAGGGTGTTGGTGTTAGCAATGGAAAGGAAAGTGTTAGTTGCTCAGTCATGACTCTTTTGTGACCCCCGTGGAGTGTAACCCACCAGGATCCTCTGTCCATGGAATTCTCCAGGCAAAAATACTGGAGTGGGTTGCCATTCCTTTCTCTAGGGAATCTTCCCTATTCAGGAATTGAACCCAGGTCTCCTGAATTGCAGGTGGATTCTTTACTGTCTGAGTCACCAAGGAAGCCTAGTGGAAGGCAAGTCAGCATTTTATAGAGAATAACACATTGAAGTGATCTTCCTTCTTCAAAGAGAGTCCCATGGCACACGTTGGAGTGATTGCAGGGGCACTGAGCGTCCTCTCCACTCCACATGTCCTAGAACACGCAATCACCTTGCACGGTTAGTCCAGATAAAGAACAGTTAGTACTCTCCCTCGTTACAAAGTTTGGAAACCAAGAGATTAAGAAAACTCAGGGATGGAGAGATGGTGAATGAAGAAGAATCAGACCCTTCTTGATCAGATTTTTTAGGTCATAAGGCTTTGTTTGTGGTTCCGGTATTGTTATAGCAAGGACTGACTTTAGTGAGGGAAAAAAAAATTTTTTTTTCCCTTTATTCTGGTTGCTTAAATTGAGGTGTCTCCTATCCTTGCCTTTCTGATAACTAGAAGGGAAAGGGAAGGTAGGAATACTGCCCTGTACCAGACACTGTGTTATTCAAGCTGTTCTTTGGAATTGGCTATTGGTTATATTATACTTGAGTCGTTTGGCTAAAGGCCCCTCATTCCCTCTCCTCTGGTCTGAGGTCCGATGCCATCCTTAGCTCCTCTATCTGCACGTGAAAATACTTCTGACCCTGTCAATGTCAGTTTCCTTGGAAATAGGTGTCAGCTGTCTATGCTGTAGGTTCTAGAGCCAGCTGGACACGGGTAAGCTGTGACAACGTGGGGTACTCTGACATCGGAAGACCCTTTGTTACTCTTTTTTTTCTCTGCAACCATCTCAGAGAGGAAAGGTCAGAACCCATTTTTATTATTTTTTTTTCAGTTTTATTTATTTATTTTTTTACTTTACAACGTTGTGTTGGTTTTGCCATACATTGACATGAATCTGCCATGGTGTACATGTGTTCCCCATCCTGAACCCCCCTCTCACCTCCCTCCCCATCCCATCCCTCTGGGTCATCCCAGTGCACCAGCCCCGAGCACCCTGTATCATGCATCGAACCTGGACTGGCGGTTCGTTTCACATATTATAACTTACATGTTTCAATGCCATTCTCCCATATCATCCCACCCTCGCCCTCTCCCACAGAGTCCAAAAGACTGTTCTATACATCTGTGTCTCTTTTGTTGTCTCGCATACAGGTTATCGTTACCATCTTTCTAAATTCCACATATGCGTTAGTATACTGTATTGGTGTAGAACCCATTTTTAGATATTTACATTACTGATAAGGGCTGCTACTTTAAAAAACAAACATTAACACAGGCAGGAGAGGACCCTGTTGCCTCTCTACTTCCTCCTGCGCCCTTTGCCTTCGATCTTGGTGCTCAGACCTGTCCCCACTGCCTTCACGACAGTGTGGCGACTTCCTTGTGTGCTCTTTCAGAAGTGACAACATTTGGGTGGTTTGGGAGAACCTGAGCTCCCTCCTTGGTCACCATGGTTTCTGAAACCAGACAGACCTATGTTTGAATCCTGGTTCTTCCATTCACTAATTACCTGACTCCTTTATCTCTGAGATGGAGCTAATACTAGTCCTTCATCAAGTTGTAAAGAGTATTAGATGAGATGATCTTTCCAAGTGTTTAGCACAGTTGTTGGCACAGAGTACACATGCAATATCTGGTATAGTTGTAGATCCTCTTTCTGCCCAAGACCCTTTGCACCCCATGAATCTGGGTATTCTGAAGAATAAGACTACTCGGAATGTTGTTTTCTTCCCTAGTCACAGGAGGAGGGGTTGAAATTTGAAAATAAAAAGGCAAAATGCTTTAATTGAATAGTTCCCTACCCTATCAATCACTGGAACCTCCTGGAGAACTTTAATAAGCAGCTTCACCTCAACCCCACCCTCCCATAGCTGTTGATCAGGAATCTTGCAGAGGCAGGGTCTGGGTAAAAGGTGGGGACTGCTTTGTGAACAAAACTTAGTAAGCCCTCTGAGTAGTTTTACTGACGGGGCAGAATTGGAAACCTCTGTTCTCTAGTCCCCAGGGGCTTATTGGCTAAAGGATTTCTAAGGTCACCTCTTCTCAAACAGTGGCAGACTCACCTTCCTTAGTTGCTGAGACTGTTTTAATCCTAGCACTGCAGAATTGGCTCAATTCCAACTAATCTTGAGCTCTAGTGAGGGGACTGGGTTTTTCTGTCATAGTGGAAGTTATTTGTCTCAGAGACTTCATGGCATAGACAGTAGAACTGGAAATTGTCCATATGGGGTAGAGACCAGGAACAGAGTGGAGAGGCAAGGTTTGTTCTACACTCTTGGAGTGGCCATTGTGTCTCTTCCTGCCTCTCACCAGCTGGCCCTTTGCATTCTGAACAAACAAGAGTGAGCGAGCTTGGGCCTGATACCTGCTTCCCCCTTCCCTCTCCCAGGGCTGGTCACTGGGTCTTTGCCCAGCTGGCTAAGTCCCTGCGCAAAGCCTCCTGGCCTTGAACTTTCTTTGTGGCTTTTGTGTAAGTGGCAATTCTCAGAATCTGATGGAGAATCTGCTTTGTGAGATTAGAGTGTAGTGTGTGGGCAAGAGACAGGCATAGTTATTCTTAACCTGCAGGAAGGGAGGGAAATGCGGAGAGGGCTCTGCCTCTGACAGGTCTGTGACATGCTTGTTTATAGAAATAGCAAGCCTATGGTTTGGCTGGAATGACTTATAACTTAGGTATTTGTAACTTGTATTGAGTGGGATTGAGAAGTAGAGAAAGGGTGAAGGGGGAAGAAAGAAACTGATGGCAACAAAACATGGCAAGCAAAACAGCATCCTCTCAGTCGCCTCACGGGGGTTTCTTTATCATTCTGAAGTCAGCTGAATCCTAGATGACCCTGGCCTTTTGTAGCTCTGGCCTCTTAGTTTTCTCTCGGGGGAGCAGCTGCTTTCTTCAGGGAGCACCACAGACTCCCTGTTGTAGTCCCTCACACCGAGAGCGCAGGGACAGATCAGAATCACGTACACCGTGGGCTCCATAGAAGCCCTTCCCTGGCAGTGCTGTTGTCTTGCCTCCACACACTGAATCTTTCATTGGCTGGTGCCTCTCTTCTAGCATGTAGACTGATCAGATCTAGGGACTAGAGAGACACCAGAAGAGTTTAGAAGGCCTTACGCAGAGTTGCTGAGATCAAGTGTTTGCGGGGGTGGGGGTTGGGACTGCTTGGGACCCTGTGCTGTGCCACCAGTTTTGCAGATGGCTTTGGAGTCCATTTCTTGCTTCCTTCACTTCTTTTTAGCACTTACATTAACTATCCCTTCCTTCTGATAACTCTCCCTTTCACTAGCTTCCTGGTTCTCCTCTCTTTCTAACTGCCTGGGATCTCATTGTTCCCATACTCCAAAAACAGCTACTCCCCACATTTCTGCCCACCAGCCTCACTCTCTCTCCCCTCCGTCTCCTCCCATCTCATTGCATTTCAGTGGTGGCTTTCACCTCCATGTGAATAATTTTCAGATATCTGTTTCTAGTCCTTACCTCTCTCCCAAGCATCAATTCCATGTGTATGTTGCTAAGCTAAATTGAATGTTTTATAGTAGTGTAGTAGTGTTATTCGCTCAGTTGTGTCCGACTCTTTCCAACCCCGTGAACTATATAGCCCGCCAGGCTTCTCTGTCTGTTGGATTTCCCAGGCAAGAATACTGAAGTGGGTTGCCATTTCCTTCTCAAGGGTATCTTCTTGACCCAGGGATTGAACCTGGGTCTCCCACATTGTAGGCAGATTCTTTACCATCTGAGCCACCAGGGAAACCCCAAATGTTTTGTGGTTCCTACTAAATATTCCTGAAGTGCCATAGATTCGACACATCTAAAACCGACATCAACAGTTCCCATCCTCCTGCTCTGTCCAGACCCCTTTCTCTGATCATGGTACCATTTCTTATCATAGCACCACCTTGTTCCCTGTCTTTGAAGTTCAAAATTTGAGTCTTTTGTCTTTTTTCTACAGGGTTGTACCATGCCTAGTCTTGCCAATTCTGTTTGCTTTGTCACTTTCTCCTTTGTCATTATATCTTTTCTACTCTCACTATCTCTGTGCTGGTCTAGATCCTACTACTCTTCACTTGAGCTATCGTAATAGTCTCCTATATGGGCTCCCTGCCTGAGCTGTGCTTTGATGTATATAGCTTTGATTATGTCCCTGGTTCAAAACCCTCCTGGGGCTTCCCAGAGTCTCCAAAAGACCTGACTTAGTTTGGTAACCAGGGCCTTCCTGATCTGGTTGCAGTCTACCTTTTCTGACCTAACTCTCCTACAGAAAGTCCTTGCTTTCACTGTTGCTGCTGTTTCCTTCTGCCAAACTCATTCATGCAGCTTCTTCTACTGAGAATTCCTTTTCTCTCTATGTCCATCTGTCAAAATCCTATCCTCACTGCAAGGCCCAGGTCACATTCCATCTAATCTTCCAGGAAAGCTCATTGTTTCCCTTTCCTGATCCTGTTCAGAAACCACCTCTCTTCCTCCTCTTGGAGCACTTCATATCTTTCTTATGACCCTATCACATGCTGGATTGCTCTGTAGTATGTCATTGATCTTCCCTATTGGATTTTGAGGATAGAGGGTTGAGTCTGTACTCTGCATTTTAGGACTCTTAACAGCATCCCAGTGACTTTCACACATTTTAAAGAACAACTCATATTAAGAAATGTGCTTTACATTGTGACCCAGTGCACACACACATACCCCTGAAATAAAGTGTCATGATCGGTACTTACCATTACTACATGCCATGAGGTCTGTTTTTTGTTCTAGCTATTCATTACCTATTAAATCAATTTCAGATCCCATTAATAGGCTGCAGTCTGCATTCTGGAAAATACTGTTCTATGGAGAATGAATGAGTAGTCCTGTCTATTGCCTCTGAGCCACCTGTTTTTTCCATCTACTTTAATGAGAGCCAGAAGAGCTCTTAAACAGTTGGCTTTAGTCTTTCCTTCTCTCTTGGGAATAGGCAATTATGAAGTTATCCCTTTATCTCATTACAGTGAGGAATGATTCTGCTTTCCTTCTTTCTCTTAGGAGGATGCAATACTGCCCTGCCTAGTGCACGTTGGGAGGGGTGGGCATTCAAGCCTTCCTTTGCAGTGTGTCTGTAGTAATTCTGCCCTCCTGCAACCTTGCTGCTGGGGAAAGATGACACCCTCTTTCTGGCTGGTGTAGGCTTTCCTCCATCTCAACACTCTCCACCTGCCCAAGGAGTGGCTGGGTCACAACTCGAGTATTCTCCCTGCTTCTAGGCTATGTTTCAGATGTGGAAGAGAGCACTGCAGAGTCCAGAGGTGGTGCCCTCTTCTTAATTCTGAGTTTTCATTTGCCCTTGATGTTCCTAGAACTGTATATGTATTGGGGTGCCAGCTGCATGGGCCAGAATCAATTACCTGGACTGGTGTATCTGTGGAGCTGTATTTCATTGACATTTGGGCCATGAGGATTTGGAGCTGAAGTTCCTGTCAGAACTTGGGGCCCCATCCCTGACTTTGAGGATAGCTGTTTTCTCACAGGGCCTGATCCCTGCCTCATTTTCCTCAAATGATGCTCGAGGCCAGAACTCTCTTACTGGTAGGCTTGCTTCCTTATGAAGAGATGCTATAGTATACAGGAGGGGCTAGTTATTGGTTCGGGTGTGGTCAGAGAATCCCTGGGGTCCCCAAACCCCTTTAAGGGCATCTCTGTGGTCTCCTCTTTTCCAATTACATATACAGATAAGGCCAGATTTTCTTTATCTTCACCTAAAATAACATATAGCAGATTGCATGCAGATGCAGATATGAGAATCCAGTTGTTTTCTACTGAGCCAGACATTAGAGAGATCGGGAAAAATGTTAAACAGTGCCACTCTTCTCACTAAATGTTTTTGATTTTGTTTTGGAAACTAGAGTTACTTATAATGAAAGTGTTAACATGTAATGGGTTTTTTTTTTTATTACTTTTGAACAAATTAAATAATTTCAGTATTTCCATTGTAATTTCTAATTTAACCAGTATTGATATTTACAACTTATATAAACAAAAGTTCTTTGGGTTTTTGATAATTTCTAAGAGTGTAAGGAAACCAAAGCACGTAAGAGACCAACCAAAACGTGTGAAAATTGCTGGGCTAGGTCATACCGTGGTAACAAATCTCCTCACCATCTGCCCGACTTAACAGATAGTTTATTTCTTGTTCCTGCTTGTGTTCACTGTGGGTCAGCATGGGCACTCTGTTCATCAGTCACTCAGGGACCCAGGCCGAGGGGGCTGTCTCATCACCTGCGGCCAGGCTTAGCAGGCAGGAGACGGGCTGTGTGCAGTAGTCCTTGAAAACTTCCACCAGAGGAAAGTGGTGTGTCGGGAGCATTGCAAGTGCAACACAGCCTGACAAGCACTGAAGTGAGGAACCTAAATCCAGTAAAAACAGATTCTTGAGTTCTCTGTTGCCCTTCCCCTCACATTGCTGGGCCAGCAGGTGCCAACGAAGTGGCTTGAGGATAAAGAGAAGTCAGGGATGTAAACTATAGAAGGATGTTGCTCATAAGGTGCTGAGCCCCACACCACATCCTGGACCATATCTTTTCTGTCTTTTAAACTTCTACCGTGCAGTATTTAAGACATACACTAAATACACGTGGAATAATGAACAGTTGTATGCCCACCATCAACTTAAGAAACAAAATGTCACCCGTACCGTTAACCTCCCTTTGTACTCGTCCTCATCTGGACATGGTCTTTCTGTCACAGCCAGTTTTACTTTATTATTATTTTTTAGCCATGCAGCTTGAGGGATCTTAGTTCTCTGACCAGGGATTGAACCTGTGCCATGGCAGTGAAAGCACCGACTCCTCACCACTGGACAACCAGGGAGCTCCTACACACCCAGTTTTAGATTCTTTGTGGAGAGCAACTCTACTGGCCTGAAAACCCCAGTTTTCTTACGCTTCCCATCTCTGTTGTTTCACTGTTGCCAGAGCCTCTGCCATGCATTTACTTATTCATCAAATATTTATCAAGTGTCCATTTTGTGCCAGGCACTGTTTAAAGTGATAGGGATGCATCAGGGAGGGGCAGCAACTTAGGCCATGCCCTTGAGGAGCTCCTATTATGGTAGAGGAGACAGACAGTAAGGATGTGGACAAAGAATCCGTGTCGGGTCACTGCCTGACTTACGTACAATGAAGGAAAGTAAAGCAGGATAGGTTGGGTATAGAGGAATAGCAGTAAAGCCAGTCTGGAAAGCCTTCTCTGAGGAGACCTTTGAGCAAAGACCTGAGTGAAACAGCTGAGTGAGTAGTTGAAGGAAGAGCATTTTAGTGGAAGAAATAAATAGCATACGCAGAGAACCAGAAGCTAGAATCTCCTTGTGGCGCTTAAGGCAGCCAGGATGGTTGGAGTGGGATAAGGGAGGGGAAGTGAAGGAAATGAGGTCAGAGAGGTAGCCAGGGGCCAGGTGACTCAGGATTCTGTAAACCAGGCTAAAGACGTTGGGTTTAAACTTAAGGATGGGGAACAGTTGGAGGCATTTGAGCAGCATAATGACACAAACTCCCGTCTTTCTTAAAAGAAGCACGGTGGCCTGCCATGTTGAGAAAAAAGCTATAGGAAGCAAGGCCGGAAGCAGAGAGAACACATGGGACTTACAGCCATAGTCCAGGGCAGAGAGGAAGGTTGCTTGAGCTTAGTGTTGCGTTGGTAAATGTTTACACACTCTCTGAGGGGCAAAGAGGGGCCCAGCTTGTAGAGCTGTCTGATTTCATGGTGTCAGTGCTCCTGTCTTGGTGATTTCAAGCTACCAGTGTGCTCTCGCTGTGTATGGAGCTGGGGCAGAGGTTCACAGTCACTCTCCCGAGCCAGTGCGGGCCACTGTAGCACCTCGCTGCTTGAACTTGGGCCTTCTCAGCCTGGGGTGTGTTTGCAAAGGGGTGTCCAGGTTTGTCTCCATTTCCTAGGGTAGATGGAAGCTGTCCCAGGAAGGGGTATGGAGAGGGTTATGAGAGGAGAGAGTCAGTTCCTGAGGTCTGTTGCCCAGGAGCCTCGCAGGATAAGCCTAGACATTGGAAGCCCTGTAAGAGCTCTGGACTCTCAGATCTTTGAAAGTGGAGCTCAGCCCCAAACCTCCCTGCAAACAGGAAGCTGGTTTGAGTTAGAACATAAAATAAAAACCAGCTGATGCCCCTGAATGTTTTTCCCCTGCTCCTCCCCCTCCACAGAGCCAAAGGAAACTGCCTTTTTTTCCCCCTGGATAGCTGCTCAGAAAGCCAGGAGAAGCCAAAACTCATAAATCCTTTGAAAATCATCCAAGTTTTGAGCCTGGGCGAGCTCCTGTCCGTGGGGTTTCCTAGCCCGGATGTCTGCTCTCCTGCCGAGAGTCCTAGGAGGAAAGTGACAGAGGAGCACAGAGGTGGCAGGGACCACGGCTGAACCCCAGGCCCAGTGGGGGAGATGGTCCTTAGCAGGGTCCCAGACTGCCACTTCAGTCCACTTATAGGGCACGAGATCAGTTACGTGGGCCAAGACCAGAATTACTTTTAATGAAATGGAATATAATACAAACTGGAGTATATCACACGCAACGAGAGTTAACTATTGTTCTGTGAAACTTTCATTTCAGCTTTATGAACAAGCTCACACATGCATGCATGTTTACCCTGGATCAAGCTGTAAACTGTCTCTTAACATGGGTTGTGGTCGAAATCATTTGATAAACACTGGTCTTTGAGGTCTGAGTAACACACATCTCCTTCCTGCTTTATATTGCTGCTGAAAACTCCAAGCTAGTTCCAGAATTAATTCTCTGTGGAACTGGTTCATCTACCCACAAAACACCTACCCAAATTCCTGTCAGAGGGAAGGCAAGCTGAGAACCAACAGACTGGTCTAATTCTCTGGGACCAAAGCTGAAGCATAAGGGAGGGATTGATGCAAATATGAATCCAAAGGATTTGCCTGAAATCAGATTAGCTTGGAGAATATAGCTTGGAGAGAATAGGAGTTGAGCGGCGTTTTTAGCTCAGCCCTTGCTTTGGTGACCTTTATCATCTATGTGGGTAATGCTGGCCTCAGGCTCCTCTTTCTCTGCAGTAGGCAGTTGGTGCAGCAGGAATGTTCCTGAGCACCCCTCCCTCAGGAATAGCCAGAGGCACAGTGCCAGGATGGGGGCGATGCCATGAACTGAGCACTCCCAGGCTTCCCCAGGGTTGTTTGGTGTTCTCCAGTCTGTGTGCAGTGCTCAGACCTTTCAGAAAGGTTGACTGGGTGCCCAGGGGTGGGGGAGGATTGTTAAGCTGAGAAGAAGTGTGTAAAGAGGCATGTTAGAGCAAAGTATCAAGAATGTCTAGAGCAAACGAAAGTTAGTTTATTCCCCACTTGGTTTAGTGCCTCCGAAAGACCCAAGGGTAGCTGGCGAGTTTGGCTCTTGCCAGGTTGCTGTGGCTAGGCATGGTGCCCTCGAACTAAACTGCCTCTGTCAGTGAGTAGGCATGTGTTGGAATTCCTGGTCTCCATCCTCAAGAAGTGCAGAAGACTCTTGGGGACCTTCTGACGGAATAGCTTTCATTACAATATCCCAGTAAACTTATTTTGGTCTTTGACCACCTCAGGGCATTTCTTTACAACATAATTCAAACTAAAGTGGTCCTTGGATATAAGAATTTAAACTGGCCCTCTAGGAACACTTGGAATTCTCCAGTTGGGAGAGTAAGAAAGAGGAGAGATACTACAGTGATATGGGCTTTCCCTCTCTAGAAACTGACATGGACTAGGAGCCTGTGACCCCCTGCCGCGGGTGTGACTACTTCTGAAGTGTTTCTGGTTCACGAGGCCCTATTAAGGCCCCAGAGACTCTTAACAGAATACACTCTAGCCTGTTTACATGGCCGTTCTGCATTCTGAAGCCCTGCCATCTGAACCAACGAGGACAAGAGGACCTCCCCGAGGAGGGCCAGTGCAGGGGGCCCAGATAGTGCTGAGGAGACTGGCCCTGGAGTGACAGGCGAGGCATTCCGTAGCAGAGGGTGAGGTGGAGTGATGAGTTACATGGCAGTCTGAATCGTACATAGGATCATCTAGGAGAAAGCTCAGTGAACTAGTCTGAGGTTAGTCCAGTACATGTCCCAGGGCCTGCAGACAGTGTGGGGTAGCAACAGTGATGATGAGAGTAATGGTGAATGTCTCCTGTGGCCGTGTTCTCCCAGAATCTCTGAGTACTTTGCACATGTTTTCCTTTCATCTCTGTGAGAGTTGTGGCTGAATAATAATAATTAGAGTGCTCTGAGCATCTGTGCTTTGCAAAACACAGCATTAAGCCATGTCTCTGCCTCCTGGGCTTATAGTCTGTATGAACTGGCTGCCATCTGATGGAGGGGAAGAGTGTGATGGAACGCATAGATCAGGGGTATTATGAGTCACCTAATTGATACCTAACATTCTCCCGGCTCTGGGAGATGAGAGTGGCCTTTCTTTCGTGCCTGCCAAGGCACGATCAGTGACATCCCCTGAGTCTCACAGACCCAAGAGGCCAGTCTGGGGACCCAGGGCTTTATCTTGTAAATGGAATTTTCCTGGACTTGGGGGGTACTTGTTCCTCTGTGGCCATGAGCTGAGTTTTAACCACTTCATTTTCTTCTCTTTGGATCCAGCAGTTTGATCACTGTTAAAAGCTGGTGATGTACACTGTCTATTTTTGGCGTGTGATCAGGGGACCTATGCCAAATCAGAACTTGGACAAGCCCCATTCTCCAGAAGACAGGGTCACCAGGAAAGCAGTCAGCGTGGGAGAACACCTCCTTCCCAACACCCTCTGTCCATGACATAACACTTCTCTGTCTTGTTCTCACAGGTGACCTTGGAGAAGGTGCTTGGAATTACAGTGTCTGGAGGCAGAGGACTTGCCTGTGACCCCCGATCAGGTTTAGTTGCCTATCCAGCTGGGTGAGTATCTTGGCGGTGGTCTTACTACATGGGAGCTTGTAGCTATGCTAAATCAGTCGGAGCAGGCAGGGTTTTCTGGTGTCTTCTGGGCGATACATCCAGGCTAATGTTTTGGTGCCGTTTTTATAAATGAGATACGGGGCCACATAAAGGCTCCGTGTTGATTGTTGTCTTTGTTGCCATCCTGTCCTCCTCTTTGGCCACCTACACCCACCCACACATACAGATTTATACTTTATATTACACACAGCTCCCAACTGTTTTCAGTGTCTTTAATATCTACCTTTTAGTCATTTTTGTTTTTATTATTTTTAAAATTTTTGTTTTATACTGGAATAGAGTTGATTTACAATGTTGTGTTAGTTTCAAGTGTACAGCAAAGTGATTTAGTTATACATACACATATATCCTTTTTCAGATCCTTTTCGCATATGTTATTACATAATACTGAGTTCCCTGTGCTATACACTATTACTGATTATTTATTTTATATATAGTAGTATGTATATATTAATCCCAATCTCCTAATTTATCCCTCCCCAACTCCCACCTTTCCCCTTTGGTAACTGTAAGTTTGTTTTTGAAGCCCGTGAGTCTCTTTCTGTTTTGTAAATAAGTTCATTTGTGTTATCTTTTTAGATTCTACATATAGGTTCTATCATATATTTGTCGTTCTCTGTTTACTTCACTTAGTATGATAATAGGTCCATCTGTGTTGCTGCAAACATATATGGACTTTATGGATTTCATTCTTTTTCATGGCTGAGTAATATTCCAGTGTGTGTGTGTGCACGCACGCATAGGGTCCAAAGAGTCAGACATGACTGAAGTGACTTAGTGCACACACACAGATAGATAGCTATAGCTATAGATATACCGCATTTTCTCCATTAATCTGTTGATGGGCATTCCGGCTGTTTCCACTTTTTGGCTGTTATGAATAAAGCTTCTCTGATCACTTGACTGCTCTGGGCACGTTGAGAGATGTCAGTGCCCTGGCAGAAAGGTCAGGTTCCAGGGCCGGTGTTCTTTTCCGTGCTGCCTCTTCACTCCTCTGCTCCTGTTCATGAGAAAACCCCAACCGTAGGTGCTTGCAGCTTCTGCAGAAGTGTTGCTTGTGGAGCCTAGGGGCCCCTCCTGTATCTGGTTTACTCTGTCGCCCTCTGATCCTTGTTGCTGGAACATGAAAATAGGATGGCCACTTCTCTCCTCCTTCCGTCAACTTAGGAATGCCAAGATGCCCAGTATGATTTCCACAGCAACCTGGAGGTTTTGTATCAGCTATATGATTTCTTTTTCTTTTTTTTTTAGTTTTATCATCCCTACCTTTATCAAGAACTTTTTCTGTGTCAGAAACTTTGTTAAGGACTTCACAGGAATTATTTTATTTAATACTCTGAGCAACCCTGTGAGGTTGGAACTGTTTTCACCGCCTATTTTAGAGGAGGAAAGCTAAGATTCAAAGAGAGAAAGTGGTTTGCTTCAGGTCACACAGTTAGTATGTGTCTGTATTGGGATTCCAACCCAAGTCGTCTGACTGCAAAGCTCTTTCAAAATGGCTCGAGGCTCGAGGCAGGGGGGGAAACTAGACTTTTTATTTTTAAAAGCTGCCTTTCCCCTAAGCTGTTTACCCACTCTTTGATTGAGAAGAGCCCAATTTATGGGCAGCTCAGTATATTCCAGGGAGCCTTCAGCCCCTGGGTTCTGGGGTCTGTCTCTTCTGCGTGGCCATTTGGCATTTGATGTCTGTGCTGGGGGACTGGGAGGTGAGTTGACTTTACCCTTCAGGGGCTGAGCTGGCCTCCTCCTGTTTCCAGAAGCAAGGTGATGAATGATCTCTGTTGCTGGATACCCTGTGCAGTCTGCCTCTGGGGAATTCCACTCGTGCCTGCCTCGGCCTGGGAAAGCCAGGTTCCTTCTTGTTGGAGGTGGTACGGGGGCTGGATGTGGGACAGACTGGGAAGGCTGGGGCTGCTGCTCTGGGCGTGCTGAGCCCTGTGCCCCTGCCCTGGGGAGTGTGGAGCCCTGCTCCCACTCTTTCCCACCTACTCTGACCCCAGATGCCTTTAAGGGTGTGTGCTTCTGTTTAGGGGCAGGCCCCAGCCTGGTGCGTGTGCCTGGGAGCCATCCTTCCAGGTGGTGTATGGAAGCTTCCTTGCTGTCACCTCTAGTGGGTTTCCTGCGTGTGTTTGGCTTGGGCCAGCCCTGGGCAGTGCCCTGATCCACTTCCTGACCATTTGACTTCCTAGAACTTTGAGTTTTCCCTTTGCAAATGGCTTTTTTTCTGGGTGTTTGGTTTTGCTCTGTGCTAGAGCTCCCCTTGTGCTTCAGTGGTATCTGGGGGGCCGTCAAAGTCTGTGTGAGCCCAGCAGGCTCTTCCCCCCACCTCCGTCTTCCTTCTCTTCTTCCCTGGTGATCCTCAGCCCACCCCCATCCCCCACTCTCTAGTTCCTACTGCGCTTGTTGCTCTAGGAGCAGTTCAGGTATCCTAGAAACAAGAAGAGAAACAAAGCTCCAAAAACTCTCCCAGAGGCCTAGAGGCAAATATCAAACCAAAACAAAGCTTTTCTGAAAGGAAATGAAACAGCTCAGGGAGGGCGGGGTGGAGAGAGACGTGTGCAAGGCAGGGGCAGGTTGAAGCCTCTGGGCAGGGACCCTTCAGTTTTAGTGGCTCTTGCGTCTCTTCTCCAGAGCTCTCCCTTTGCTGTTTTCCCCACAGGAAACCCACCCCTCACCTGTCACATTTTAAGCCCCTCAATTTAGTTGAAAACCCATAATTGACTTGGACTCCTTCCCTAGCTGCCCTGGTAGAGAGTTTCAGGACCTTTAGAGCCCAGCACCAGCCCCTGTTGCTGCTGTGGAGTCAGTCAGTTTGGAGAATGGATTTCTCTCGACTCCTAATGCCAGAGTGCAGGACCTGGCCTGAGTGCAGAGCCTCTGTGCAGACCTGCTACTGGAGTGGGAGGTGTCCTGGAACAGTGAGGGGCCCTATCTGGCAGCCAGGAAAGGACCTCTTGGTGGTTTACGTCGGGAGGAGGAGGGGAAAGACCGCTCTCCTGAGGAGGCCCTCCATTTACTCAGCGCCTGTTGGAATCGATGCTGAGAGACCCAGCTCCAGGGCTTTGGACTGCATGTGAAGCCACAGAATCTCCTCCTGGTCCGTGTTCTAGTGGCAGATGAGCTGAAGGAGCACGCTGCTGCCTCCTTCCTCTCTGTGGTAAACACTGGGTGCGGGGCGGTCGCCAGGGAGTGTGTGGAGTGGTGGACAGACTGGGTGGAGCTAAGGAAAGAGGACGCCTGGACTCGGTGCCCTGATGGCTGTGAGTCATGCGCGAGGCCACCCGTAGACACCCGTCCCCTCTGTGCCCTTTCTCCTGGCTTCCCAACAGATCTCACTCCAGAAACAGGGCCCTGTAGGTCTTCCCAGAAGACCTTGTTCATCCATACAGTCACTAGTGTGTGGCAGATACTTGCTGAAAACCTAATCTGTATACTCTTCTAGCCTCAGGGTATACAGCAGTGAATAAGACGGACAGTGTCACCGCTTCTTCCGGGTTTAAGGCAATTGGGGGGAGGGGTGGGTAAGCAGATAGTAAGCATGTAAACAAACAAATGAGTACGATAATATCAGAGACTGGTCAATGTTCTGAAGGAGTGATGGAAAGGAGAGTAAGTGAACATCCTGGAGCCGGGTGGGAGTAGGGCTACTTGAAGATCAGCTGGTCAGGGCTCAGTGGGAGCTGACCTTTGAGCTGTTGTCTGGGTGACAAAGAGGAATCCCTGTGTGAAGATCTGTGCTTTCAGGTGGAGACCTCAACTACAAAGGTCCCAAGAAAGGATGCATTGATTCACTTGTTTGAGTAGCTAAACAGCAGCCATGGTGGCTAGAGCCTGGTGAGTAAGAGGAAGGGGCTCAGACCCTGCCTTTTGGACCTGAGTCATGAGTCCTGTGAGATCTGCTTCTTGTCCTGGAAGGGAATATGTTCAGATTCCCCTGGGCAGAGAGACATGTACCATGTTATTTACTGGGTTATTATGGCCAATTTTCTTTTCCCATTCCTTTGAGTGGATGGGTGGGTCTCACAGAGCATCTCGGAAACAGAGACCAATGGGTCTCATGATCTGGCCTAGGAATGTTACTTATTTGGAAGGATGCCAGGTATCTAAAGAGGACTACAATCAAGGATGCCCTAGGCAACATCCTAGACTCATCTCTTAGAATAATTAAAGCCATAACATTTCCCCTTTGGGAGTGAATCTGGAGGGACAGTTTGTAATTCCACACCTGGAGGAGGACCCTGATGAGTCACTAATCTGCAGGCCCTGGATGGGAGACTGTAGTTGGGGTTCCTGTTGCCACTGCTGACCCCTGGATAGCCATTTCCTTGTTATTGGTGCCCCAGGGAACCTGTCAAGAAGATAGCTAGGAGTGCCATGCTGGTTATTTTGCATATTTTTTTCTTCAGTTCTCACAACAATCTTGAGACATAGATATTATTATTCTTGTCTTATAGATGAGGAAACTGAGGTTCAGAGAAGTGAAGAAATATGCCCAAGATCACACAGTTTGTTAGCAGACAGGTCTGCCTGACCCCAGTTTTCCTATTCTTTCCATCATCACACTGCCCTCCAGCATCAGTGAGTCCTAGAAGCCTAAGGTCAGGGAGAACTGTGGACCTGCCCCGGGGTCTGCTACTCAGGAGGTTCTTTGGGAGTTAGGGCTTTGAGATCTGGTAGCTAATGACTTAAAGATTTATTCACAAATATTTATGGAGTGTCAATTTTCTAGGCCTTTGGGATTTAACAGTAAACGAAGTAAACAAGTGTTACTGTCAGAGACCTGGCAGTCTAGTGATGAAGATAGACCCTATTGCCTCCCCAAGAGAAAATTGTATGGAATATTACAAGTTGATGTGTGCTGTGGAAAAAGTATAAGCAATAGGCAGTGAGAGGGAATAGGGAATGTCGGGTTGTGGAGTTATAGTGTTCAAAAGGCACACAGGGTGATGTGTGAGCAAGACTTGAGGACCTTTGGTGTGCCTCTGTGAGTCACCTTCTGATTTTACTTGGTCTGAAAGAGGAAATTTTAGGTGCAGGGTCACAGCTCAGACCTTCTGTGCTCTCCCTGCGTGTGCCTCTTCTGCATTCCTTGCTCATCCCAGGGTTCATTTGTTTCTGTCTTCTGGAGGATAGAGAGTCGTAGGAGGCGGATCCTGTGGGAATGCTGGGCTCTTGGTGACGGCAGCAGGCCTGGACTTGTCTGGGGAGGGGGGCAGTCGAGGGCTTGACCCTTCTGGTTCAGAGAAGCCCCTGGGCAGCAGTCCCAGCACCTGGTACGGGGTGCTCTACCACGTGACTCCTGGCCTGAGGCCCAGAGGGACTGAGGCCTCACCACCTGCCTGTGAGAGGGAGCAGCCTCCCTGCACCTGCACCCTGGGGTTCTGAACCCGGGACCTGGCCGGTTGGGCCAGCCCAGCCCTGTCAGATGGAGGACAGCAGCCAGCATTGCTGCTCGCGCACGTGCCGATGGCTGCCTGCTGTGCTGGCCAGGGTCAAGGGATGTGGAGGCCAGAGGCCAAAGGTTGGTGCAAACGGCACCCTGCCCACCTCAGTCCTAGCAGACTGAGAAACTTGTTCAAAGGTCAGAGAAGACTGAGGAGGCTCTCACATCAGTGTTTTTGAGGTCTCTTCTGTTGGGAGGACCTCAGCAAGGTGGGCACAGGGAAACTTGGAGGTCTTTGCCAAGTCGTGCCTTCCCTCCACCATCTGCATTATTGTCCTCACAAGTGGAGCTGTGACTGTGGGTTGGTCTCTTTCCTGCTCTTTCTCTTTGTTGGAAGGTTCCCAAATTTGAATAATTAGAAATAAAAATTTCAGCTTAAGGGCCAATCTCTGTGTGTTTCCCTCCTTGGCTTAACTCTCCCATGCCACTCAGAGTTTTCCAGGCTATGCTGGGAGGTTGGGAGGTGTTAGAGAAGGGAAAGTTTGCCTCATAGCTTGTCATCCTCTGTCCACATTGTCTGTTTATGCACACACGCTGCTCTCCCTCTTCCCACCACCATGGAGTCAAACCTGGGGAAGAAGGAAACAAAAGACGCTACGGTCCAGCAGGGCTCAAAGCTTACGTGCAGTGACTGGAGAGTGCGTTAAGTGGTCTAACGCACTGCCCTTCAAAGGTCACCATGCTGCTTTGGGTTTGAAGGCGCCTGCATTACCTGCTTTTTCTGAATGTGGAATGTGTCAGAATCTGTATTGATCCAATTCAGGTCAGATCTGCTTTTGGCCCAAGCCCTCTGCCGTGATTTATCTGGAGCTGATCTGAAAGCTAGGTAACCCAGAACCATTCAGACTGGAAGCCGTCACCAGAGAGGACGAGCCTGTGGAGCCCTCCTTAGCCTTAGAAAATGCCAGCTTTCCTGAAAACTTGCTGGGCTTTGCTGATGGTGTCAGGCCTGGGGGGGTTTATAATTTTTCATACGTTGAATAAAATATTAAAACCTAAATATTTAGACCTATGAACTTTGAACTATAACTGCTATAATTTTCATGTGCCCCGTTATGATTTCCCAGAATTCTGTAGCCAGAATCCCTTTTCCCTCCAAGCGCCCCAGTCTCCTCTCCCTCTTCTCAGAGGCTTCTGCCCTGGCACCCTCTGCATTAGGTCGGTATGCTTTCTGTGCTTGGCTCTCCTCTTCAATTTCAGTTTTCTCTTCTTTCTCTCACTTACTCCACTCTGCTTTCCTTAGAGCACAGCTCCTGAAATCCTGACTCTGTTTTGCTTTCGCTGAGATGTCTTAAAAAGGCCTCTGGACTCGTTTCTCCACCTTGAAGTGGGGATAATTGTCTCAGCCACAAAACTTGTGAGGATAAGCTAAGACCAGATCTCTCAGGTGCTTAGCAGAGTGCCCACTTCGCAGAACCCGCTAGATGAATGGTAACTCTTATTATTGGGCCCACGGTGTGAAGAGCAGACCAGTTACTGAAGGAGGTGGAAAGCCATCGTGTTGAGAGTTCACTGCAGCCCTCGCACGGTGCTTGCTAACTTAGTCAGGTGGTTTCGCCTCCCTTCTCTTTCTGTGCCGCTGTCCTAGAGCCTGGGGATAGCGTCTCCCTCAGCATCCCCCCCACCTCCGTCCCTTCCTTGCTACTTTCCAAGGTTATGGTCTCCTAAATGGATGAAGATGTAGATACTTTCTTTCCCCAAGCTTAACCCAGTTCTCTTCCCTTGGCTGCCTTCCCAGAAATAAATAAAGCTTCCTTTAAAGTTTCTACCATTACTCAGATCCTAATAGGACTTACCCCTGGTTTTCTGAAGGAGATACCTGACACGCAGCCCCTGGGCACCTCATTCCCCGCTGCCTGGAGTCTCTTTTGGCCTCTTGTCTGTGCTCCAGGAGGGGGAATAGTAAGATCTGCCATTTGTTTGGTCCCACTTTGTGTCCAAAAAATTATGTGATCCTATACAGAAGTCCTGACAGCTTGATCTTAGAGGCTCCTTTTAAACAGATAATGAAATAGCTTCTGACTTATCCAGGGGCACAAAATTATTCATAACAGAACAAGGACTCCAACCCTGGTGTCTGACTCCAGAGCCTACCCTGTCCCTACTGCCCCTCCCTGCTCTGAGGATCCAGGGATCTTTGTTGTCTCCTCCCATGGGAGACAGGTGGGCATGCTAGGGAGGAGAGTCTGGCCTACGGATACCCCAGTTGACCAGGCTAGGGGAGCATTCATCCATTCAGTAAATGGTTTTGAACAACTAAACCTAACAGACTCTGCTAGGCACAGGAGACACAGCAGCGAGCAAGACCAGGCACAGTTCCCACCCTCGTGAAGGACACAGGCTAGAGGTGGAGGAGTCTGTAATCAGTGCCCTGCTGTAGGCACAGGCGGCTGGACTCGATATCCTGAGATAAACTGTAATGGGAAAGAATATGACGAAGAATGTGTATACATATATAAAACTGAATCACTGTGCTGTTCAGCAGAAATTAACACAACATTGTAAATCAACTGTACTTCAATAAAATACATTTTAAAATGTAAAAAAATGTTAAATTGCAGTTGTGATAAATGTCACAAAAGACTGGTACAACTGTGTTGTGAGAGCATGTACTGAGGCCATCTGACCTGAGATGTGAAAGAGGTTAAGTGTTAACCAGTTGGGAAAAGGAGGGGAGAATGCTGTAGACAAGGAAGGGGCTCTAGCAAAGGCGTGGAGTGGGAGGAGCATAGCAAGCGAAAGGGTGAGGGTGGAGTGGGGCAGGGGCCACACCACCCAGGGCCTTCACACAGCCCTTATTTAAGGGCTTGCGTCTTAGAAGCTCCCCAGGGATGTTCAGCAGGGGTGACACAGTCAGATCAAACAGACACAGTGTTTGATGTGGAGAGCACAGGACACTGCAAGACCTGCTGTCTGTCAGAGCCTGGGTGTCTGAGCGAAGTTTCCTCACTTCAAAAGTTGGAGAGTTGGACCAGATGATATTTAAAGATACCCAGCACAGTGCATCAGTGCATTTAATTCCTTCCATCCTTCCTTCTGGCTCTAAGGTTCTATGAACCTTACCTGTTTGAGAGGAATTAGACCCCCTGCATCCTGGATTGTCCCTAACAGAAGCTGGACGTGTGTGTGTGTGTGTGTGTGTGTGTGTGTTGGGATGGGGGAAGGAGAGTGATGGGGCACAGAGTTTCCCTTTGTGTGTGTGTGTGTGTGTGTGTGTGTGTGTGTGTGTGTGTTGGGATGGGGGAAGGAGAGTGATGGGGCACAGAGTTTCCGAAGCCATGTGATTTTGGTTACGTTTTAAAAAAACTCTCCTGACATGGTATTCTAGAAAGGAAGTGGAAGACTAAAAGTTGGTATAAAGAGAGAAGGAGAAAGTAATGAGGAAAAAGAAGCAAAGCTTAGGAGATGGAGGGAGAAGAAAGAGCGTTGAAGAAGGGATTTGGGGACAGGAGTTAGAGGAAAAGATGTTGTGACTCAGGAATTCCAAGGCTGTCAGTCAGCCTGGCAGTTCTGGGCATAGCAGGTGTCCCTCAGAGATCCCAGTGTCCCCAGAAATTACCTGTGGAATTTGTATATTAAAGTCATTTATTGACCCTGAGATGCTGAGCCATCACTAGCAACTTGTACTCACTTTGGTTTTGAGTTCCTAGCAAGTGGTGGGTTTTAGGTATGGGGGCTGCAGTGCTTTCCCACTAATCCAGGCTGTGTCTGAGCCTTCTCTCCCCTCCCCTCACCTGGGGCAGCAGGCTCCACACCTGCTCCGTAAGCTAGTGGCAGTTCTGATGCAGCCATGAGCAGAAGGGCAGTGAGGCCCAGCCTGCCGACAGCTGGGAGCCTAAGGGAGTGCATTGCTGGCTATGGCTTCCTGCTTCTTGCTCCCAACTCCTGCCACCTGGAAAGTCAGTCAGAGCCCAGTCCCATCCAGCCTTGCCCTCTGGCTGGAGAGGATGCTCCCAACCTTCTTCCATTGTCTTCTGTCAGTCTGGAGGGTCCTTCTCAGGCTCCTTGGGGCCAGGGATCCTCAGGGGTGGGCTTCCCAGGCCCTCCCAGGCTGTCTCTGCCCCTCCCTCTAGTCTTATCGACCCTCCTGGCAGTTCTGGTCCCTGCCTCCCACCCGGTCCATCACCTGATGCATAGAGGGGGTGTGTGTGCGCCGGGGCAGGGGTGGGGTTGGCTCTTGCCAAGTATACACATGGACACACATGTGAGAGGCCTCACTCCTTGGGGCACAAATACTTGACACACATCTGACTCCAAGCCACACTGGCTGTGTGTGCACCTGCAGCCTGCTTTGCCCAAATCGCGTGGGTTCTCCCCTTCTGCCCCACTTCCTGGGCTGGCTAGGCTCTGGGAGGGCCTGGGTCCCTGCTGCCCTGTGGCAGAGATGGCGCTGGTGCTGGGGCACATGGTGAGCCATCTTGCAGGGAGCCTTTCCACCTCATGAGGCTGGGAAGTGGGCCCTTGTGGTTGTGGGTGGGAAAGGAAGCAGGAAGAACAAGTTTCCAGGAGAAAGCAGTCAGTTGCCCTTTGTGGCTAGTGATGCCCCTCTGAGCTGGTCGCCCCAGCTCCCTGGCCTGGGGGACTGGAGCTCCTGGGGGCGCCGTAGTTTGGTGCTGAAGTCGGGTTGCCTTCCTCATCTTCCCAGGTGTGTGGTCGTGCTGTTCAATCCCCGGAAACACAAACAGCACCACATCCTCAACAGTTCCAGGTAAATGGGTGTGGGCCCTCGGGGAGCATCTCCTGGGAGCTGTGAGAAGGTGCAGTCTGGGGTCTCTGTGGCGCTGGGGATGGGGACGTGGCTGGGCCCTCAGGCCTGCCAGGGAAATGCCACCTGTGCCGCTGGTTGTCTGCTGGTCTTGCCTCTTGAGGGGACTGTGCGGGAGCCAGGCTTAGACCGGGCTGCCAGTGCCCCTTTGAGCCCACCTCATTTCTTGCAGGAAAACCATCACTGCCCTTGCCTTCTCTCCTGATGGCAAGTACTTGGTCACTGGAGAGGTGAGTGAGGAAGGGGGCTGCAGAGCTCTGAAGAGGGCAGGTGGCCTGGGCGCAGCAGAGAACTTCAGTCCTGGGCCTGGTTAGGGCTGCTGCCACTCTGGCTTCCTGAACCGGTGTCAAATCCCAGTTTTGGTTGCACCTTGAAACAGTGGTTTCTGAAGCCTTAGTGGGCATCCGAGTCAGCTGAGCGCTTGTTAAAGCGCACATTGCTGGATCTACTCCTGGAGTTTCTGGTTCTGTGGGCCTGGGAAGGGACCCCAAATTTTGCATTTCTCTCAAGTTCTCAGATCTCACTGATTGTGCTGATTTAGAAAGCACACCGTGAAAACCTCTGCCTTAAGATATTCCTTATGCCAGGGGGCCCCCTGCTGGGCACATGCGGAACATCTGCCCCTCTCAGTCTCTTACAGGGAGGCAGTAGGGGCAGAAATAGGCGTGGGTGGTAGTGGTCCTCAACCCTGACTGCCCGTCGGAATCACTCTAGGAACTTTGAACAAATACAGAGGTGCAGACCCTCACCCGGAGATACTGAACTGAGTCTGGGAGCATTTTCTCTCTGATAATGGTTGTAATCCTGAGATATTTATCATGTTTTCTGTATACCTTCGCCTGTGTAGCACTCTGCCCTTGGCCAGGGGATCCTTAGAGAGACTGTGCCCAGTCGCTGGAGAGGTAGGGCCCCAACCCTGAAAGGCTAGGGAGGCTGTGGCTCTGGCCCTCACTGCCCGTTCCTGCTTCCCTGCAGAGTGGGCACATGCCTGCCGTGCGCGTTTGGGATGTGGCAGAGCACAGCCAGGTGGCTGAGCTGCAGGAGCACAAGTATGGTGTGGCTTGTGTGGCCTTCTCCCCGAGCGCCAAATACATCGTCTCTGTGGGCTACCAGCATGACATGATCGTCAACGTCTGGGCCTGGAAGGTGAGTGGTCCCGGCTGGGCTGGCCTGGCACCCTCAGGGGGGTCCAAGGGCCAGTTGAGGAGTCAGGAAGCTATTGACCTGAGTCCCTTCATTCCACTCTGCTGCTCAGTTACATTCTAGAAAATGACCTGAAGCAGAAAAGAGGAACCGTGTAGCCAAATGTGTTGGTAGAAAGAGGCTAGCTTTTTGTCTCCGAGGACCTCCGGAGGAAATGAATGTCTTCAGTTCCTCTGGAAAAGGATTCTCCTTCCTTCCCTCTTTTTCTGACCGGTAAATCCTGGAAAGTGAAAGAAAGTGTTAGTTGCTCAGTCATGTCCGATTTTTTGCGACCCCATGGACTGTAGCCTGCCAGGCTCTTCTGTTCATGGAATTCTCCAGGCAAGAATGCTGGAGTGGGTTGCCATTCCATTCTCCAGGGGAACTTCCTGACCCAGGGATCGAATCTGGGTCTTCTGCATGACAGGCGGATTCTTAACCACCTGAGCCACCAAGGAAGTCCAAATCCTGGAAAGAAACATTTTAAAGTACAAATCCTATCTTATCCTCCTCCATATTCTGATTCTCTTTCTTCTTCACTCCAAGAGGCAGAATTTTGATTCTTCCTTTGACTTTCTCTCCAGAAAAACATCGTGGTGGCCTCCAATAAGGTGTCCAGTCGGGTCACCGCGGTGTCCTTCTCTGAAGACTGCAGCTACTTTGTCACTGCTGGTAACCGGCATATCAAATTCTGGTACCTTGATGACAGCAAGACCTCAAAGGTGAGGTGCTGAGGCTGGAAATAGCCTCCAGGGCCAGGGTCTGCTCATCCACCCCAGGAGACACTGCTCCCTTGGGCCCCCTCTCTGCTCGCTCACTAGCCACCCAGTTCTGGATGAATCAGGTGCTGCCTGCGCCTAGGGATAGTCTCAAAGGGGTGGGGGGCTTGCTGTGTCTTTTGGCTCCCTCTCCCCAGGCCGAGTCTCTGGAGCGGCTGAAGGGCAGATGGGTGGGCAGCAGCGGTGTGTCTCCGCAGGTTAACGCCACTGTGCCCCTGCTGGGCCGCTCGGGGCTGCTGGGCGAGCTGCGGAACAACCTGTTCACTGACGTGGCCTGTGGCAGAGGGAAGAAGGCAGACAGCACCTTCTGCATCACGTCCTCAGGGCTGCTGTGCGAGTTCAGTGACCGGAGGCTTCTGGACAAGTGGGTGGAGCTGAGAGTAAGTACCTCTGTCCCGCTGGCTGGGGGCCGCCTGGGTCTCCGCCCAGGGCAGAGCCGGTGCCCATGGCTCCGCCCCAGGGGCGGGGCCTGCAGGTGGGAGGGGGCCCCCAGGAGGAGGAAGCTCGAGGCCAGCGCTTGGCCAGGTTCCAGTCCACGCCGATGGGTGTAACTGCCTCCTCTCTGCTCTCTCTTTCTGTCTTTCTTTCCCCTGCTTTCCTCTTCTCAGAACACAGACAGCTTCACAGTAAGTGGTGCTAGACTCTTCCCCTCTTTCTCATGCTGTCCCTTTCTCTTTGCTGGGCTTTTCCTGTTTTGTCCTCTTGGCCAAAACCGCTGGTGCCTTCCAAGGCTCCTGGGCTCCCATCCCTGGTCCGCACGTGGCTGTGGGCCCTCTGGCCACCTGCTGCTGGAGGGCGGGTGTCTCTAGGTGACAGCTGAGGGGCTCAGGCCTGTGCAGCTGGGCTGCTTTCCCTTGCCCCTGCCTTGGTGGGTGTCTCTCTAGGCAGGTGACTGGTGAGGAGGGGTTGAGGGGGTGGCCCATGCTGAGCCGAGCCCCTCTGCCTGCAGACCACCGTAGCCCACTGCATCTCCGTGAGCCAGGACTACATCTTCTGTGGCTGCGCTGATGGCACCGTGCGCCTCTTCAACCCTTCCAACCTGCACTTCCTCAGCACCCTGCCCCGGCCCCACGCCCTGGGGACAGACATCGCCAGTGTCACGGAGGCCAGGTGAGCTGTGCAGGACCCCTGCCTCCATTTCAGAGCTTGACTCCGCACCCAGCCTTCCTTCCCTCTGCTTCAAGGTGAAGGTATCAGCACCCCAAAGATTACAGGAACGTCTCTGCAGAAACACAGATTTGGCTTTATGGGTACATGGAACCCGCAGGGGACCATGGAGTATCTCTGTATGCAGGCGTTAGGTGGGGCTTAGTGTCAGATTTGGGTTTACATTCAATGATTTGAGGACTGGTTCAAGGGATTGAAGTTTTGCTTTGGTTGGATGCTGTGAAGAAGTGGGGGGCAATTCCACAATTGGACATTTAGTAACTTTTATCTGAAAGGTAGAAGGAAAGGTGTGGAGCTACAGCTGTAATTGATAGGTAAAGGAATAGCAGCAGTCACTGCAGAGCGGTCTTGTTTTTGTTTCGCTCCATCGTGGCCGCAGTCACCTTGTCTGCCGTTGGTGTTCTGAGCCCTGGTCCGTGCTTGTCAGGAGAGCACGCTGGTCCGGGAGCTGGTGCTGGGGCGGCTCCCAGCTGAGAGCTGTCAGAGCAGCGCTTTCCTCTCAAGCAGCTGCTTCCAAACCCGTGGGTCTGGAGAGGGCTCCTGTGCTCCTTCCTTTGTGGCTTGGCTTCTGTTTTCATTCCCTCATTTCCACAGCTCCTCACTCACCGCTTTGCACCGTCTTCTTCCCCACAGTCGCCTCTTCTCTGGCGCGGCCAATGCCAGATATCCAGACACCATCGCCTTGACCTTCGATCCTACTAATCAGTGGCTGTCTTGTGTGTACAACGACCACAGCATTTATGTTTGGGATGTGAGGGACCCCAAGAAAGTGGGCAAGGTGTATTCGGCTCTGTATCATTCCTCCTGCGTCTGGAGTGTGGAGGTAGGTGGCCGGGCTTGGACACATGGCGAGGATGGAGAGTGAGGATCCCCAAGTAGAACACTGTGTTCCTGCTCCCTCCTCCTGTCTTCAGCAGCAGCCCTGTGTATCCACATACCCTCAGATGGGTCCTGGGGACCGATCTTGAATTAATGCTTAAACGTCTCAGGCTTCTTCCAATGGGCCCCTGTCCATCTTTAGCTCTGCCTTGTCCTGGGCTGGATGATCTTAAACAAGTTACTGAACTTACCTGAGTTTTGTTTTCTCAGTGGTAAAATGATGTACCTAATTCATCTAATTGTTTTAAGAATTAAGTGAAAAACTGTGAGTGGAGTATTTCATAGTAAGCATAGAAGAGTACCTTGTGTTTGGTGAATGTGCTTTCCCTCAGCGATTTGAAGAATATCTAATAGTTGCAGTTTGCTTACCATGTGACAGACTCTGGGCCAAGCCTTGGCCAACAACAGCTCCTTAGTCTCATTCCTTTCTGTCTCCGTGGGCTGGCAAGCAACTGCTGCCTACCTGGAGCTCTGACTTTGTACCCTCTACCCCTTCAGGTCTACCCTGAAGTGAAGGACAGTAACCAGGCCTGCCTGCCCCCCAGTTCCTTTATCACCTGTTCCTCCGACAACACTATCCGCCTGTGGAACACAGAGAGCTCCGGGGTGCATGGCTCCACGCTGCACCGGAACATCCTCAGCAATGTGAGCCTGGGCCCCTCCATGCCGAGTGCCTGTGTTCCCTTGCCTTCTCAGGAACTGGGTCCCCAGACTTGATCTCCGAGTTCTTATGTGGCCTTCCCCTGCAAGTCAGGGCTTTGTCTTGTCCAGCATTCCTCTCCTCTTTCTCCTGTACTGATTAGACCTGTCTTACCCACTTCTCCTGACCTGCTCCACCAGGACCTCATTAAGATCATCTATGTGGATGGGAACACTCAGGCCCTGCTGGACACTGAGCTGCCCGGGGGAGACAAAGCTGATGGGTCCCTGATGGATCCCCGCGTGGGCATTCGTTCTGTGTGTATCAGCCCCAATGGCCAGCATCTCGCTTCAGGAGACCGTGTGGGCACACTCAGGTAAAGCCAGCTCTGGCATGGGTACCACCTGCCTCTGGTGGTATGGGTTGGGGGGAGTTAGGTCCCCAAGGACAGAGCTTTTGAAAATCTTGGCTCGAAAAGATATTCATATACAATGAAAAGATAATTATAGTCAAGAAACCCAGCAGAAACCATTCTAATCAAGTAATCAGGCTTACATTCTCATATCAACATCATAAACCCCATAATACAATGCTCTACAGAAGGACGTAGCAGTTTTTCTGTGGTATTCTTGCCAAAATTGAAGAAACTCAGTCCCATCATGAGAAAACATCAGACTAACTCAAATTGAGGTACATATGACTGAGCACCTGCACTAATCAATACTCTTCCCAAGTGTCAAGATTATGAAAGGGAAGCAAAGACTGAAGAACTGTTACAGACAGGACACTCAGGAGAACTAACAACTAAATGCAGTTGGACTCTGGATAGGATCCTAGATCCAGAAAGAGGACATTGTGGGAAAACTGGTGGAATTCAAGTAGAGCCTTTAGGTCCTAACATTGTACTGATGTAAACTTCCTTGTTCTGGTAAGTAGACTGTTGTTATGTAAGACAATCACATTAGGGAAAGCTGAGTAAGGGGAATATGGAAACTCTCTGTACTTATTTCAACTTTTCTCTAACCTGAAAGTTCAAAAATAAATTTTAAAAAAGGTCAGGAGAGAGGATATAACAGAGAAAGCAGAGTGAGTCTCTCTTCCTGCAGCCCGGCAGTGACCCCCTCCCGCCTCTCCTTATCTCTGCAGGGTGCACGAACTGCAGTCCCTAAATGAGATGCTGAAGGTGGAGGCCCATGACTCGGAAATCCTGTGCCTGGAGTACTCTAAGCCAGACACAGGTAAAGAGGATGTCTGGTACCCATGCCAGAGGCTTAGGGCTCCTCTAGTCCTGCTAGTGCTGCTTACATTGATCCTAGCTGTAGGATGTGGGACTGAAAATCCTTTGAATCATTTGGTGTCTTTGCAGATTTAGAGGAGGGCAGCTCTGCCCCTTCTCCATGGTTGCCTTGGCTTAGGGATATGGGGCTCAGTTCTTGTTAGCTGGGCCCAGATAAGGGCCTGCTCTTTTGTAGGCTGCAGTCCATGGGGTCACTAAGAGTTGGACACGACTGAGCAACTACACTTTCACTTTTCACTTTCAGGCATTGGAGAAGGAAATGGCAACCCACTCCAGTGTTCTTGCCTGGAGAATCCTAGGGACGGGGGAGCCTGCTGGGCTGCCGTCTATGGGGTCGCACAGAGTCGGACACGACTGAAGCGACTTAGCAGCAGCAGCAGGAGCTGGGCACACATGGGCTGATGAAGTTCTTCCAACCCACAGGTCTGAAGCTCCTAGCGTCAGCGAGCCGGGACCGGCTGATCCACGTGTTGGACGCTGGACGGGAGTACAGCCTACAGCAGACGTTGGACGAGCATTCATCCTCTATCACTGCTGTGAAGTTTGCAGGTAGTGGCAGGGCAATTGGGATACATTCTGCCACCTACCACTGACACCCCCTGCCCCCTACTGCCCCCTGCGTTCTGCCTCCATGAGAAGGGTGTGCCAGTCACGGAGAGTATGGGACAGCAGCTGGCTGTCTTGGGGCCAAATGGGAAAACAGATGAAATATAGACTGTTAGTATGGGGGATACTTATCAACCAGGCTTGCTGAGGATGGGGAGAAAGGAGGGCCTGGGTTTGAAGAGAAGCATCCTGATTTAGGTCTTCTCTGGGACTCAGACGGTAAAGCATCTGCTTGCAATGTAGGGACCCAGGTTCCATCCCTGGGTCAGGAAGATCCCCTGGAGAAGGGAATGGCGACCTACTCCAGTATTCTTTCCTAAAGAATCCTATGGACACAGGTGCCTGGTTGTCTACAGTTCATGGGGTCACAAAGAGTCAGACACGACTGAACGAATAACACTTTCACTTTTCACTTCATCCTGATTGAATGGGTGGTCCCAGCTGTGTCGAGTAGCTCACCGAGGGAAAGTGTTGAGTAGGCAGAGGGCAGACTGGACCCACTGTAGTGAGAGCAGTGGGAACAGCTCAGCCCCCTTCCTCTACAGCCAGCGATGGACAAGTCCGCATGATCAGCTGTGGAGCAGACAAGAGCATCTACTTCCGCACTGCGCAGAAGGTGAGGTGACCAGGCGTCCCTGAATGGGGCAGTGGGTTTGGGGATGAGGGGTGGGGTCACTACCATTCCCCTCCCTGAGGTCACAAGAGGTGAGGGGAAGCAAAAGCAAGGCTCCTGGGGCCTGGTGAGGCATTTGGGCGTGGGCTCTCCACCCCTGCAGTCTGGAGACGGAGTGCAGTTTACCCGGACACACCACGTGGTGCGGAAGACGACCCTCTATGACATGGACGTGGAGCCCAGCTGGAAGTACACAGCCATCGGCTGCCAGGATCGGAATATTCGGTGGGCATCCCTTTCTCAGGCCCGAGGGGGTCAGCTCACAGGTGTCTATCTTCTTGTCCAGGACTTTGTGCCCCTTGAGCCCACAGAATGAGGACTTTGCCTCACCTAAGAGGTGGTGGCCCCTTTGGTGTTGGGGAGTGGCTTCCGGAGAGAACAGAGCTGGGGGTGAACGCCGGCTGTGCTGCCCACCAATCGACCGTGAGTTCCTGCTCATGTGATGAGTGTGTGTCTTCACAGGATCTTTAACATCAGCAGTGGGAAGCAGAAGAAGCTGTTTAAAGGGTCGCAGGGTGAGGACGGCACTCTGATTAAGGTGAGGGCTCAGTGGGATGGGTGCCGGGCCAGAGAATGGGGGCACAGTGGGTGCTGGGTGGAGAGGGCCCAGTGCTTCCTGGCCTCATCCAGTGGTGTGTCCACTCCTCAGGTGCAGACGGACCCCTCAGGGATCTACATCGCTACCAGCTGCTCCGACAAGAACCTCTCCATTTTTGACTTTTCCTCAGGCGAGTGCGTGGCTACCATGTTTGGCCACTCAGGTGAGTGTAGCCCTGCTTCTCTCCCCCTGGAACCTTCCCGTTTCTCCTTAGCCTTTTCTGGGTCCCAGCAGAGCTGTCTGTCCCTCCCCTCCAGCCAATCCCCGCCCTCCACTGTTGAGAAGACATCTGGCTGGGACTTTGGGTGGGGGGCTCATCAGCCATATTTGCTCTTCACAGAGATTGTCACTGGCATGAAGTTTAGTAATGACTGCAAACACCTCATCTCTGTATCAGGGGACAGGTGAGCAGAAGCCAGCTTCCCTGGGATTCCTCCTGTGTCAGTCTCCTCTCCACATCAGTGATGTCTTGGGAAGTAGGGCTGAACGGCCCGGCACTGGAGGGTGGCTCTGGTCTCCTTGCCAGCCTGGGGAGGTGCTGCCCCCTGTAGTCCCCCCACCCCTCACCCAGCTCTATGGCTCCACCCCAGCTGCATATTTGTGTGGCGCCTGAGCTCAGAGATGACCATCAGCATGAGGCAGCGTCTGGCCGAGCTGCGCCAGCGCCAGCGCGGAGGCAAGCAGCAAGGATCATCCTCTCCCCAGAGGGCTGCTGGACCCAACCGGTGAGATCAGAGTGTGGGTGTGGATGCCGGTGGGTGGGCCTCCAGGCTGCTCCTCCTCCTCGCCATGGACCTGCCGCCTAGCAGCTCTGTGTCTCCCCGTACCTGTTCTTTACTCGAAGAGCCATGCTGCTGACCTCTCCACCCACCGAGTCTCCTCTCCCCGTCACCTTGCTTGTCTTGGATGCAGGCACGAGGCCCCCTCGATGCTATCTCCTGGACCAGCTCTCTCCTCAGACAGCGACAAGGAGGGAGAAGACGAGGGCATGGAGGAGGAGGAGCTCCCAGCGCTGCCTGTCCTTTCCAGGGGTGCCAAGAAAGAGCCAGGTCTGTGCGAGCCTGCAGTGGGCCAGACAGGCACAGGCCGGGCGGGGCCTTGATGCACCCTCAGTGGGACTGGGGGGTGAGAGCAGAGGGTTGAGGCTTTGAAGGGTGGGGGCTGGCGCTTCAGAGTGAGTGGGCGGGAGCCGTACTCTCTGACTGCTTGTCTCTGTCCAGCCTCAGTGCCCAGCCCAGCCCTGCCCCGAAGCCTGTCCCACTGGGAGATGAGTCGGGTGAGTCACCATCGTTAAAATGTTCTTCCAAGGTTACAAGGGGTGCAGGATGGTGGAAGCAGGGCTCTCTACACCTGGCGAGGCATCTGGGCATCGGATCTGCCCAGGTGCCCGCCCCCTGTGTTCAAGGAAGCCCCTGGGGTGGTTCCAGGTGAGGGGTGAAGCCCACCAGGTGAGGCCAGGGGAGATGGTCTACCCGGGTCAGCCACCACTAGGGGCAGCACTCCACTTGTTCAGCCACCTGGGGCCCTGGGAGCAAATGTGAGCAAAGAACCGGTGGAGGTGGGGAGTAGAAAAGGGTCAGAGCTGAACAGTTAGAAGGAAATTTCAAGAAAGTCAAAGGGCCAAAGAATGAAATCTGGAGAAACTTTAGTGCTAAAGAAGGTTAGGAGGTAAGCTCAGAACTTCCAGAATAGTTAGGGGCAAAGGCCTTAAGAGGACCAGTAACTGAACGGTGACTTCCGGGTGACCAGGAGGAGGAGAGAGGCTTTCAGAGGCGGCTCAGCCCTCCCTTGTTCCACGTCAGGATTTCAAGCATCAGCACCTTTCACTGTCAGCAGCAGCTTCATGGGATGATGGTGGTGTGGGGTCTGGTGCCTTCTGACCAGGCCCTGGGCCTCAAGCCTGGACTCTTGGTTTGTCCTTGGTGCTGTGTATGGACCTGGGGCTGTCCTCTGGGCGGGGGCCTTTTAGAGACTCCCAGGTCTGAGGTGTCCATGACACTGGTGAAGACTGAGACTGGAAGGTCCTCTAGGACAGCACACAGAGTTAAGCTGAGAGCATGAGCTCTGGAGGCAGGCTGCCTGTGCTGGAACCTGCAGGCAGGCTGCCTGTGGAACTTGGACCAGTTACCGAAGCCCTGTATGCTTCACTTTCCCTTCAGTACCTATCTCTTAAGGTGGTTGTGAGAATTAAATGAGCTAATACATGTAAAGTGCCTGGCACACACTAGGTGACGCTTGAGTGTCTGCTGACACTATCGTGTGACTGTTACTCCTCTCCCACCCCACCCCATACCAGGCACAGGAGACGGAGGAGTTCCTGGACCCAGCTCCTGCCACCAACCAAGGACCCAGAAGAAGGGGGCGCTGGGCTCAGCCCGGTGTGGAGCTGAGTGTTCGCTCCATGCTGGATCTGAGGCAGCTGGAGACACTGGCCCCAGGTTCTCGGGGTCCTCACCAGGACTCTCCGGCCATGACCCCTTCAGGTCCTGGGAAGCACAGTCAGCAGGCCCCTGAGACCTCAAGCGTGAGCAAGGTGAGCCTGCTTTCCCCCAGCAGCCTAGAGATCTCTAGGCTGGCTGAGCCAGCCTTGGGCTGACAGCGGTGCCTGAGCGTTCATCCCGCGGTGGTTGCTCTGCCCCCGTGGGGCATGGGTAACCTGACCTGCAGAGTCAGGTGGGCTGGTGAGGCTGTGCCTCACTTTTCCCCTTGGGTGGAAAAGCAAGGGGTTGCCTTTGTCCTGGGTGGGGTTCCCTGGAGGGCTCATGATATGAAGTAGTGGCTGGACGTTGGCAGCCCAGAGTGCTAATGTGGTTCTTCCTGAGGCTCAAGAACACTGGTTGGAACCCAGCCTGGCTTTTTGGTATCTGCTCTCAGAATCAGAGCTTCCCTCAGAGTTGGTGCCCACTGAATCCTCCTTGCTCCCCTGCACCTCCTCTCCCGGACCCTTGCTCACATCAGCAACCCCAGTGATACCACTCTGTGTGTTTCCAGAATGAAAAGCTCCCCCGACCTCAGGCTTCCCAACCCTGTTCCTGCCCCCACATCATCCGATTGTTGTCCCAAGAGGAAGGGCTCTTTGCCCAAGATCTGGAGCCTGCACCCATCGAAGATGGTATTGTCTACCCAGAGCCGGGTGACAGCCCCACCCTGGATACCAGGCAAGGGTCCCGCAGACTTCTGGGGCCATGCATACCCCTCTCTCACATCTTCCCTTCCCTCCCAGTATTCTGTACTTGGGTTGGGGGCTGGCTCCAGGCACTCGGCTTGCCCACCATTGCACCCCTGCCTCATCTCCAGTCCTGCTCATGGGGCAGGAGGAAGGCAGGAGTCCATGGGGCTGCTGCTCACCACTGCTCACCGCCTCTTCCTTCCCCTGCTGGCCTCTCTGGCAGTGAGTTCCAGGTGCAGGCACCAAGCCAAGGGACCCTGGGAAGAGTGTATGCAGACGGCAGGGGCTCAGAGAAGCATAGCCCTGATAGTGCATGCTCTGTGGACTTCAGCAGCAGCCGCCTTTCCAGCCCTGAGCACCCCAATGAAGGTGAGGCTGCAGCCCCAGGGAGGGCCAGGAGCACACCGGTGAGAGTGGAGGCTCTGGTGACAGATGGGTGCAGTGTGATGCTTCTCTCCCCCTCCTCCACATCCAGACTCTGAGAGCACGGAGCCCCTGAGTGTGGATGGCATTTCCTCAGACCTTGAAGAGCCAGCCGAGGGTGATGAGGAAGAGGAAGACGAGGGGGGCACTGGTCCCTGTGAGGTGCAGGAGGGCAGCCCCCATACCCCGGACCAGGAGCAGTTTCTAAAACAGCACTTTGAGACTCTGGCCAACGGGGCTGCTCCAGGTGTGGTCAGACTGGTCATTGCAATCCTCCCTTCTTTTCTCCTTGCCCAGCAGAGAGGGAGGGTCCAAAGGCAGGCCATGCCTGTGGTGGCCTTTTAGGGGAGGCAGAGTCTGGAGCCAGGGCTTGCTTCAAGTCATGGTTTCTGTCACCCTGGCAGGGGGCCCAGTCCGGGTACCAGAGTGGACAGAGTCTCGGAGCATCTCTTCAAGATTCCTGTTGCAAGTGCAGAGCCCCCCACTCAGGTACTCTCCCCACAGCAGCTCGCTTTCCTACAAGGAGCCCAAGCTCTCCTGACCTCGCAGTGCTCCCAGTAGGGCCTGTCCTGCCCCAGGGCGGCCTGAGCCCTCTCCTCTCCAAGGCTCAGTCTTCCTTGCCTAGCGGTACTGCGCCCTCCAGCTTTGTCCTGGCTGACCTGGTGCCTGCCCTTCTCTCCCAGCGCCCCTCAGTGCCTTGAGACCTTCTCCTGGTCTTGTCAGGGAGCAGCCCTGAGCCTTTTCTGGGCCTTCTTCCACATTTCCTCCCTAGGGAACCGTCCCCATCTTCAAGCCTGGCAGTGACGTCGAGACTGGCCCAGGGGCTGCAGGCTTCTGGTGAGCAGCCAAGAGGCAGTGGTGCCAATCCTCCAGGAGCACCCCCAGAGGCGGAGCCTTCCCTTGGAAACCCTGGCCCCCAGCAGGCAGTTCCTGTGTTACTGCCGCGACGCCGTCTTAGCCCGGACAGTGGCTGGTCCCCCAAGAGAGTGGCGGCAGCCGGCCCCACAGGTGGACTCCAGAAAGCCCAGTCGGTGCAGAGTCTGGTACCACAGGGTGAGGCACCCAGGGGGCTCGGCTCCAGGGGTTGGGTGTGTGGAGCCCATGGGCACGCTCGAGGAAGGTGGCCTCATGGAGCCCTGACATGTCACTGGGCTTGCCAGTCGGTGTCCGTTAGTGAGTGTGTAAGGGCGCAGCAGCTCCTAGGGAGCTGAGCCTTAGCGCCCGAGACGTCTTCCTCACCCCCTGACCCGTGTGTGTCTCTGTCTCCTCTGCAGATGAGGCCCCTCCACCAGGCCTGTTGCTCTCACAGGAGATGGAAGCCCAGGGGTGCCTGTGCCCCTTGCCCAAAGCTGATCGCCGTCTGTCTCGGCCTCACTCGTACCAGAGCCCCACCACCAGTTCCATGGCCAAGATTGCCCGCAGCATCTCTGTTGGGGAAAACCTGGGTCTGGCTGCTGAACATCAAGCTCCTGCCCCCGTCCGCATCTCACCACTCAACAAGCTGGCCCTGCCCAGCCGGGCTCACCTGGTCCTGGATATCCCGAAGCCACTGCCTGATCGTCCCACCTTGGCCACCTTCTCACCTGCTACCAAGGGCCGGGCCCCTGGTGAGGCAGAACAGTCTGGCTGCCCAGCGGGGCTAGGAAAGGCTCACAGTACAGCTGAGAGGCGGGCCTGTTCAGGGGAGGGTGCCACTCCCAAGCCTAGGACAGAGTGCCAGGCTCAGCCTGGCCCCAACAGCTCCTGTGCCCAGCAGCTGCTGGCCAGCAGCCTCCTCCGAGGCCCTGCGAACTTGCAGCCCCCACCCCTTGAGAAGACTCCCAGCCCTGTGGAATGTGCCAGGCCAGGGGCAACCCTGAGCCGGGACTCAGGTGTGCACCGCTCCCCAGCTCTCATCTCCTGCCCCATCCTCTGTCTCCTGTCTTGTCGGCCGCTCTCTGGCTCCATCTCATTTCTATGGGCCCAGCCTCTGGTGTTTCTCGTCCTGTCTGCTCCTGTTTCGGTTCGTAAGTCACACCCCTGATGGTGAGACACTCCGGCTAACCTTTATGGCCTCTCTATAACCCACTTCCCCTTCATTGCCGTCTAGCCCCTGGGGCTGGAGCTGGCCCTCTCCTCTGGACCATGTTTCCTGTGTGGCATTGGGAGAGTGTTGAGAAGGAAGGAGGCCAGAGGAAGGGACTCAGGGCATGTGGTGCTAGACAGGGTGGGGGGTTGGGTTGGGGTAGGCCTCTCTTGCTCTGAGCGGCCCCTGGGTGGGCAGGCTGGAAAGGACAACTCTTCTGGGCCTTGTTGAGCTGTGTCTGTCCCTTCCAGAACCAGCAGTGAGCCTGGAGCAGTGCGAGCAGCTCGTGGCTGAGCTCCAGGGCAGTGTGCGCCAGGCTGTGCAGCTCTACCACTTGGTATGTGTTGGGTACCCCCCTCCCCCTCTCCCCGTCTGCCCAGCAGGAAGACAGAGCATGTCAGGAGTGCTGGTTGAGTATCTAGCACATAATGCTAAGGCTCTTCCACTGACAAGTGGGTGGAACAGTTAAGAACTCTGAGTAGGCGAATGGGTTAGGAACCAGGCCAGGCCTTTTGAACTTGAGTACGTATCAGTCGTTTCTGGCTAACAGCTGGAGGAGACATCCTCAGACAGGAGGGGATGGTGTGGAGAGCTCTCATGTCCTAGTTTGCTTAGGACCATCTAGCTTATGCCTGTTGTCCAAGTATAATTATTAATAGTATCCCTTTTCAGATTCAGAAATGATTTGGCTACTCTGAACATAGGGGACAGTCCCATAGGGGCTGAGGTTTGAAAGAGGAATTGCTAACAAGATGTAGTTGGTGCCACATCTGATGGTTACCCCCAGGATCTGCCTCCATCCCCTAGCCTCTGGTCATACTTGCTGATCTTGGCGTGAGGAACTCCTGGCCACACCCAGCAGGGCATGCAGTCCCTTCTTGGGGGCAGGCTAGACCCAGTCGGGGCCCCTCCCCTTTCTGCATCTGTTGACAATCCCCTCTACTGTTCCTCCAACTCACTTCAGGGGTCCCGTTGCAGGTGGCCAGCTGCAAGACACCCTCGGTGGAACAAAGTCGCATCACCCAGCTCCTCAGAAACACCTTCTCTTCAGTGCGGCAGGAGCTGGAGGCCCTGGCTGGGGCAGTGTTGGCCAGCCCTGGCGGGAGCCCTGGGGCTGTGGGGGCCGAGCAGACACAGGCCCTGCTGGAGCAATACTCAGAGCTGCTGCTTCGAGCTGTGGAGCGGCGCATGGAACGCAGACTCTGAGTTCCAGAAGCCTGTCCCCAGTGAATGCTCCCCCCTTCCAAACTGCATCTCTCCTCCACTCACCAAAACCTGCAAGGATGCTTGGAGTGGAGAGCAGGGATCCATGCTCAGAGGGGCCATGGCTTTCGCAGCTGTTCCTCACGGGACCCCTGTATTTATTAATTTATTTCCCTGACTGTTGCCTCACTCTCTTGGAACTCCTGCCTCCACAGCCATCTGGTGGCTCACACAGGGGCAGATCTTGGTCTTTGTCATCTTGGTGCTGTGAGGAGTTGGAGGGCAGCCTGCCCCACCTGGGGCAAGTCCGGAAAGGCCTGCCCTCCCTTCTTAGAAGCCATTTGAAATTACTGCAGGGATCAGCTCCCTGGGGTGGAGCACACACAGGGTATCCAGGGGGTAGAGGTGAGAGGTGATCTGGTGTCCTTGCCCTCTGGCCAACGGCGGAACTTCACCTCTACCTCCATGCCCCCTCCCACACCAGCTTACTCCCCTGGTTGCCAGAGTGGGGGTTGTCTGTTTTCCCCACCTGCTGGCAGTTCAGAAAGGCAGAGCCCTCTGGCCCTCTGGAGCCCTCCCAGCCATCAGGAGGCTTGAGTTGGTGTCAAGGCCCGAGCCCCCACATTCCACTCCCATTCCCCTCTCCAGGGGGGCCCTAGCATTGTCTCTTGCTGTGCCCCCTTTCTCTCCTGGCCAGAACTTGTGGAGCCAGCTGTGGGATGTTGCTGCAGGACAGTAAAGCCCTCTGCTGGGCAAACATCAAGCCCTGGCCTCCTTTCCTCGGCCCCTTGGCCTTCCCTGTTCTTCAGCCCTGATCCCCAACAGGCTGCTGAAGTCGAGGCCACCTTCTCCCCGCATCCTGAGTGATGCTCAGTCAGAAGCCTGTGTTGAAACTTCCCTCGTAGTTTACAGGGCGCCGGCCCACCTTCTAAGGACCTTGGCCACAGAAGAAACCTACACAAATGCACACACACACACACACACACACACACACACACACACACACTGAGTTCACTGCTAGACCACTCGGCTGGCTGATGTGTGCCACACACACACACACACACACACACACACACACACTGAGTGTTCACCTCTAGACCACTCGGCTGGCTGATGTGTCACACACACACACACACACACACACACACACTGAGTGTTCACCGCTAGACCACTCGGCTGGCTGATGTGTGCCTGCTTTCCTTTCACATCCTGCCCTGGCTTCATCACCCTGGCTCCTATCAAGAATATGAAAAGGGATGGAATACACTAAGCCTGGATTCTGGATTCTTGGTTTTCACAGCCTAGCTGATGTGTAATGGCCTAGGGTATCTGTTTTGGGTAGAAGGAGCCTCCTCAAGGGCAATGCTGGGCACCAGGTGTGCTGGATGCTGGAGGCTGAAGAGAGGGAGGCCTATGGGGCTGCAGCAGGGGCCAAGAGACACACTGGAAAGGTGGTAGGTGGGCCAGGTAAGTGGTAGAGGTGAGGGGATAGAGTTAGGAGGGTAGTGTTAGGTGTGAGGGGAAGGAGCCAGGGCACAATGGGCAAGTAGAGTAGGACCAAGTACAGAAGCAGCTGTGGAAGAGTTGGGGTGAAGAACGTGTCTCTAGGCCCTGCTGCTTCCTCTGCCTCAGGTAAGTCAGGGCAGTTCTGCTTCAGCTCCAGGCTGGAAAGCTGTGTCCCTATGGGTTCTGCTGGCTCTCTGGGTGGAGGCTTGAAGTTGGATTCTCAAGGGTGCCCAGCTCTGCTTGCATTAGTCACCTGAACAGGTGAACCCTATTTCACCCTCACTCTTCTCTACTGCCACCACCTGCATGGCCAAGCTGCCAAGAAATCCTGGCCCAGGAACTCTCAGAGCTGAGTGTGGACCCCACGAGGCCGCAGCTGCCCTTGTCATTGTTAGAAATCCACTCCCTATGTACCCCTGGCCAGCACACCAGCTGCAGTCCACTACAAGTGGGGCTCAGGCCTGGCCCTCTGGGCTGGGTTCCTGGCCACCCTCAGCCAGTCTATCCCTCACGAGGACGGAGCGACACTCCTCCTGTGGGAAGGCGGCCACCCTTTTGATTACCCACCCCCAACCCCTACCCCCGCCCAGCGTGGGGGGATGTTGTGGTCGGCGTTCGTCCCCTTCTGCATGTCTGAGGCCACCGGCAAATGCCGCCCCCGTTCAGATCTGCCCTGACCCAGTTTTGAAAGCCCCTTATTTATAACTTTTATACTTTGCCCAGGCCATGGCGCTTCCCCTACATCCCCAGGTCTCACAGGGCAGAGGCTGTTTTTAACATGTCCGTTTGTATTGATGTATGAACTCGTCAATAAACACAATCATTTGCTAACTCTGGGTTGTCAGCGAGTGGGGCGGGTAACGGATTCTGTGGTGGCGTGGGGGTGGGGCAGTCGGCGGCTCCGACTGCAGCCGCTGGGCGGCCTCGGGGACGCAGCCCGAGCTCAGGCGTGAGGCCGCAGGGGAGGGCGGGGCCTCGGGCTGGGGCGGAGTCTTGAGGAAGGAGGGGCGGGGCCTCGGGGCGGCGGCGGCGTCATGGCGGAGGCGGCTTTGGACGCTGTGCGGAGGGAGTTACGAGAATTCCCGGCTGCGGCAAGGGGTGAGTGGGCTGGCTTGTGGACTGCCAAACAACCTCAAGACACGGGAGTGGCCTTGGGCTTGCCGGGAACCGGGTTCCAGAGCCGGGTGCGCCCTGGTCCTTCCTGGGCCGCTGATACCAGGGTGCACCCTGTTTCTTGTCTTCAGGGAGCTTGGAACCTCGTGCACATGGATCGCCCCAGTAATCAATCTTCTTCCGCAACCCCGCCCCCTCAACCCCCTGGGTGGGTCCTCCTCTCCCCTCCTCCCGTGTTCCCACGGCTTCGTGGCTTCCTGGGGTGCCTCTTCACCTATTCCCAAGGCCCGGTCCAGTGTTGACTCGTGCTGTTCTGTTTCCCACTGTCAGCCCGCACAGAGTAACTGGGGCTTTCTGTTGTTGCCTTTTCCACCTTTCTCTGTTGTGAAGTCTTTAAAGTTTCTTCTTCTGTGAACCCCTGCTGGATCGCTTCCTTCAGGAGGAGACGCCTCCAAGCCAGGAGCGCTGCAGAATTTCAGGATGATTGGAGGCGGCTGTACTAGACATCCCTTGCTTGGTTTTTATTTTTTTTCCTCTCATTCTCTCCCTTTTCTCTATTTTTAAGCAATGTCTTATCACTGAATAGTAACATGGGCACGTTGTTTAAAAACCAGAAGACTTATGTAAAGTAAATGTCCTTCCTTCCCATTCCAGGTTGCTTCCTTCCAGCAGTACTCTTATTAATATGCACACACATACCTATGACTGGATATCTCCCTTTTTATACAAATGGTAGCTTGTTAAGCGTGCTCTTCTGGTTCCGTAAATCTTCTAGGTCCATCTCAATCATCTTCAGTCTTTTCCACATCTGTGTACTAATGCTGTAATTTGCTTAATTAACCCCCTCTTGATAGGCATTTAGGTTATTTTCAACCCTTTGTTTTTAATACAGCAATCAATACTTTGAGTATTTAACAAATATTTAGTAAGCACTGCAATGTGCCAGACTCTGTTCAGTATGTTTAGGATACATCACTAAAACAGATCTCTGCCCTCATAGAGCTTACATTTTAAGTGAAGAGACAGTTAACTGTAGGCACACTAGATGAATAAACCATACAGTAGGGAAAAAAATGGGTTAGAAGATAAGTGGCATGGGGTAAAAAAGTAAAGCAGAGTGAGGAGACTCAGGATGTGGCAGTGGGGCAGGTTACACGTTAAAATGAGAAGGTCAGGGTGGGCCTCTGACAAGGCGACATTTGAGCACTGGCTTGAAGAAGGAGGGGAGCGGGTGCGCGAGCACACCTCTGAGAGAAGAGAGTTCTAGGCAAGGGTGTGCAGGTCAGATGCTGTAAGGTGGGAGAGTGCCAGGTGTGTCCAAGGATCAGTGAGGAGGCCGGTGTGGCTGGAGCAGAGTCTTTGTGCACATGTATGCTTTTGTTGGTTAAATTCCTAGCAGAAGAATTGTCAGACCAAAGGAATTGTTTGGGTCCTTTATAAAATTCTCCCTTTGAAGCCTTAGTGGCCATTCTTTAAAGGAACTCTAAAGGGTGAAAAAGTGAAACTGAAATAATGGCAGGAAATACAAAGGGTTAAAAAAAAGTAGTTTCCACATAATTGAAGAATTCTAGTGAGAATAATAGGGAGATTTATTGGGACTTTGCTGGTGGTCCAGTGGCTAATAAGACTGCGCTCCCAGTGCAGGGGGCATGGGTTCAGTCCCTGGTTGGGGAAATAGAATCCCTCATGCCACATGGCATGGCTGAAAAATAAATAACACAAGTGGCTATGTAAATCAACCGTACTTCAGAACAGAACAGGGAGATTTATTGAGCCCCACAAGGTGACTGCTTGGATGGGCTGGCGTGACTGGGGAGACCATTGCCAGTTTCCTCCCTCTTGTTCCCATATCTGCCTGGCGTGTTCCATCCTGCTTTTCGAGCCAGTGGAGTAAGCACACTTCCTTTTCAAGTTTTCCTGGGTCCCCCAGAGTCTTCCCACTCAGTTTCCATTTTTGATCTAATACCATTTCACTTTCCAGCTGTTGCAAGGCCCAGATGACCGGTGTGGAGAGGCGGTCGTGAGAGACCATGAGCCCAGAGGTGAAAATGAGTGCAGTGGCTGCTGGGAGTGCGTGTTGTAACCGCCCACTGGGGACGAAGACATTCAGGCCAGACCGCAGGGATGAAAATGACACAGCGAAGCCTCAGGCTCTGTGTAAAAGCCAGGAGGAAGGCATTCCTGTGTGAGCAGCAAAAACAAAGTTGGGCACCCCCTGAGTAGCGTGTGTGCTGAGGGGCAGGCCCCAGACGGAAGGAAGCCAGACTGGAAAAGTAGGTTGGGTCTCATCACAGAGCACCTTGAATATGTGCCAAGGCCAACTATGTTTCATCAGGAGTAGTGGTTAGCCATCAAAGGACTTTTTACCAGGGTGTGACAAGATGAGATTGTATTTTAGGATGATGACGGGGGCCTGGATGAGGGATATTTTTGAGAAGGAGTGGAATTCAGCCAAGGAAACCAGTTAGTTCACTGCAGCAATCATCCAGCTGGAAGATGTTGGAGACTTATGTTCAACCATTAAGCAGATACTTACTGAGCACCTACTGTGAGCCAGGTACTATTATTCCAGGTACTGGGGATACATCAGTGAATAAGACAAACATCCATGTCCTCATGGAGCAAACATTATAGCAAGAAAAACTGATAAATAGTTGGGATAAATAAAATATATAGTGTGTAAGGTGGTGATAAATGATAGAAATTAAAACAACGGGGGTATAAGGATATTGAGGGCAGGTTACAGTTTTAAAAATAGTGGCCAGGGAGGAAAGCCTCATCAAAGTGACCTTTGAGGACCCAAATGAGCTAACTTTGTGGATGCCAGCAGAGGAAAGGGGTGTGTGGTGTGGCTTGAGAGACATAGGTAGTAGAATCAATGGCAGGTAGAGATGATCAATAGGATGCCAGGAGTGAGGGAGACGGAAGAGTCAAAAGAGGTTTTTGTTAAGGATGACGGAGGGCCGTTACTGATACCCGCGCAGGTGGCGCACCAGTCTGCCCACACGCACACGGCAGTCTTGGGTGTCTGAGGTTGGTGATGCTGTTCGTTAAGACAGAGCAGACAGTTCAGCCCCTACTTTTCCTCCGATAGTTTCACGTAGCAGCTTGTCTCCCCAGTTAGGTTGTACGCTTCTTGAGATGGTGCTCGGATCATCCCTCAATACCTGCATGATGCCAAGGCAAGGACTGAGCGCATTTTAGGTGCTTCCCAGAGATCCTTGGCCCACTCATAGCAGCGCTGGCCTTGGGGCCTCAGCTGTCCTCACTCTGGAGCTCCCAGTGTTGCCTCCATGGCTGCCTTTCCTAATGGATGCCAGGAAGTTGGCTACTCCAGAGTGGGAAGGCCAGGGGTCCCCTGGGCAGGGCCGGACATGGCCCCGTGGAGCATTTGGGTTGGGCCCTGTGGACATCCTGGTGTGTTTATGGGTGTTTCACACTTTCTTCCTTAAACTTCCCTCCTCATTCTTCTATTCCTGGCTGTCCAGGGTCCTGGCTGTCCTTAGGCCTTGCTCGGTGGCACAGAGGCCTGCTGGAGTGGGCATCTCTTACGCGGGCAGTGGGGCAGCCACTGGGTACTGTTGGTGTCAGCCCCTCCCCCAACTCTCTCTCTCTCTCAGAGCTCAGCGTGCCTCTTGCTGTTCCCCACCTGGACGAGCCCCCCAGCCCCCTCCACTTCTACCGGGACTGGGTCTGCCCCAACAGGCCCTGCATCATCCGAAATGCCCTGCAGCACTGGCCAGCCCTCCGGAAGTGGTCCCTCCCCTACCTCAGGTGGGGGCTGCCCTGGGCAGGGTGTGGGCGGTGCTTTGGAGCCTCCAGGGCTAAGCTGAATGTCCCTTCCTCCAGAGCCACCGTGGGCTCCACAGAGGTGAGTGTGGCAGTGACCCCAGATGGCTACGCGGATGCCGTGCGAGGGGACCGCTTTGTGATGCCTGCTGAGCGCCGTCTGCCCCTGAGCCATGTGCTGGACGTCCTGGAGGGCCGAGCCCAACACCCTGGGGTTCTCTACGTGCAGAAGCAGTGCTCCAACCTGCCCACCGAGCTGCCCCAGCTGCTGCCTGATGTGGAACCCCACGTGCCCTGGGCCTCTGAGGCGCTGGGTGAGTGGAGGCGGGGCCCCTGTGGGAAGGAGATGGGAGGGTAGGAGCAGCCTCCTTGCTGTTTCTCTCCCCTTGGTGATGGCAGCCCACATTCTCGGCCCCACAGATCCCTAGGCCTTGACTTCATTTTGATGAACACTGAAGATTGCTGCTCTTCCACCTGCCCCAGGGGACAGGTCCCTTGCCATGCTTGCCCACCTCTGCCCCTTCTCCCTGCTCTTCCCCTGGGACCCCACTGCTCCCCACCCAAGATCACTGCTGGTGACTCCCAGCCTGGCCTCTCCTAACTCGCGCTCTGTCCTCTGACCCACAGGGAAGATGCCTGATGCTGTGAACTTCTGGCTGGGAGAGGCAGCTGCAGTAACATCGTGTAGGCGTCGGGAGTGCAGAGCAGGGGAGGAGGTTGTGGGGAGGAAGGTGAGGTGCAGAGTGGAAGGCTGACCTTGGATGGAAATTGGACTGCCTGATCTTTAAAATTTCTTCTGGGATTCTGGGGCTCAGATCCATCAGAGGGCCTTCCCTGACAGCTCCAGGTGGGTGGAGATGCCCACGGCATTGGACCTGGGGGACGCTGCCTCTTCTAGGTCCCTAGAAAGTGCTGAAGGCCAGCTGAGTCAGGGTGGACTCACAAGAAGCCTGTTTGTGTGAATTTCCCTCTTGGTGAAGATGAGCCCAGGGCCTAGCGAGTGTCTAGTCCCTGGCAGGCAGAGATTGGAGATGCCCGAAGGCCTGCCAGACTCCCGTCATGGCACCCCCTTGAGCCTGCTATGACTCCGTGTGCTCTTCTGTCACATCATAAGCTTTCTTGGGGTGCAGGGCCCCGAGCGCAGTCGTCTGTGCCCTCCTATGGCCCGCTCCTCATAACCCTGCCTGCTGGGCCCTCTGTTGGCAGTGCATAAGGACCATTATGAGAACCTCTACTGTGTGGTCTCAGGAGAGAAGCACTTCCTGCTGCATCCACCCAGTGACCGGCCCTTCATCCCCTATGGTAGGGGATACAGCCTGGGAGGGGCCAGGGAGCCCCGTGGTGGAGGGAGGGCAGTGGGGAGCCCCGGGCGGGCGGGGGACACAGCATCTCCACTGCACTAGGACCCCTGGCCCCCGTGCCCCTGCACTCGGAACACGAGGGAGTGGTGGGCACACCCCAGGCCTTTCGAGGATCCTCAGACTTTCTCCCTCTGGTTTCAGAACTGTACACACAGGCAACCTATCAGCTAACTGAAGAGGGCTCATTCAGGATGGTGGATGAAGAGGCCATGGAGAAGGTGTCTGCCTTGTTCCTGGGCCCCGGGAGAGGGGAGGCAAGGAGCCTGGACTCTGAGGAACAGGCACTAAAGAGATGGGAAGGTGGCGCTTTGCTGAAGAATCCCTTCATCTGGGCTTTGCAGTGCTGAGCAGGGCAGGGCCCGGGGCATTTACTTCCAGGGACAGAGTTCGGAGCCTGGGAGCTTTGGGCCTGCTCCCTGGAGTCTGCCGTGTCCGCAGGTGCCATGGATCCCCCTGGACCCTTTGGCTCCAGATCTGGCCCGGTACCCCAGTTACTGCCAGGCCCAGGCACTTCGCTGCACAGTGCGGGCGGGTGAGATGCTCTACCTGCCGGCCCTGTGGTTCCACCACGTCCAGCAGTCCCATGGCTGCATTGCTGGTAAGGGGCGGCCCAGGTCACTGGGGGTGGGTGGGGAAGTGGAGAGTCTAAGTCAGAAGGGGGACCCTTGTGCTCCGGTTTCTGTTTTCCCCTATAGTGAATTTCTGGTACGACATGGAATATGACCTCAAGTACAGTTACTTCCAGCTGCTTGACTCCCTCACTAAGGTCTCGGGCCTCAACTGACCGAGCCCTGGTGAATATCACCAAGAACTACCCGTGGAAAAGGCCACACCTCTCCCAGGCTGGTCAACTCTAGAGGCAGCTTAGAGCCAGAGGTGCTGGTTGTCAGCCAAGTCGGGCTTAGGGTCAGCTGCAGAAGCTTGGGAGGTGGCTTGGAGGACCAGGAGGTGCCGGGCAGGTCTGGGTGTGAGCTCCCAGGAAGCTGGCACCCAGGTGAGGCAGCATCCTGTTCTGGAAGTGGAGGGGACTGCGTAACCTCTCATCAGCGCCATGACCCATGACCTTGTGCCACTTACTGCCTCACAACAGTGGTGTCCTGTCTTTAAAATGGAGGTAATGATGGTTGCTACCTCACGGGGTGCTGGGGGTGCTGTCTGTGAGGATGGCAGAGGAAGTGTTCAATAAAAGGCATCGATGACTCAAGTGTGCTGAGAGTCCCTCGCAGTTGCCTTCTGTGGTCTGCTGAGAGCTGGAAGGTACAGGTGAACATTCTGGAGTGATGGTAGTTGAGGGGAGGACTGGGTCTAGGCTGGGGTCCGTGGACAAGACCCCTCTGTCCACCACAGCCATCACAGCCTCTCTGGGGCATTCAGGCCGACCCCAGCCTTGCTGTAACAGTGGCGTGGAGCTCATGGGCTCAGAGCCCGCAAAGCTCTTCCTAGCTTCACTCTGCACCTGTTTGTTCTCCTCCAGCTCTAGGGCAGCTGGTGGGGTCTGGGGTCCTGGGGGTCACCATTGTTTCTCTCACAACAAGCACATTTTATGTTTTGGCTGCCCAGTATGTATGATCTTGGTTCCCTGACCAGGAATGACCGTGTGACCCTTCAGCGGAAGCATGGAGTCTCAGCTACTGGACCACCAGGGAAGTCCCTGGCATGCAGCTTTGAAGGGCTTGTTTCATAGAACAAGCCACAGCCCTGCCTGGTTATACTTTGGCCCGGGGCGCTCTCAGATCAACCAGCGCTCCTGTCAAGACCAAGTGGTTCTGTCACACCAGCACCAGGAGGGTGGGAAAAGGCCTGTGATGGGGGACATGGCTCTTAGGTCTGCCACTGCCCTGGGGCCTGCTCCCCACTTTCCAGACCTTAGCAGTCCCTCCTGCACCCCCACCCCACCTCCAGCCTCCTGCTCAGCCTCTGACAGCTCTCCAGGGGCCCTCGTCACGGTCCAGGCAGGGAGAGTAGGGCTGGGGCGAGGCTGGATAGAATGGGGGTTCAGGGGTGTTGAGCCCCCATCAGGAGGGCATCAGTGGCTCGTGTAGATTTAAGGTGTCTCATATCCTGGACAGGTGGCTGGTCCAGGAGTGGGCGTGGGGCTTGGGTGGGGCAGAGGTGGCTGGGAATGGGAGGAGCTTGGGGCCCTCTGGGACATCACTGGCTCTGGGCGGTAAAGCTGCCAGTCCTCAGTCTTGCAGACACTGCCATTACTCCCTCCTGAGGACGCTGCCTCATGGCTCTGGTAAGACCCAGTAGGTCACTGGTTCCTGCAGCCTGGTTAGCGCTGTTTCTTTAGGGAGTGGTGGGCTTCTCCAGGTGTTTGCCAGCCTTGGACCGTGGTGGGGAGCAGAAGCCAGGGAAGAGGCAGGGTCTTGGGATGAAGGATCATTCATTGTTCTTCCTGTCCTAGAGATGGGCTCCAGGCAGAGCTCCCTGGCATGGTGGATTCAGGCCCTGAGAACTCAGGCTCCCAGCTGCTGTTCTGGGGCCCCAGAGGCAGCGGCTGCTCTGGCATTGCTTCTGACTCAGTTGCTTGGGGGTGTGGGGGCCCCAGGGTTGACAGTGATGGATGAGCTTCCCCAGCTCTGCCCCTGGACTCCATCAGGGCCCTTCTGAGGCAGGGCTGAAGGCCAGGGGAAGAATGGATTAGCACAGGGTGTCCAATCCCCAGATCCAGGGTTGTGGGTCTGGATGGAGCCACATGGGGACCATCTTTAGCCTGTCCTTGGAGGACCTGGAGGACCAGTCAGCCTGTGGGTGAGCTGATCACTGCTGTCCTTAGACCAGTGGAGAGCCCATTTCCAGAACTTCTGGCCAGGGATGGGGAGTATGGGAACAGCTCCATTAGGGGGACCAAGGCCAGGCAGAGGCCCACCATACCTCTTTCCTTCCCTCTGTAGCCTCCTCACCACCTCTGCCACCCTGGGGCCCCTGCTACCCAAGATGAGCCTGCTTAGTAAAGGGGAGCCAGGGATGTGGGGTAGAAAGAGTAAGGGTACTATATCGGGAACTGAAGGGAAGTGTGGGGGTTGAGAGCACAAGTCGAGCTAGCCTGGTCTAGTCCTGGCCCCGATCTCAGGCAAGCACTTCTATTTCCTTGTGGGTTTGGTCATAATAAGTAGTCCCCACGCACAAAATGGCTGTGTGATTAAATCGAGTTAGGCTGCATCAAGCCCTTGGACCGGAGCCGGTGCAGAGTGTTGTGTAAGTGTTGGCAGGCGTCATCAGGAGATACCGCAGCCACCTTTTGGCTCAGGACTCTGGTTGGGGGAGGATGGACCCAGGACTGGGCAGGGCTGGTCCTTTTGGTTCAAGATTAGGCCTCAAGGTGTCATCCCAGCCTCCCTTTTGGGCCCACCAGCTGGCCATAAGCCTGTTTCTCCATCCTCTGCAGGCAAAGGTGCCTGGGACCTGCTTACTCACCATTCGTGTCCTGCAGGCCCATGGCCTGCCCTCCAAGGACCTCGGTGAGTGCTGGGCCTGGGGAGTCAGTGGTTTTGCAACTTCAGACCCAGCCAGGGTGTTGGGGCGAGACGCAGGTAGGCTGGGTGTGTGGGGGCTCCTTGAGGGTACAGAGAGGAGGCAGTGGATGGAATGTCAAGGTCAGGCCCCTGCCTCCTGACCAGCCCCGTTCTCTGGGTCTTCTGGGGCTGCAGTGATGGAAGGATGCGGGCTCTGGGCGGCTGGGCTGGGAGGGAGTCTTGGCCGTCACCCTTGCTTTCTCCCCACAGTGACCTCCTCTGACTGCTACGTGACCCTGTGGCTGCCCACGGCCTCCAGCCACCAGCTGCAGACGCGCACAGTCAAGAACTGCAGAAACCCCGTCTGGAATCAGAGCTTTCACTTCCGAATCCATAGCCAGATCAAGGTGGATGGGCGTCAGTCCTGGCCCCGCTCGCTGCCCCTACTGTTGCCTCCCAGCCCCTTGTTCCCTGCCTCACCCCCTCTTCCTACAGCCCCCTCACTCTATTTCCCTTTCAGAACATTGTGTATCTTAGAGTCTTTGACCAGGACCTTCTGACCACGGATGACCCCGTGTTGTCAGTGCTATTTGACGTGGGGACCTTGCGGGCTGGGGAGTCCCGGCGCGAGAGCTTCTCGCTGAGCCCTCAGGTAAGGCTGTGTGCAGGGCTGTGGAGGGCCTTGGCCCATGGAGGGGCTGCTTTGGAGGGTCACCAGGTTCACGTCTCTCTTCTCCAGTGAGTGATCCGGGAGTCCCAGAGGCTCTGTCAGCCAGGAGCTACTGGGCAGTCTTGTCCCCGCCTCTGTCTTGGCCCCTAAGCCAAGGGCAGGGTTCTTGGAGCAGTCCAGGGAGGGTGGACAGTAACTCTCCTCACTGCTGGGACTGTAGCCCAGGTGTGTGGGGGATTCACACACACACACACACACACACACTCTCTCTCTCTCTCTCTCTCTCTTTCTCTCTCTCTCTCCCTCTCCCCTCACTGTTTCTAACTTGCTTCTTTCTCCCTCCAGGGTGAGGAACGCCTGGAAGTTGAATTTCGGCTGCAGAATCTGTGAGTCGGGCTGTGGGGCAGTTCCCAGGTGGGAGTGATCCCTTCTGGGAAGGACAGAGCCCAGCACACCCAGAGCTGACACCCCTTCCCTGGGAGGTGTCTGGGGTAGAGGAGGAAATCCCGGGTCTCCTTGAGGGGTGAGAACCTGGGAATGTGGATTCCTGCTGAGGGTCACTGGGGGCTCTTTCCAGGACTGATGGTGCTGAGTGCCTCTTCAGCAATGGCATCCTAGTGGTGAGTCTAGAACACCCCACCACCACCCCACCATACCGTCTGCTTGCCCTCCTCCCGGCCTGAAGCTCAGGCCCACCGCGGGGGTTGGGTGCAGGTGTTGGGGGGCCCTGGGATTTCAGTTCAAGAGGATCCCACCCCAAGCAAATGTTTGGTCACTCAGGGCCAAGGTGAAAAGGTGTCAGGAGCAAGAACCGGAGTCCTGAGACAGGGTGGGGTCTCTACAGGGGAGGGGCTCGAGTCTGAGCGGCTCTCTTCACACCCAGGCCCGGGAGCTCTCCTGCTTGCATGTTCGACTGGAGAAGGCAGGGGACCTGCAGGGTGAGTCCCTGACCTGCTGGGACCCACTGGGATAGCCCCCCGGCTCTCAGCCTTTGTTGTCCCCTTTCTGAGGGGACCTTGTACTCGTCGCCCCCAACTCTTGGTCAGGAGCAGGGGGCAGGGATGCATCCCCACTGGGGCTTTTCCCCTCAGTCCTCAGAGGGCTGCGGTGGGGGCCCACCTCCAAGCCTAGCTCTGGGCCAGACTACCATCTCAGTAGGGGGAGGGGCATGTCCCCACCCTCATTCCAGACCCCTTAAGTGAGACAGGGGCCTCTGTGGGCTGAGATCACATTCCTAGCCTCTCTGCTCTGGTTCCTGCTTCCAGAGTCGGAGAGTAGAGTTCAGCTTGTGGTTCCCGGGTCCTGTGAGGGTCCACAGGAGGCCTTCGTGGGCGCCGGCTCCTTCCACTTCCATTGGCCAGCCTGCTGGGAGCAGGAGCTGAGTATTTACCTGCAGGTAGCGCCCGCTTCAGCCTGGGTGCCATCTCTGTCTTCACCCCCAGCTTCTCCCGGCACCCCCGGCGGTCAGGCAGCCTGGGAGGTGTGGGGTGACCTCGGCCTTCTGTCCCCTTCCTGCTGTTTCTTGATCACTCCTAGGGCAATCTGTGAGGCTGTGCTGGGACGGAAGGGTAGAGGGTCTTAGGTCCTCTTCATCCTCCCTGCAGGATGCCCCCCAAGAGCAGCTGAAGGTGCCCCTGAGGGCTCTGCCCTCTGGCCAAGTGGTGCGACTCGTCTTCCCTACATCCCAGGTACTGGTCACCGGAGGAAGAAAGCCAGACACACACTGTGGGAGCAGTCCTTGAGGACCTGTCCTGCTGTAGCGGCTCCTGTCCTTGGCCCCCGCCCTGGACAAGGGCCAGGCCAGGGGAGAGGGGTCCTCAGGCCTGGCCCCTGTGGAGATGGCTGGGGCCCAAGGGCGCATCGGGATGTGAATGGGGCTGGGGTGAGGGGAGTGGGGTGACCCATCTTCATGACTGGAGTGTTCATGGTTTTTAGGAGCCCTTGATGAAAGTGGAGCTGAAAAATGAAGAAGGGTGAGAGGCCGCCTGGGCAGTGGAAGAGTCATGAGGGACAGCTGCCGGGCACTCAGCCTGGGCCACCTGGGCACCGGGGAGAGTCACGGGGGACAGCTGCCAGGCACTCAGCCTGGAGGAGAGGACTCAAGGCAGCCCCTAGCGGGACGGGCCCCTGACAGTTCTCTCAGAGGCTCAGGGGTTTGCTCCCATGTGGCATGTGAGGTGCGGGAGGTTTGGCAGATGAAGGCTCTTGCTGACTTTTTACTCTCATTCTTGATTCAGCCAGAGGGGTGTGTACCTAGCCTGGTGCCTGGTGCCTGGTACCTGGGAGGCACTTGAGAAATGTTTGGCTGGGAAAACAGATGCAAGGCAGGAGAGTGGTTAGAGGTGCAGAGCAGGCAAGGAAGCCCAGAGAAAGGGCAGTCACACCCCTTGTGGGGCAGCCGTTGTGGGTGGGCCTCAGCTGAGCTGCAGGAGACAGGCGGAGTCACCCGCACTGGCCAGCCGCAGGATGAGAGGTCAGATCCCACAAGGAAGAGGCGGGAACGTCATTTCTGCCCCCTCTGGAGCCGTTTCTGGGTGGGTGAGGGAGAGGGGCTGCGAGGTGGAAGCAGATTGATGGTGTTGGGTCCCACCGCTTTCCTGGTCTGTGGCTCTGCAGCGCTGCTTCCCCAAGGATGTCCCCACCAGGGTCTGGGGTCGTCTTCTCCCCTCACATCTACTCATCACCCTTCAGTCAGGACACCAGAGGTGGGGTGAGGGTTGGGGAGAAGAGAGGTGAGAAGGATGGTGGTGAGCTTTTCAGGGCAGGCCCAGTTTCGTTCTCTGATGATCCCAGGAGCTGCTTCATGGTCCCTTCCTTCCCACCAGACCCAGGGACCTGGCTGTGCGGCTGGGCTGCGGGCCCTGTGCTGAGGAGCAGGCGTTCCTGAGCAGGAGGAAGCAGGTGGTGGCCAAGGCCCTGCAGCAGGCCCTGCAGCTGGACAGAGACCTGCGGGAAGATGAGGTCTGGGGACTGTGTGGGACTGGGGAGCTGTCCCAGATGCTGGCACCGGTTGTGCCCTAACCAGACCAGCACTGGTGCCTAGCCTGCTCTGCCTCCTGCATTTGATGTTGTCAGGAGCTTGACTGCATCAAATGCAGAGCATGGCCTGAGTCACCAGGAGCCTGTGAGCTTCCCCACTGGGCTAACCTGCCTTCTCATTGTTCTTGGTCCTCGGCCTGGTCCAGGTGCTGAGGCTGGGCTCTGGGTGACTGACTAGAGAGATGTACAGCCTCAGGGCCCCCTGCCGGCCTGGGGCAGTCCCTGGAGGTTCAGGTCAGACTGGGGCCGCTCCTAGGGAAATGACCTCTTCCTGAAAAAGGGAGCGGAGTGGCTATGTGGGAGACTTTTGAGGTGACCCTGGGGCTTCAAGAAAGTAATCACCAGACTCCTTAGGGGTTAGGTGTGGAGATGAAGCCTGGAACCTGTCCATTTTTTCTGAGTTCTTAAAACCAGACAGGCCTGACCCTTGCAAGCCCACTTCCGACTAGACCCTCTTTGTGTCTGACTAGAACTGGTCCCAGGAGCCCCAGTTAGATCTTGACCAGGTTGAGCTGTGGGTGAGCTGAGTGGTCCCTTGGATTGCTACCACCTCTTCCTGTGGCTTGACCGGCTTCTCGCTAGGGCTTCTTCGAGCCCCGTTGTCTTCTCTTCTAGATCCCAGTGGTTGCTGTTATGGCCACTGGTGGTGGCATCCGGGCCATGACCTCACTGTATGGGCAGCTGGCTGGCCTAAAGGCGCTTGGCCTCTTGGATTGTGTCTCCTACATCACGGGGGCCTCGGGCTCCACCTGGTGAGCTTGAGTACAGGAGCCTACAGGTGGCTAGCTGGGCTGTGGCAGGAGGGGGGCAGCGGTAAGGTTCTATTAAACTCCACAGGCCTCTCTGACCCAATTAGAAAGGTGCTCCAGGGGACCGTGGAAGGTGTCTTTCCAGTTGCTGCCCTAAAATAGAGCCCAAGGCATGCAGTGGGCTTCTGGTGACAATCCCTCCGGCTTTGGCATTTCCCAGGGCTTTGGCCAACCTCTACGAGGATCCAGAGTGGTCTCAGAAGGATCTGGCTGGGCCCATCGAGTCACTGAAGACCCAGGTGACCAAGAGCAAGCTGGGTGTGCTAGCCCCCAGGCAGCTACTGCGGTACCAGCAGGAGCTGGCTGAGCGCGCCCGCCTGGGCCACCCGGCCTGCTTCACCAACCTGTGGGCCCTCATCAACGAGGCGCTACTACATGACGAGGTATGGGCAAGGGCAGGGCAGGGTCGGGTGGCCAAAGCCAGACCGGGCATGGTCTGGAGATAGGGAGCAGCTCTGGGCAGTAGGGGGCAGGAGAGGCCCCAGGAGACCATGGCATTAAGTTCTCATTCCTTTCCCCTAGCCTCATGACCACAAGCTCTCAGACCAGCGGGAGGCCCTGAGTCGAGGCCAGAACCCCCTGCCCATCTACTGTGCTCTCAACACCAAGGAACAGAATCTGACCACCTTTGAATTTGGGGGTGAGTAGTGCTGGAGCCAAGACCTGTGCTCTCACAGTCGGCGGAGTGAGAGGCAGCCCAGCCTGTGTGTGAAGGTGGGCGTTACACCCCCTCTGCTGAGCCTGTCATCCCACCAGAGTCACTCGGGCTTTGGGACAGAGGCCGGGGCCGTGGGTCCTCGCTCGGGGTGCCAGCCAGCAACAGAGCTGAGCCTCCTGATAACAAGGCTGCCTGACACGGGGCCCGTGGTGGGTGTGTTGGGCCTGAGGGTCCTCAGGTTCCGGGCCCCACCATGAGGGTGTGTGGTTCTTCACAGAGTGGTGTGAGTTCTCCCCCTACGAGGTCGGCTTTCCCAAGTACGGTGCCTTCATCCCCTCCGAGCTCTTCGGCTCTGAGTTCTTCATGGGGCGCCTGACAAAACAGCTTCCTGAGTCCCGCATCTGCTTCCTGGAAGGTGAGGGGATCTGGGAGGTGGGAGAAGCTGGGGACTTGGGGAGAATGGGCCTGGGCAAGATGGTGGGGTCGACTGTCTCGGCTCAGTCGTGTCCTGGCCCTGATGGGTGGTGGGAAGGGTCTGGTTGTGGCGACGTGGGGGACTCCTTTCCTCTTGGGTCTCCTGCTCAGGTATCTGGAGCAACCTGTATGCAGCCAACCTCCAGGACAGCCTATACTGGTCATCCGAGCCCAGCCAGTTCTGGGACCGCTGGGCACAAGCTCGGGCCAGCCTGGGTAGGTGCCTGGGTTCTTTCACCAGGATGGGAGAGGCAGCTTGTGGGGAGCATGGGGGTGACTCTCAAATTTTGTGAGTCCGCAGAGGCTGGAATAAAGATCTGAGGGTCCCTTTGCCCTTTTTGACTGCAGACAAGGAGCAGGTCCCCCTTCTGAAGATAGAAGAGCCTCCCACGGTGGCCGGCAGGATAGCGGAGGTTTTCACCGACCTTCTGACGCGGCGTCCACTTGCCCAGGCCACCCACAATTTCCTACGTGGCTTCTCCTTCCACAAGGACTATTTCCAGCATCCTCACTTTTCTGCCTGGAAAGGTCCCTGCTCTCGCAAATCTTCCCATGGCCATCTGAGCCTTGGGTTCCTGATCAGACATCCACTCTCTCCTGTCCCTCGGCCCCACGCCCTCTGAGCTCAGTTCTCTGGGTTACTTGGAGCAAGAGCCACTCTTCTTTTCCTTATGCTGGGGTCAGGGCCCATCTGTGAGACCTTGGGAGTTGAGGCTGTGCTTTGGCAGCAGAGAGCAGGAGCCAGAGGGACGAGCCTCCTCCTAGCAGCAACATTAGGCTAGACGGGCTGGTGCCCTCAGCACCGGTGACAGCTCTTCCCCACCCGATTCCCCAACCTTTCCAGCTACCAAACTGGACGGCCTCCCCAACGAGCTGACACCTGCAGAGCCCTACCTTTGCTTGCTGGATGTTGGGTACCTTGTCAATACCAGCTGCCCACCCCTCCTGCCGCCCACACGGGATGTGGACCTCATCCTGTCGCTAGATTACAATCTCCATGGAGCCTTCCAGGTGGGCTGTGGGCAGGGTTGGGAGGTGGGGCAACCCTAGGCCTGACCTCAGGTGGTCTGACATCCTGACTCCGGTTTCTGGGCCAGCTTCCCTTTGTGACTGCAACACCACATGAATGAAAGGCTGTGAATTCTATGAACTCTCCCCCCAGGGAACTTACTCTGCTCAGGAAGCTGGCGAGGTTTTAAAATGTATTTCCTATTTGGGTCTCCTTTGCTGCATCTGTACCCCTGTTGGGTCCTGGATCTTTGAGACTCTTTGGTTTAGAGTTTCTGTGTGGGTCCCAGGAAGGATTTTTGCCTCCCAGTGGCAGAACCTGGGTGTTGTTAGCAGCCCAGCTTCATTGAACCCAAAGGAGCTGCTGCAGAAGGGCTGCCCAGTTTAGAGCATTTCCCTGGCCTGCTGGGTCCACTAGTGTCTGACTTGGTGTCTTAGCAGACCTCCACTTATAGTCAGTCCAGTGTGGAGGACACTGGGAGCCCATGGGGCCCTCCTGCTGAGCCCACTTCTGCCCACCCTGCAGCAGCTGCAGCTTCTGGGTCGGTTCTGCCAGGAGCAGGGCATCCTGTTCCCGCCCATCTCGCCCAGCCCTGAGGAGCAGTGCCAGCCCCAAGAGTGCCACCTCTTCTCGGACCCCACCCGCCCTGACATCCCTGCCGTGCTGCACTTCCCTCTGGTCAACGCCTCCTTCAGGGACCACTCTGCCCCCGGTGAGCCACAACCTCCCTCCTCTGTGTCTCCCCCCAGGTGACCCCCAAACCCATCCTCCACCCCCAGCGGGCATCCCCCATGGCCGGGCTGCACTCTCCCCACAGGGGTCCGGCGGACAGCCGAGGAGCAGGCGGCTGGGGAGGTGAACCTGTCTGCATCCGACTCCCCCTACCACTACTCGAAGGTGACCTACAGCCTGGAGGACATGGACAAGCTGCTCCACCTGACGCAGTACAACATTTGCAACAACCAGGAGCGGCTGCTGGAGGCCCTGCGTGAGGCCATGCAGAGGCGGAGGCAGCGCACGCAGCGCCGGCCCGAGTGATGGGCGGGACGGGCCGCGACCAGCCCCACGGCCCCCGACTCTCTCTGAGGCTCACTGAGTTGGGGTGATCACCAGCTTCTGGAACCTCTAGCGGTTTGGACAGCCCAGTTGTGGTCTCCAGCCCTCCCAGGGGCACTGCCTGGCACTATCCAGACATTGAATCCACCGGCACCCCTGCTGTGGGCACCCTGGGGTAGGTGGAGGATTTTAAATAGGGGCTGTGGCCTGGTCTCTAGGATGTGGCCAGAGATTCAGAGGTTCTGGGCAGTGTGGGCCCTCTTTGTGTAGGCTCACGGAGCCCCATGACCCGTTGTGTGCTTTTGCTTCCTGGCTACCTTGAGTAGCTGTGCAGGGTGAAATAGAGCACTTTATGTATCACAGAGATGCATACAAACGTGAGGTGTGACAGATTACTGTTACTGCTGCCAAAAAGGGACAGGTCATTCCACCTCTTGGTTAGGCATGGTAAGGACGGGTATAGAAAACAAAACCTCTCCCGAGGCGCCTTGCAGAGCGGGCTGTGAGCTCATGGCCGCATCAGTTGCACCCAAGCTCACGCTCTTCAAGCAGAGAGGAGGCCATCTTGGCCAGGGTATGGAGGCGTGGGCCTTGCTGCGGCAGCCCTGGCGCTGCCCAGATGACTCACAGGTAATGCCAGCCAGCACCCCTGTCCTCCTCACCTGGAGACTCAGTCGAAGGGCTGCTTCCTGTCCCACAGTAGGGGTGGCAAGACGTGGGACCAGATGAGCCACATAGAGACAGTGCTAAGGGTGTGACTTGAGCAGGCTCTGACCTTGGTGGGGCCCATCCCTGGATGAGGAACCAGCTGTTCCAGAAGTTGGTCCTGAAGGGCCGGATAGCAGGGTGTCCTCACTTGTAGCCCTGAGGCTTGGTGCCAGCTCTGTGTTTGCCTCGAGGCCCAGACCTGTCAGAGAGGTGGGGTGAATTTAGGGCCTAGCTGCCCCGGAATCTTCTCCAAAGCACTGGTGCCCCAGGCCTCCTTTGGAATACCTCACCTCTTCCTTATGTTGATGTGGGATTTGGATACTGGGAGGCAGGAGGGACCAGGATGCGCGGGGTGAGTGGGGGAGGACTGGCTCACTGCATCTGTCTGCCCTGGGCGTGAGACTGGAGGCACAGACCAGGAGAAATGGCTGCCCTGATCACTGTAGAAGCCACTGTGTCCTGGACCAAGCCTGTTGACTCAGCAGCACATCATCTGAATCCTACATGGGAACCTGTAGGCCCTGCAGGAGTGGGTAATTATCCAGATACCACAGTTGTGGCTGCCACCCCTGTCATGACGTGAGTGATGTCTCAGGCACAAGGCTGCGTGTGGGGTCTGTGCACTATGTCTGTGTGTGCATGTCTGGTCTGTGGGCGTGTGTCTGGGTGACATCCTGACTCCCAGCTTCTCTGGGACAGTAAGGCTCCTCCCCTCCCTGCTTGCAGGGAGCTGGTCCTTGGACTGGGGGAACCAGGGAGGATGGAGGCGGGGAATGTGGAGGAGGGGTCTGGCCGCTGCATCTTGGAGAGGGAGGGAGGGCATGCGGGCGTCAGGCAGGCTTCCTGGCGTGTGCACAGGGAAGCCAGGTTCACTCACCTTGGATCTGGCCTGAGCAGGACAGTCGGTGGGAGCCTTCTGCAGTTTGCTCTGCGAGGCCAGCCATCTGTGGGAGCCGTACGGGCTGCGGGAAGCTATAGGTGCACACTCGTGTCTCCTGCAGCCAGGCGGGCGGGGGACCGCTGTGGAGTCTGTGGGGATAGAGAGCCTCAGGTGTAGACTCTTGTCACTACTGAGAGTGGGTGGGGATGGCCCCGCACCCAAGCAGCATAGTTTAAGTCCCAGGACCTCAGGACTCCCAGTTACAGATCCAGGAGGCCTACCTGAGTGGAGCTGGCATGCCGGGTGCCCTCTCAGCATTGCGCTCAGCCAGGAAGCCTGAGGGTCTGGCTTGGAGCTCTGGGCTCAGACTGGGGGCTGCGGAGCAAAGGGGGAATGGTGGTCAGCCTGGCCTGGGTGCTAGGACATCTGTGGCAGCCGGCTCCACATCTGCTGCTTCCTTCTTGCCGTGGCCTGAAGTCCCAACTCAAGGTGACAGCACTGAGAGGAGGGGCCTGGAGGAGGAGCTGTGGTCTTGAGGGCAGAACCCTTAAAGAGAGACCCAGAGAGTACTTTTGCCCCTTCCACCGTAAGAAGCCAGTGAGAAGGTGCCTCCTGCAACCTCTCTCACCTGCCAGCACCATGATCTTGGAATTCTCAGCCTCCAGAGCTGTGAGAAATAAATGTCTGTTGTTCACAACCTACCCAGTCTGTGGTTGATTATTTAGAGCAGCCCAGACAGCCTAAGAGACACGTGCTTCTGGAGGCTTGACATACACCAAGCCTTGCCCACATGGAGGTGCGGCCCAGGGCCAGCGCTCAGGGGCAGGCTCCCCAGTGCATCTGGCCTCCTGGAAGACTGAATGCCAGTGGGTTCAGAATGGCTTATCCTAGAGAAACTTGGGTGCCTTTTGAATTCTGGAAGGATGGCCTCAGGGAGATCACAGTGGAACAGAGCCAGGAACCCGGAAGGAGTCTGAGGTGAGGCCCCTAAGCAACCCCTCCATGTGAGGCCTGTCGGATCACCATGACAGTAGATTTCTGGTCCAAAGGGTGCTCTCTATGAGCCCTTCCAAGAGTAGAACTGGGCCTGGCCACTGTACAAGACACCCCAAGGGAGGTGTGTTCAGAGCTATCGGAAGACTGAGTCAGAAAAGACCTGTGTCAGAGAAGAGCATGGGGAAGCCCGTAAGGATCCTTGAGGGAAGGGCTCCGGCAGATTCCACAGTGGGTGGAACAGAACCAGGAGGCCATCGGGATCAAACCTGGCCTTGCTTCTACTAATATGTCATCTCTGGCAAGTTGCTTACCCTCTCTGGGCTTCAAATTAAGAAAAAAGGCACTCCCACTTACCTCTCAGGCATAGAGGTAGTAGATGTTAAACATCAAAGGATGCACTGAACGCCAACAGCTGGGGGCCCAGGAAACCAGTGCCCCCCGCACCCCCGGACCTACCTGTCCAGCTGCTCAGGGTGCCCTGCCAGCTCCCAGTCTGTCCTGCAGATGGCGATGCAGACAGGGTCTCTCCTGTAGTTAGCCTGCCACCCAGACAGTAATGCGTCAAAATCTGCCAGCTCTTAAGGGAAGAAGCCTACAACAACTAGAACTGTCTTTGGCATATGCTGGGGACAATAATGAAGAATCATCCCTCTGGGAATCAAGTGAGATGGGGTTCAGGGCAGACTCTAGTCTCAACAGAATCGCTGGAGTACAGACCATGGGAAATGGGCAATCCCATCACAGAGGAAGAAGAGACAGGAGGGCTAAAGTTGTCCCCAGGCCCTCTTCGGACTCCAGATTTAGGACTGAAAACTAGTTCCACTGCTGTAGTTTGAGTCCCCTGAGACACTTCTGCCTTTGGTCAGCCTGGTTGGCTGAAAGAACTGCAGCTTGGAAGTCTATAGTGATTGCCACTGACACATGAGGAATTGGGGGCCTAATGTAACTATAGGCTTTTTTCTCATTGATGCAAGGACCTAATATTGGAATATTCTCTTATGCTGCAAGTACAATGAAGGCAGAGGCCATATCGATGTATTTGCCATTATATGTTGGGCTCTCCTCATAACACCAGCCACATAATAACCATTTAATAAATATTTGTGAAAAAATGAAAAAAAAAAAAATCTGCCTTCCACGTGTGTGGGGACCCCTGCCTCCAGCCCCCTCAGCTGCTCCCGGAGGCCGTGCCTGTCCCAGGCCCAGCCTGGGTCTCTACCCCGACAGGGCCCTCACCTTAAGGAAAAAGTGTGTTTTCCATCATGGTGATCTCCCGGCTTCTCACGCTGCACTCCTACGAGGTCGAGGGAGGCTGTAGAAGCCGTGTTCTGAGGAGAGATTGTGTGTGTGTGTGGGGTGTCACTGTCTCTGCTTTTCCCTGGGGGCCCTTCTTTGTCCTCTGCCCACCCACCCACGCTCCTCCTGGAGCAGGCTCAGCTGCCCCCCAGGGTCCCAGGGCAGCCATGCGGCAGGCTCAGGCTGGGCCGTGGAGGGAGGTGGTGAGGCCACAGCAGCCTCACCGGAACCTGAGTGTGTGTCCAGAGGCTCCCAGGGAGGGAACTGGACTGGACCATGGTGCCCACGGGCAAGGGGGAGCGGGGGGTCGTCCAGGGAAACCAGAGGGAGGAGGAAGGGCCCGCCCCCTGCTGGGTGAGGACAGAAACTGCCACGTGGTCCGGAGGAGCCAGACGGTCCTAAGTTGGGGGAGGTGGGCACCAGCCCCCTGGCCCTCAGCCCTTGCGTGGCTCTTGCAGGGCAGCTGCTGCAGAAGCAATCTCTGGGTACTCACCTGCCTTCTCCCAGGCAGGAGCTGCTGCTTAAGTTCCAAAATTCCCTCCGTGGTGGGGGCACCCTTTGCATCCTGAAAATGCAAGAAGGGGCCTGGGAAACATCAAGACCAGCACAGACGATGGGTCCCCCTCTGGAAAGTGGATGAGGCACCTAACCGTCTCTGACCTCCTCATCCCTGGAGACAGACCCCCTGGTGTTTCAGTGCTGGCTCAGGCTGTGGACTCCTTACCCCCAGGGTCCCCGCTGTGCACTCCAGGGAGACGGTGGTGAAGCGTATGCAAGACTCAATGGGGACAGATGGCTGCTGGTCCCCCGTCTCAGTCAGCTGTGCTCTGGGCCACCAGCTTCTCAAGGGTTTCAGCCCCTTCACCTGCTGCTTCTGTTCCACCTTGGGGAGGGGAGCAGCCAGATGAGTCAGACCAGGCTCTGGGGGCTCCACGCCCCAGCCTCTCCTCCCCACATCCCTCCCACCCAGACAGAGCGCCTGTCTCCTCACTGTTCTTCATCTCTTCAAGCTCAGAAGTCCACACTGTGCACCAGCCCACCCAGATGTGGGGTGACAGGACCTTGCAGCTGGCAAGGGAAAGAACAGGGCTTTCCCCAAGGCTCAAATACTGGCTCAGTGCCTGGGGGGATCCCAACCCTCAGGCTGAGACAGGACACCCCTGTCTCCCAGTGCCCCCTCACCCCAGCCTCTGCTCACCTCTGCCTCCTGCTGCAGCCGGGCAAACTTTTCTTCCTGGGAGGCCAGCAGCTTCTCTAAGTCCTTGTGTCTGCAGAGCAGCAACTCCACATCAGACAGGGAGTGCTGGGGAGAAGCAAGCCAGGGTGAGGCCCCACCCATGGGGGTGCAGAGAGCTGGTCCCTCAAAACCGGCCCTGGGGGCCAGGGAGAGGAACAGCAGGCTGTAGCTGCCAGACGGTGTGGCCAGCTAAGGGGCAGGGCTTTGGCTCACCCCGCAGTTGGGGTCCAGCAGGAGGCCCTCCCGGCAGGCCAGCCAGGTCTCGGCCTGGTCCAGCTCTTGCCGCAGCTTCTGTAGATGCCAGCTATCCTCACAGCGTTCCCGGCGCAGGGCCCAGGCCTCTCTGAGTGCCCACAGCTGCCTGTCCAGATCCTGCAGACACCCAGTTACCTGGTGGGAGAGGGTGTTGTGGGTGAGATGCCTACAGGGTGGGGCCAGGCTGGAGTGCCCAGCAGAAGTGTTGAGGGAAGACCGTGAGGTCCAGACCCTCCTGGTCTCTGCCCCACTCTCCCTGCCCACTGCCTGGCCTTCTCCTCCTGCTCAGGGATTCCGAGGCCTGGGGTAATGAGGCTGTGTGCTCAGCTCAGCTTCAGACCCGTAGCCATGCTCGCACCTCCAGGGACATGCAGTGGCCACTGTCCACCAGCTGCTGCCCTTCCTGCTGTACGTTCTGGGCTTGAAGGCAGTACTCTTTGATTTCTCTCCCCAGCTCCTCATGCAGTGCCAGGAGGCCCTCGGCCCGAGCTATATCCCCAGCCAGCTCCTCTGAGGACACCAGGGCCTGCTTCTCCATGGCCCATGCTCTGCAGGGTGAGGAGGGGAAGCTGCTGTCAGGGCCAGGGGTGCAGACTGGGGTTGGGGGCAGGGCATGAGCTGTACCAGGGGATGAGGTGACCCCCACCCTGCAGGGCAGAGTTGAGCCAATGACCGGATGCCACCTACAGCAATTCCCGACAGCGTCCGAGGAAGGCGTGGCCCTCGGCAGCCTTCTCCAGCTGCCGATCTTGCTCTTGGACCTTTGCATTCAGGGTGGCCCAGGCCTCCTGCACCCCGGCCAGCTGCTTGGCCAGGCCCTCCTGAGCTGCAGGGTGGAGCTGGCCCAGGCGGCAGGCCTCCGTCTGCACCTGTGCCACCTCCTTCTCCATCGCTGCCAGTTCCCTCTGCCACCAGAACACAAAATCAGCCTCATCCCCCCATAACCCGATGACCACTCCTCTTCAGGAAGCACCCATCTTCTCTGAGGAGTCAGGCTCTGCTTCCGGATGGACAGCTCCCTGACCTGAGCAAGCAGGCCCTCCCTTCCCTTCCCAACTCTGGGGTCCCCCTACACAGGGAAAGAGGTCAGGTGGGCAGGCCCTGGGGGTGGACCCTCACCTCCAGACATCTGTGCTGTTGCTGCAGAGTCTGCACTGATGACAGGCTTAGGTTGAAGGCATCTCTAGCTACCAGGGTGGCCTTCTTTTGCATCCGGGCCTGGAGCTCAGCTGCTACCTGCTCCAAGCCTCGGACCTCACGGGCGGCAGCTAGGTTCTGGGAGAAGAGGGAGGGACCCTGGGAAGAGCCAGGGTCCTCTCTCCCTGGAGACATGGCCTCCTGGGCCACTTTTTAAACAAGGAGGTCCATGGGGCTTGGTGATGCATTCATGACCACCGGGCACAGAAAATGTCCCAATATGGCCCCTGATCAATGACTGCATAATGTTACTGATGATGGGGTAGGGCCCTGGGGGCGTTCTGTGGGAACAGGGTCTTCAGTGCCCAGTTCATGAGCCAGGTTGGAGGACAGGGGACTAGGAATCAGGTGGGAATGAGTCCATGGTGGGGAGGAGGGTGGTTTGGGGGATCTGGCTGAGATGAAGAGGGTTGTCTTAGGAGTCTGCCCAGCCAGGACCCTGAGTGACAGCATCGCCAGGATGCGGGCTCTGTCAGGGCCTCGGGGACCCGGGCTGCCTCCCTAGAAACCACCAGCTGTGCCTGAGAGCGAAGGCTATGGAGGAGCGCTGAGATTTCCTTGGCACCCAAATCCGCTCAGAACGTTTAGATAAGGAGAGGGAAGGGGTGGCGAAATCTTGCCCAGTTAGTCTGTGTCTTAATAAACCTGAAGTCTGCGCTTGGAGGGAGCTTAGAGGGGGTCAAGAGCTGGCCAGACAGGCTTCCTGTTTCTCCTTGGAGGTATGAACTATACCAGGAAGAACCAAATCAGTGGAGAAACTCAGAGAGGGCTGAAGGTGGAAGACTGAGACTTGATCTGCTTGGCACTAGGAGTTAGAGGCATGCGCACACATGCGTGCACACACACACAGAATTACAGGCAGCCACCTCCCTCCACACACAGATAGACATGCACACACACACCTGGGGTGGCCGCCTGGCCCTGGCCCTTGCCCTGGCCCAGGAAGAAGGCACAGATGTCCCTGCCCCTTGTCTGCCCCGACCGGGCCCAGGGGCACCTACCTGTGTGCGGGCTTTCACTGCCTGATCCAGCCTCTCCCAAGAGGCCTCAATGCGACTCCTCTGTGCTTGAGTTTGGGGAGAGCACCTGGGTGCTGCCCGTTCCAGGGAGCCTGCCCGCTCCCTCAGGGCCTGCACCCTAGCCTGCCCCAGGCTCTGGACATCCTTCCTGAAAGCATCGAACTTCTCTTCCAGCAGCTGCAGGGTACAGGACCAGGGAGGTCAGTCTGGAGGTGGTGTCCAGCAGCCCTCAAAGCTGACGAAGGGCTTGGCATTATCCGCCACTTCTGATATCCCTCGGCCCTGCCCTTAGAACTGCTGGGGGTCCTCCCAGAGCCCAGAGACCCCTCACTTCCCATGTGCCTCCCAACCCCACTCTGCCCTTGCGAGCCACTCAATCTCCTCTCCTCCAGGTTCGCTCAGGAGTGACTCACCTTGACAGCCTCTAGGTCCTGCCCGTAGTCCTGGGACTCGGCAGTGGCCACTTTGCTGGCCAGCCAGGCGTCCAGGAGCAGGGCTTCCCGCTCCAGCTGGTGGAGCTGCAGCTGCTCCTTCAGGCCTTGCCCCCTGCTCTCCGCTCTCTGCAGCAGCCCTGAGTGGGTGTCCCTCACCGCATGCATCTGGGCAAGCACCTTGGGGCTGCAGCAGGAAGGACAAGCCCCCTGGAGCTCTTAGGCCTCACATCTCCTTACGGGGGGCCCCTCCCTGCTCCTCCCTGCTCCTCCCTCCTGGGCCTGGCTCCAGCGCACCTTTCTGGGTTCTGCCTGCTCTCAAGGAGGGCTGCTGTCTGCTGCAGCCTCTCAATGCGCGTGGTAAATCCCTCCAGGTCCCTCCTGGTGGCCTCCAGCTGCCGCAGGAAGGCCTGCGTGGCCTCGGCACTCTGGCCCATATCCTCGATGTCCAGGCCACTGCCCCGATCTTCCAGCCAGGATTCTGCCTCCAGGAGCTGGGGTGACAGTACAGTTTTCCCTAGGTGGTGCCCTCCAGGACTCACATCTTTGAGTTCATGGCCTCAGGAATTAGAGCGGTGAGTGGTTCCCAGCCTGGCTGATCAGAATCATCAGAGAGCTTGAACAACTCGCTCTGCCTCTCTCTCACCCCGTAAGATTCTGATTTGGTCTGGAATGGAGCTGAGTGTCAGCACTGCTTCCAAGTTCCAGGTGATACAGATGTAGAGCCTTGGTTGAGAATCGCTGGTTTAGACAAAATAGCAAAACCAAACCAAACCAAAGCCAGTGGGCTCATTTTCTGGCAAACATGCTGAAGGAAGACCTCAGGGTCAGGAGACCACTTAATGGAGGGGACAGAAAATGCACAGAGAGCCTGGAGCCCCACCTGGGGGTGACCTTCCAGGCCTGCCTACACTCTGGGTGCCCTCATGCCCACCCTCTCGTGCCCCGCAGCACCCCTTACCTCCGTCAGGAAGTACTGGGCCTCCTGAGCCTGCTGTAACCGCCGACGCCTCTGTGCAGCCTCTGCCCGCAAGCGGCCCATGGCGTCCTCCAGCTGCTGCACTCGGGCAGCCACATCGCAGGCCGCAAAGTGCCCAGCCTGTACCAGCTTGTGCCCTGTGCCCACCACCGCCCGGGTTAGAGCCTCGTGGCTACTCATCTCACTCTCCAGGCTCTGTGGAGTCAGAAGAAGATGGCATGGGACATGCTCCTGGGTGCTCCTTGGGGGACCTGGGAGTTATGTCCGAAGCCCAGTGGGACCCCACAGATTCCCCCAGACAGAACCCTGCCTCCTGACCAACAAAGAATCCTAGGACCCCCAGAACCTCCAGGAGGCAGAAGCTCCCAGAACCAGAGGCGACTGTGGGCAGCCCTGCCTGTCCTGCTAGGCCCACACCTGGTGCTTCTCCTGCAGGTGCCGCAGGGCACTCAGGCTCTGGCCACAGTCCAGGGCGGCCACCAGGAGCAGCTTCTCCTGTACCCAGGCCATCTCCTCGTCTGCATCCCTGAAGAACTGCAGCAGCAGGCTCCGGGCCTCCAGGGCTGTCCTGCGCTCCTGCAGGGGCGCCCGCAGGCTCTCGAACCTGCAGCAGTGGAGGGCGGGCCCGCGGCAGGCGGGACCCCGGTTGTCAGGATCCGGGGCCAGACTGTGACCTGCACATCACTCACCCGCTCTGTGTCCCTCGCCATGGGCTGGGCAGGCCCTGAGAAGCTGGGCTGGGGGACAGGGAGGAGGGGTGGGTGTTACCTCTGAAGCAGCCGCTGGGCCTGTTCTTCCACGTCTCGGGCCAGGCAGTGACCTTCCTGGACACAGGCCTGGGCCTGGGCTTGGCTCAGCAGGGCCTGTGCCCGCCTGACCTGCCTGTCCACTGCTGCCTCCAGCTCCCCCTGATCCCCCAGGAGCTCGTCCAGCCCAGGCTGGTCCTGGCCCTCGATGGGGACTCTCAGCTTGAGCTCCACAGGCTCCAGCCAGCTCTCCAGTTCCTCCATGCTCCGTCGCAGACGCAGGGCCTGGGGCAGAATGTGAGTGTGAGGAGGAGAGGCCGAGAGCTGTACCCAGCCCGCTCCGCCACACAGCCTTACCTCACGGGCCTCCTGTAGCTTGGCTGCCCTCCTCTGGCTCTGGGCCTGCAGCTCCTCCCAGAGCTTTCTCAGCTCCTGCAGCCGCTCCTGGATGGTCTCTGAGGCCGAGTGGCCATCCTGCAGCAGCCTCTGCCCCTCCTACAGCCACAATATAGAACACGCCTCGTGGACTCAGGACTGCTGGTCTCAGGGCTCTGGGGTTGCCTTCAGCCGCCAGTCCCACCACTTCAGAGTCTGAGTGCTAGCTGTGTGATCTCGGGCAAATTCCTTAACCTCTCTGAGCTCATTTCTCTTATCCATATAATAGTGATAATAATGGATATTTTGTTTAAATGGGATCAAACATTTCAGACACTTGGCAGGGCACTTTATATCAGAGGAAGGCAGTCTGGGACCAGAGCGTGCCCTTTGTAGGTGGAAGAGGGTAAATTTAAAAGGTGCAACGCTTTGACTCGGAGAAGGCAATGACACCCCACCCCAGTACTCTTGCCTGGCAAATCCCATGGACGGAGGAGCCTGGTAGGCTGCAGTCCATGGGGTCGCTAGGAGTTGGACATGACTGAGCAACTTCACTTTCACTTTTCACTTTCATGCATTGGAGAAGGAAATGGCAACCCACTCCAGTGTTCTTGCCTGGAGAATCCCAGGGACGGGGGAGCCTGGTGGGCTGCTGTCTCTGGGGTCGCACAGAGTCGGACATGACTGAAGCTACTTAGCAACAGCAGCAGCATGCTTTGACTCCTACACCCACAGGACAGCTGGCCGTGCCCTGATTCTCTGTCCTCTGACATCTTTCCAAGAGTTTTAAAAACTATCACACCAAAACACAGTCCTTAAAATTCTTGAAAAGGCAATATTTTTGGAGAGGTGGGTGCCCCAGGGAAGCCACTGTGTTTCACTACCCGTTGGTGCCTTGCATGGCATCTGTATACAATGCACTCGAAGGTCGGCCACCCCAGCTGTGACTCAGGGCCAGCTGCCAGGGCTCTGTGGGGTCAGCTCCTTCTCTGGCCTGTAGTCAGTCCCTGGCGCCCAGGGCCTCACCATCTGCAGCCTCTGTTGGTGGTGTGCACGGGTGTCCAGCTCCGCCTGGAGATGCTGTTGTTGCCGCAACTGGGCCTGCAGGTCCACTGGGTCCCACCAGCCCTCTTCCAGGGCCACCAGGTTCTTCTCCCTCAGCCAGGCGGCCATCTGGGCACACAGGGAGGACGAGGCTCTGCTGCCTAGGGCTTTCCTCCTCTCTAACCCCTGGGATGTCCTGAAGAAGGGTGGCTTTCTCCTGGGCAAGCCCTTCCCCTCATCACAGCCACTCCCCACCATGGCCCACCTCACAGGAGTCCTGCAGGAAAGACTGCAGTTGCCTGAGCTCCTCCAGCTGGCGGCAACGGGTCCTGGCTCGCTCCAGGAGTGCCTCTTTCCTGCAGAACGAGGGTCTCAGGGGCCTCGGGTCTGCTTGCTGGGACCTGGAGCTGCTACACGTGTGTGTATGTGCACGCGTGCACACACACATGCACAAGTGTGCTCTTCCAATTCAGGACAGCCCTTTTCCCCAATTTTTAAAAACTGATTTTTTTAAATTGGAGGATAATAGCTTTACAATGTTAGTTTCTGCTGTACTTGAATGTTGTATGTATACATGCATGTATGTATACATGTGTATGCATATATCCCCTCCCTCTTGAGCCTCCTTCCCATTTCCCAACCCCAGCCCGCTAGGTCATCACAGGGCACTGAGCTGAGCTCCCTGTGCTTTCCAGAAGCTTCCCACTAGCTCTCTACGTTACACATGGTGGTGTATATATGTCAACGCTACTCTCTCCGTTTGTCCTAGCCTTGCCTTCCCTCCCCGTGTCCACTAGGCCCTTCTATATGTCTGTGTCTCTATTCCTGCCCTGAAAATAGGTTCATAAGTATGCATTAATACATGATATTTTTCTTTTTCTGACTTACTTCACTCTGACTCTAGGTCCATCCAGTTTTATTACTTTTTATGGCTGAGCAATGTTCCACTGTATATATATGTACCACACCTTCTCAATCCATTCATCTGTTGATGGACGTTCAGGTTGCTTCCATACCAGGACAGCCTTTCTTGTGTATCAATTTACCCTGACTCTGGGATTTCCTTTAAAATTTAGAGACACGCTCTACTTCCCCTTATTAATGCTATGAGCTGAATCGTGTCCTCCAGACTCCTATGTTGAAGTCCTAATCCCCAGTACCTCAGAATATGACTGTCTTGGAAGAAAGGCCTTTAAAGAAGTAATTAAATTATACAAGGTCATTTGTATACGACACCAACATGACTGGTGTCCTTATAAGAAGAGATTAGGACACAGACATTTACAGAGTGTGTGATGACAAGAGGAGGCCTCAGGAGAAAGCAGCGCTGCCAGTGTCTTAATCTTGGATTTCTGGCCTCTGGAAATGTAACCAAATTTCTGTTGTTCAGGCCTCTAGTCTGTGGTATTTTGTTATGGCAGCCTCACAAACTAATCCAGTGTCTAAACCACTTTTTGATCATATACTGCTATTAGTAAGAATGTTTTGGTATGTATTTGTATGGGTGCATATGTGTGTGTGTGTGTGCGCACACACACACACATATACATGCTGATTCATAAATGTGTACACCCCTGGACCAATATAGTAAGTCCATTACCATATGAACAAAAATAGCAGTTAGGAATGAGATCTATTAGAGAGATAGGAAAAGAAGTTCTAATACCCCCAGTCACCCCACCAGGGTCCATACATGCCTCCCACCAGCAGAGTCCCCATGCTGGTGTGAGTGTGAACCCTTGTTTCTTCCTGCTGGGGTTGCCAAAAGGTGTAAGGGGGATAGGAGAGATGTAGAGAATCTCGGTGGAATGAAAACAGCCCCCTAGAGGATGCGGAAGACTTAAAGGGAGGGGTTTGGGTGGCACTGCCCTGGGGGGTGCAGGTGGGCCTGCCGGGAACCATCCAAGGAGACTGGGGGCGAGTGTTGACAGAGACCAGCAAACCAATATTTTCCATCTGTCAGTCAACGACCTTGGGTACCCAGGTGAGGTCCATGTGCAGGGGAGAGGAGGGGAGAGGTCACAAGCGCAGGAACCACAACACTGTGGGCCCTAGTGGGCTCTTTGGGAAGGATGGAGACCCCTGCTGATCTGGGATCCAGCTTTTTCCAAATCTGCCTTGGTCTAAAGTCTGAGGGGCTGGACAGGCTGCTGAACCATATAGACTCTTATGAGGAAAACAAGCAGAGATTGGAGCCTCATAGCCATGTAGGCTTCAGTTACGCGGGCATAAGAAATCCGCCAACCTGCCTGCGTGCCAGGACATCAAGGGTCCCTTCCCCATCCTGAGCACAACCCTGAGAGGCGGTATTGTTATCCCCTCACTGTAGACAGGAGACTAGTAAGGAATGGGTTCCAAGACCCACCATGAGCGGGCTGCACAGAAACTCAGCAGTGTCTGGCTCGCTGCTGCGCTCCGTGTGGCCTCTTCGTGAGGTTGCCTCTCTCTTAGTTTCTCAAGCCTGTGCTTCTTTGTAAAAGTCACCTTTATCTCAGCAGACTGACCGTGTGCTGTTTGATTCCATAACAGGCTGACACATTGCAGGGTCGGGACAATGGGGCCCCGACATTTGAATTCAGCCCTTGGGAAAGGCTGGGGGAGCCCAGGCTAAGGGCACGGGAAGAGCCTGATGCCTGTGCCAGCCCACCAACCACAGCCCCTTCAGCCAGGGCCAGAGGTACCTCAGAAGCATGGCCTGGCACCGACTCAGCATGCCCTGGGCCTCGGGGTTTCCGCCCTGGAGCAGGCTGTGGCTGGCGGCTTCCAGTGCGCTCATCTTCTCCGCCTGAGCCTCCAGGTCCTGCTCACGCACCCTGTGCTTCCACAGCAGGGTCTCCACGTTGGCCAAGCAGTCCTGGGAGGCGATACTGTCTACAGGGCTGCCCTCCCAGTCCCCAGCTACCTGCTTTCCTATCAAACACATCCCCCCAGTCCCTCCAGGCTATATCTGACTTTAGATTCTCAACCAGGAAAGGTATGAGGGAGAGGGGTCAAGTGTTAGAATTTCCAGGGCTTGAGGGCTGGGAGCTGCCCTTGGACTGGAAATCTCAGGCAGCAGTGGCTGGTTTGATCCCTAATCTCAGGCAGCAGTGGCTGGTTTGATCCCTAACGCTGCTCTGGCAAACCCTCCCTCACTCCTGCTGGGCACCTACCCCCAGACCTTCACTGGCTGGGCAGGCTTCCAGGCTGGAGAGCCAACTTTCCATCTGCTCCACAGAGCTCAGAACCCACTGTCGAGAAAGGAAAAGGCAGGAGAAAGTGAGTAGAGGGTCCAGTCACGGCAGGTAGGGTGACTCTGTGGGTGGCCCAGTGGGAAGCCAGGACTGGGGCCTGGCTCAACAGAAGGGGTCACAGCAGGCAAGGTTTGCAGTGGGTGAGGTGAGTGGTGGGTGGTGGGAAAGGCCCCTGGCACAGCAGCCTCTCTGGCTTTGGCTTTGACCAGGGGCAGTGGGTTTAGTACACACACCAGTGGTGGGAGTGGGATGGAGGCTGCCTACCTGTAGTTCCAGGGCCTGATGCAGGTGGAGCTGGTGCGCATGCCAGGCCCCTTCCAGGCTGTTCAGCTCCTGATTAAAATCAGCCAGGGCCTGGCGAATGTTGGGGGTGGATGGGTGCCCCGCAGCAAGCAGTTGCTGCCCTGTGCTCCGGGCCAGGCTGATGCTGTCCATTCGGGAATCTAGCTCAGCCTGTAAGAGGACTGGGCTCAGATCCCAGAGGCTGAGGCTCCCTGAGTGGGAGGGAAGAGGGCCAAGGGGAAGGAGGAGAGGTGGGGAAGACAATTGAGGGGGCAGGATGGACGAGGGGAAAGGCAGAGGCAGCCAACACAGAAAGAACCCAAGACAAAATTGTGGTCACAATAAGGGGGAGGAGGCCAGAGAGGAGAAGAGATCCGGGAAAGGCCCCAGGGTCTGGGCCGCTCACTTTGAGTTCCTGGTGTTCCTCCAACATGTGCTGGACCTCCGCGAGGCTGCCGGGGCTTCTCCGGGAGTCCAGCTGAGCTCGCAGCCTCTGGGCCCAGACCAGCAGTTCCCGCAGCACTGCCTGCAGCTCCTGAGCTTGGTGCAAGGCGTCCAGCGACTCCTTCCTGCCCACAGGACCCATCAGCTAGTCCCAGAGCCTCCCAGCCCTTTTGCCCCCGTGCCCACCAGTGCTTCTGTCCCCGAAACGCTTCAGCCAGAAAAAGGCTGAAGGGTTGGGAATTAATAGGCTGGCGATACCGATTGTTATTAAGGGCAGAGAAGGACTCTTAGGGGAAGGCTGGGGATTGAGACGCTGCAGGGGCTGGCTCAGCAAGAGGTGCGGGAAAGAGACCCGAGGTTTGTACCACTTCTGGATCCTGCTCTGGAGCTGCCGCCAGCTGTCCATCATCTCCTGCTGCTGGTGGCTGAGGCTGTGGGCCACCTCAGGGCTTCTCTGGAAGACTCGGCCTGCTTCACGCTCTAGAGGCTGTGCAGGAAGCCAGGGTCAGGGGCTGGGGCCAGGAGGCAGGGGGCGCTCAAGGGAGCCCAGCCTGCATCTGAGAGGACCTGGCTGTCTCTTGAGGTCCTGACAGCTCACCCCTCCCCCCAGCCATGGTGCCCAAGGTCCTTTGGATGCTGTACCCTGGGCCTGGGCCCTCCCCCAACTCCCCAGCTGCACACCTCCACCTGGGCCTGGAGGAGGCCCATTTCCTGCTCCAGCTCCTTGTGTTTCTGCTTCAGCCTCTGCACACTGTCCAGATCTTTCCCACAGTCCAGGGCCTGGACCAGGGCGGCCTGGGGAGGAAGGGGGCATTACTATTGGCCTTTGCTCCAGCTCCTCCCTAGTGGCAGAGGGGTCGCTGGCCACAGCGTTTCTGTGTGGAAAGCAAGCGGCCAGCCTGATTCCCTTCTCAGTGCCTGGCATGGGCTGGAGCAGGCCGCTGGCCCTGACCAGGTGTCCTTCCTGCTGTGAAGGAGGAAGGTTTCCAGGAGGCACTTGGGTCTGGAGGTTCCCCAGCGGCAAGAACCTCTATGGTGTGGAGCCTCCACATGCACTCTCACTTGACCCTCATTCCTTTGCAGGGAACCGAGACAGACCAGCCTGGCTGTGTAGGAACCAGATGGGCAGTAAGAACAGATCTCTCTGCATGCCCAGAACAGGGCACCACCTTTTTAACACGGTGCTTCTCAGGCTGTGTACAATTTTCCCGCTTCTGCCAGCGTCTTGGCCAGGCGCCCATGCGTCAGCTGACACATAGCCCAGCAAACCTCCTGTGGGTTCTGGCTTTGCTCAGGGACTTCAGAGGACACATGGGGAGGAGGGGTTGCTCCGGCCTCTGGACTCATGGGAGAAAGGAGGCAGGTGGGGCCAGCCTCCGAGAAGCAAATCGGGGCTTCTAGGTCCAGAGTTGACTCTAAGAGCCCCTGGCAGACCCACTGATGGCCCCCTAGTGGGACCTGCCTCCAAGTACCCAGCTGAAGAGGAGAGGTGGGCCACGGGTGGGAGGCACGGTCCCCTGGCTTCGTCAGCTCCTCCACTGCTTACCTTCTTCCTGACCTGCTGAGTGATGTCATCAAGCTTTTGGGACAATGTGTGTATCTCCAGGGCCACTTCGAGCTGCTGCTGGTATCTGAGCAGGTTGCCATGGAAACTGTTCCACCTGAGGGAGAGGGTGTAAGGCTGAGTCTGGGTTGGACCCTCAGCCCCTCTCCCAGCCCCACTGCTTCTGGCTCTGGGACCGGCCTGCTGTTGAGCTGCTGTTGCCGCTGCCTGATGGTCTTGAGTTGCTCCGTGTCCTGAGTCTTGAGCTGCGGTGAGAAGTCACTGATGCTTCTGATGCGGGCATCAACCACCGTGTCCTGTGGGGTATAGGGTGTGGGCATTGGTGGCACCAGCTGAGCCCCTTCTTTGTGCTGCAATCCCTACTTGGAGGGTCTGCTTGGGCCCGAGAGAGCGTGAGGAACAGTGTGTTTGGTGGTAGCTGCTTCCTCTGTGTGGTCATCCCATCCCATGCCTGGTGCACTGAGCGAGATACTCTTGGGGCAGGAAGCCCAGGGAAGGCTCACTGGGAGGATAGGCATGCATTGGTGAGCATAAGCTTTTAAAGTGAAAATGCATCTTCTCAGGATAAGAAAAGCCAAGTAAGGGCCTGAATGAAACAGTGAGCACCAGTCTCCTTAGGTTAGGGTGTCCCTGTCCCTGGGAGTCACCAGGCTGAGAATGCCACTGTGGAGCTCATGGCCACAAGGGGAGAGGATCCTCAACAGTGGGAGGGCTGCAGGTGTCCTGCCCCAGGGACAGCACCTTGCATTGGTCTACATTTCCAAAGCACTTCCCAAGAGGTGTCTCATGTGAGGTGAGAAGGGAAGGGGTGTTCTCTCACAGAAGCCAAAGCAGAGCTCAGAGACCGACATGGTGAATTTATGGCGGAGCCAGGACTCAAGCCCAGCTCAAGTCTATCTAGCACTCTTTCTACTACAGCATCTGGAACAGCAGTGGCTGTGAAATCCTACTGGTCAAGGCTCTTAGATTGAAACACTACAGCCTTTTACAAAGGCATATACTTCATTCAGGGGGTGAGGTTAGCAAGTCTGGGCTCTTAATACATGATTGTGAATACACTTGGCTAATTTCTACACCACCTGAGAGAAACTGATTTTGGTGGTGTGTATGAGGGGGTTGGGGAGGAGATGTTGAGTTGGTTGATGAGGAGGGTTCTGAGCCCCTGAAGTTTATTGATTAGCCACTACATCCAACCATACATGCATTCATTTAAAATTTTTTGGGGGAAATAATCATAGGTGCACAGGAAATTGCACCATGTATAATGAAGGCCCGTGTACCCTTCCCCCAGCTTCCCCTGATGGTAACAGCTTATGTAACTGTAGTGCAAAATGAAAACCAGGGCAATGACTGGTATAACTACTAACTAAACTACAGATTTTATTCAGAGTTCAGCAGTTTTTACTTGCACACATCTGTGTATGTGTGGGAAAGTATCGCTCTAGGCAGTTTTATCATATGTATAGATTCCTGTAACCACCACCATTCCTATATGCTCTCTTACCTATGAAGGAAGCAGTATCCCCACTTTAAAGATGAAGAAACTAAGACTCGGCAAGGTGAGGGAGCCTGTCTAAGCAAGCTCAGGTCGTAAGCACTGAGCTGACGAGGGCCCGCCTCTGGCTCCAGAGCCCACGCTGGGTCACTATTTCCTGATGCAGGGCACCTTACCCCGGCCCAGACTCCTCGGAGCTTGCGGAGCTGCCTGTGGAGCTGCTGGCAGTGCTCACGGTCCTGGCCCAGGTCGCTGACATTCACCATCACCTCCTGTGGGGGCCATGGGTTGGGAAGGCTGTACTCTGAGCACCCAGCCCTGGGGGCACCTAGCTCCCAGGCACGCAGCTGCTAGGGGCAGTGCTGGGGCAGGCGGTGACTTGGGGAACTTCCTGCCAGGGCTCCCTCCTCCATCTGCCAGCCCCACAGCCCCACTGCCAGCTCTGTCCCTACCCAGCAGGGTCTCACCATCTCCTGGATCCAGGCCTCGGCAGTGTCCACTCTCTGCAGGAACTCCAGGATGTTCCGCTTGTCCTCCAGGTCCTCGCCCCGGAGAGCCACTGCCTGCCTCAACTTCTCCCAGTGCTCCTGCAGCTCCCGCAGCCTCTGGGAGACCTCTCCCACCAGAGGGTGGCTATGTGCTAGGAGAGCCTTGCCCTCCTGGGGAGAGAGGGGAGATGCTGGTCGTCACTCTTCTTCCCGCTTTTTCTCCATCACAGGCTCCCCCTGCCTCAGACCTTTCCTCTTGGCCATCTTGGAGTCCTCACTGTGGGTCAGCGTGGGGGCTGAGGGCCTGGCTGTTACCTTGACAACAGAGGTTATGATTTCCTCATGGGCCTGGACCTCAGCCTCAAAGGCCTGGTGTTTCTGCAGGTGTCTCAACTTAGCTTTCAGGTCCCCAGAAGGGACTGGCTCGTTCAGCTGCTGGAGTTGCTCCTGGATCCAGTCCTTGGCCTGGTGGGGGTGGGGACGTGAGTCTCACAATGCTGATGGTCCACAGAGATGTCCCACACGCTTGCCCTCAGCTGTGCCCAGGCAGTGGACTGCTGGCCCGAGGGGAGGGCTGGGCAGTGCCTGGTAAATAAGATCCAGCAGTCTGGGCCCAGGAAGACAGCCCCAGCTCAGCTGGTCCCCCAGCTGCAGGAAGGGGCTGGGCAGGGACCTTGGGTGGGACCTCATTTTGGAGGTGAGGCTCGCTGGCCCCGGGACCCTGGACTGATCTGCTCCCTCCCAGTGCCTCTCTTTGCCCTGGGTCTGCAAGAGCTTAGGAAGCAGAGGGGTCTCCACACACAGGGTCTTCGAATCAAACGTCTAGGCTCCAGCATGGCCTCTCAGAAAGCCATTTAACTCTCCAAACTTCAGTGTCCTCATCACAGGGCTGTGGTGAGGCCTGAACAAGCTGCAAAGGTGGACGTCATCTGGAACTGGGAGATGTGGCCCGAGTGGATGGCACTGGGCTGGGGTGGTCTCTGACCTGGGTGGCGGCCCTGATGAAGGCAGCCAGCAGCAGGGAGGTGTGCAAGGCTTGTTGCCGACTCTCCACCAGTTCCTTCACCCGAGCCTGGCGCTCCAGCACTGTGCAAAGCAGGTCCTGTGCCCTGGGGCCTCCGAGCATCTTCACTTGCTCACACAGAGCTGCCTCCTGTGGGCAGAGTCAGGGGTCAGGGAGCAAAGCCTGCTGTTCTTCCACTCAGAGGCTGGCCCACAGGGAAGACCAGCTCTCGCGCTGCATGGCTCAGGGCTGGCTGGTCCTCCCAGCAAGCCAGAACCAGCCCTGGCTTTCACCAGACTGCCCCCCTTGGCTCCCCTATGACCGTGTGATATGGAGCCACGTGGTCCCTGTGTGCCTGCAGTGTGGTCCACTCTGTTCCAGGCCCTCCTCCTGAGCCACACATCCCATTCTGCTCAGTCAGCCCTGACCAGGGGCTCCTAGCCCCTCCAGGCCACCCCTGTACATCAGCGTTACTGTGGGTACACACCAAGCCCCCCACATCTCCCACTTAGAACTCCCTAAATTCCCAAACTGCCCCCATCCCACCTCTGACTCCCTGAATCCATTACCTTCTCCTCCTGTGCAGCCAGCACCTTCTGGAAGGTCTCATGCTTGCGGATTAACTGCTCTACCTCTTCCACCGAGCTCCCCAAGGCACTGGTTTTCAGGAGGACCTGTTTCAGTCCATGGAGAAGTCAGAGAGGCCACCAGGGATGGTTCAGACAGTCAGCCCCCACCCCCATTTGCAGCCATCTGGGCTGAGGCAGGGCACGGCCTCTGAGCTCCACATCAGGGCAAGAGCCAGGGTCCCAGGAAGCAAGAGAGTGAGCTGGGGAGAGGAGAGAAGAGGGAGCACTAGGCAGGCTCTGGGGTGAGGGCACCTGCCTCCCGGGCCTTCAGGGTCTCATCCAGGCGGCCACACTTCCTGAGGAAGAGCTGCTCCTGGCCCATGGCCTGCAGCCTCTCCTGCTTCTGCTCCCAGGCCTGGAATACCTGCTCCCGTTTGTCCCGCAGGGCTTGCAGCCCGTCCCGGACCTGAGGATGGGCACATGGGGAGCCTGCACTCCAGAAAGCTGCCTGCATGGGGCAGACGTGGGTCCCAAGGGGAAGCCTCTGGGGCAAGGGCACAGGGATCAGGTGCAGGCTCGGTTCAGGAAGGCTGGGGTGCGGCACTGGGAAAGGGGGGCCTACCTCCTTGATGCATGTCCCTGCAGCCAGAAGCGCCTGCTGGCCCAGCTGGGCGGCCTGCTGGTACAGCTCCTCCCGGGCCTCCAGCATGGCCCGAAGCTGTTGGTGGGCGCTGAGCCCACTCCCGGGCTCCTGGGAGCCTGCCTCCACTTGCAGCTCCTGCCACACGCTGGCCACCCAGGAGGTGTAGTCCCGCACCTGGATCCCAGGGAGATGGAGGGAGAGCTAGGCTGGGTGGCAGAGGACTGGGCTCTGAGCCACAACCACAGCCCGCCTGGAGTGCACGCACTGGAGTGGCCTGAGCTGTCCCGGGTCAGACCTCAGATGAGGCTCGTGAGGCCTGTGGTCACCTGGCTCCTCCGCTGTCATCCAACCCAGTTTTCCCAGGTCACTAAACTTGCACAAGGCCCAAGCCAGCCTCCTCCCGCCCTGCCTGGCACTTCTCTCCACCCTGGGTTTTCGCTGCCCCTCTTGCTTAGAAGTTCTTTTCCTCCCTTCCATCCCTTCCAAGTTTCCATGTTCATCAAGGGCCAAGGCTGCCTTTCCCTGTGGAGCCACCCCTGCCCCCTGACATCTCACTGCCTACCTTGTCCTCTGAATCTCTGGTTTTGTATTTATAAACGGTCTTCTGTTGATTTACATGCAAACACATGTTAGAGCTGGAGGAGCCTTAGATCCTAGTCCTGACAGCTCAGTGCACAAACGAAGCAGGGTAAATAGCACAACAAGTGCGCAGGAGATCGTAACCTCCAGGCGCTCACACACAGGGGTAACAAGCTGGGGTCAGGGCCTTGCTCAAGCCCACGCTGCTAGAAAGTGGCAGAGGTGGGCCTCTAAAGGTGGGCCTCAAGCCTTTTTGCTGTGTTAAAGTTTGAGTCTCCCAGTCTACCAGGTACTGGGACAGCGATGGCCAGGGCCCTCTGTCCCAATCTGACTCCCAAGGCTCGTCTCCCAGCTAGACAAGCTCCCTGATGGCAGTGATTCTGTCTTACATATGCTCTGTAACACCCCCTCTCCCCACCAACAGCTCCTAGCAGAGAGCTCAACACAGATGTTACAAGAGATGCTGGCTGATCCAGAGGTCGTCGTCTAGGACATTTGGGTCTCTAAGAGTCGGACACGACTGAGCGACTTCACTTTCACTTTTCACTTTCATGCACTGGAGAAGGAAATGGCAACCCACTCCAGTGTTCTTGCCTGGAGAATCCCAGGGTCGGCGGAGCCTGGTGGGCTGCCGTCTATGGGGTCGCACAGAGTCGGACATGACTGAAGCGACTTAGCAGCAGCAGCAGCAGCAGTTATGGGCTTCCCTGGGCTGTTTTCCCTCCTGAGCTCTGGCTGGTACCCCTATGTCCGGCTGCACTGTCACACACACGAGCTGGTGTCAACCCAAAACTAAGGAGTCACTGTTGCACCCCCATACTCAGCCCTCTGGCAGACACCAGCATGTGCCCAGGGCTCCTTCTTGTGGTCACATCTGTTTTGCTTCCAGAGTTGAAGGGCCTCATTAATGCATGCACACTCACAGCATCACACACATACACACACACACAGCCCTGGGGAAGGAAGAACCCTCACCGCCATGTGGAAGCGGGCCAGGAGCCATGCCCGCTTGAGCTGGGCCCGGCGCTGCTCTGCTCGGAGCTTCAGGGTCTCCCAGGCCTGCACCAGGGCCTGCTGCCTCTGCTGTACTGCATGGGCCTGCGGCCCGGGCCCTAGCTTCTGCACCGTGCCTCCCATCTTCAGCAACTCCTGCAGCTGGGAGCAGGGTGGGGATAAGAGGGAAGGGTTGTGTCCTCCTAGAGGTGAAGGGCCTGCCCTGTCCCACAGCTCCCTCTGGGGTCCTGCCCTTGGAGTGCAGTGGGCCCGACTGGCAGCTCCGAGAGTGGGGAAAGCTGCAGAGCAGATGGGCAGGCCTGAGGGGCCCCGAGGGGGAGAGGCAGCCAGACCTGGGCTCACCTGCTGGTCAGTGCCCATGAGTTCACGTTCCAGCCCCTCATGTCTTCTCAGCTGGGCCTCCAGCCCACGCAGGTCCTGGGCCACGTCACAGGGGAGGCTGGTGGTTTTCTCCTGAGGAAAGGGGATCAGGAATGGAGGGTGTGGCGCTGGGTCAGGAGCCACTTCTAGAAGGAAATGTCCCCATGATCCTCCCACCCCCGGCTCACACCTGGACCTGGGTGAGGGCTTCCAACATGTCTCGGTGAACCTTGAGGGTGGCCTCAGCATCTCGGAGCAGACGGCCTCGGGCCTGGGTCAGCTCCCACAGCTCTGACCAGGCAGCCCTACTCATGGGAGACGGGTGGCCGATCAGCCATTGATTTAACGCCTCATTTCACCCCCTTGCCAGGCTGGTTAGCCCTCCTCCTCTCTGCACTTTATCCAGGACTGGCCCACATCGCCCCTTCTAAACCCTCCCTCCTGTCTGGTCGTGGCCGGAAGCCTCTCTTTCTACCTTTGCTTTGAATTCAGCCCTCTGCTGTTGTCACACGCAACACTTTCCTAATTTCTGAGCTCTTTGATACTCTTTACATCTTGTGCCTTCAAGTCTCAATAAGTCAATCAGATTGTAATTTCTCTTTTGCCCTCCTGATGTACTCAGCAAACTCTCCCTGAGCTCCTAGGGCTGGGTCCGGCTAGGGGTTATGACCCGGGACGACCCTGCCTCAAATCTCACAGGTTGGGGGAGGGTTCAAACCAGCACGTGGGGAGCCAGGCAGTCCCCACAGCCCCTCCAAGTCCTGAGAGTCAGGGGTTTGGAAAAGCGCCCCTGCGGGTCTGGGCAGGGCTCTCTGACCTGCACACCCCTCCTTGCTTCCCTTCACTGCCCACGTCACTCATGGCACAGCCACCCATGGCAGGCTTGGCATCCCTGAAAGCAGTGCCTTCCCATCAGGGCAGACAGAGCCAGTGTGGCCCTGGGTGCATACGCCCTCTCTAAGTCCCCCGGGACCTGTCTGCCCAGCACCCTTCCCCAAGCCCATGCCCTGGGTCTGCCCGGCACTTACTGCAGGTCCCGCTGCATCTGATGGGCCCTGGGGGCTGCTCTGTGCCCTTGTTCCAGCAGCTTCTCTGCCAGCTGCTGGCAGCTTGCCACCCGCTGGCCACCTGTCTCTATTGTGCGCTGAAACCTGACAAACTTGGTGCAGAGATGCTGAGGAGAGAGGGGAAGAGGTAACAGGGTGGCCCCAGCTGGCGAGACAGCAAGCGGCCTGGGGAGCGAGGCCCCCACTGACATCTGGGCGATGAGGGGCTGGATAGCTGCAGCGCCTGCCCCCACTACTCAGAAGGCCTGTCCTCAGCCAGGACTCATAAGCCCCTTCTACACACAGCCCAGCCGGCCCCTGCCCCCAGCCTCTTCTCACCAGGATGTCCTCATAGTCCTCCCCAAGGCTCTCTCCTCTTCCAGCCACTTGCTTCTGGCTGGCCAGCCAGCCCTGCAGGTCCTGAGCCTCCCTCATGAACTCGTGCAGCTTCAGGGTCCCCTCCAGCTCCCGGTCCCTGTGGGGATAGCCCACGGTTCCCCCGAAGTTAGCTGCCCACACCCCTGAGGACAGCTGACCCAGCCAAAGTGGGTGGCCTGAAGGAGGAGGTTATTCATGTTTCCTGCCTAAGCTTGAGGCTGGGGATTCGGGGAGACGTAAAGAAGGCCAGGGCAGGGCAGGTGAAGGTGTAGGTAGGGGGAAGAAATGGGGAGCTGGGGGCCCAAGTTCCTGCCCAGTGGGCCCTCACTGAGGAATTTATGAAAAGAAGGGAGCAATACACAGCAAGGAGCCATCTGTCAGCTCTGTGGGCCTGGGGTCATGGGCTCCTTCCAATCAGAGTTAAGGTATGGAAACAATCAACCGTGGCCAGGTCGCCTAAGCCTGGGGAGAGGTACAGCGCCCCTCACCGTGTGGCTGCCAGCTCCTGCAGGGCCTGCAGCCGCTCCCGGAGCCTCTTCTGTACCACGCCCAGCTGGGCAGGGGCCTTGGGGCCAGTGAGGGTTTGGGCTTTCCGGTCAAGCTCCTCCACGGAGCTCCAACAACGAGCCAGTTCCTGTTGCAGGGCCTGCAAGCACACAAGGCTCAGGCTGGGGTGGTTTATTCATCTATCCATCTACCCACCCTCCTGATCATTCAACCCATCGATCACACACCCATCCTGTTCCTCCTTCCACTCACCCACCCACCCACACACTCACCCATCCACCCACCCTGACCATCTGCTCACTCACACACCGATCACTCATCTACCCAATAGTGATGGGAGTTCTTATTGCCCCAAGAAAGTGAAAATGCAGTCTGTGCCTGCAGAGGGCTCACTATTTAGCAGGGCAAAGTGAACGCTGGGTCCTCTGGGCCAAGGAAGAGAGGCTACGGGAGGCAGGTACTGGGCCCCAGTCTCCCAGTATGAAAACGGACGGAGTCAAGTGAGCAGTCCAGGATGCCCAGGAGATGGAAGCTCTATGGGGCTTTGGCTAAGGGCACGCCCCTTAGGAATGGCCCCCCGAAAGCCCTCAGTCACCGGACCCTCAAACGCTGACCACTAGGGATAGGTAGACAAAACGCCCAGACAGGTGGACACTTCAGTGGTAACAGAAAGCAGGATTGCTCCGGGATGCAGGGCTCACATGTGGTTCTGAGAGTCAGATTCCAGGAAGGATGAGGGTGTTCCAGGCCTCTCTTACTTTAATAGGGGATGCTGATGAGGTAGGTTTCAGGGATGGTTAACTCAAAGGATGATATTCAAAGTGTGGGAAGTCTCCTGTGGAAGATGTGGGGATGGCTGGAACAGGTGACCCCCAAGAGAGCAGGAAAGTGCCAGGGGGAGGAAAGGAAGCTAGAAGAGAAGGCAGAGAAATCCTGAGGCCACAGGAGTGTGGACCACTATGGAGATGCAAGAAGAGGGAGGGCTCTTCAAAGGGGTGGTGTCTGAAGAGGGGGGCAACTGGGGGTGGGCAGGGGGCACTGCAGGGTTGGGTTTGGGGGGAGGGGCTGGACAGTCTTCAGGAAGAAAGAGCAGGGCTCTGCCTTTGGGCGTGTGACAGACCCCGTCCTCATGGCCTGTCACCACCCCAGTCCAGACCACAGCGGGGAAGCCCAGCACACACTACCTGGTGCTTCTTAATGAGCCTGATGGTGGCTGTCTCGTCCCCACCATAGTCCTGGCTGCTCACCAGCGGCCACTTCTCCTCCACCCAGTCCTCCAGCTCTGATGCGTCCAGGAAACACTGGCAAGAATGGAGTCAACTCACCTTGACATTCTCAGATGGACCCTCCATCACCCCTTGGGGACATCACACAGGCAGAAATAAGGCTTCTGTTCCCATGGAGACTAGGCAGCTCTGGGCCCCGAGTTCTCACCACTGACCCAGCTCCCTGAGAGCTCCAGGTCCCACAGACCTCACCCGAAGAGGCTGCCCAACTCTGACTACTTCCCCTGACCCTGTGGCCTCTGCATCATACCTCCTGGAGGGCAGCAGCCTGCTGCAGGTGCCGGGCCTGTGCCTCACACGCCTGCTCCAGATCCGCCCAGCGGCCCTCCAGCTCCTGGCACGGCTCCATGATGTGCTGGGCCTGGGGGTGCCTGGAGGCTGCGAGGTGTCGTCCGGAGCCCAGCACCTGTTGCACCTGTCCCTGGTGGGCTCTCACCTGCACCCGGAGTTCCTGCCACAGAACAGCATGAAGGGCGCCACTTCAGGGCACTCCTTAGCTACTGGGGGCCCAGAACAGAGCTGTGGATGTGCCTTGCAGGCAGAGAAGGGCTGGGGGCAGAGACTTGGAAATTAGGACTCCCTGAGTCATGGAGGAGGGCATCTAGGCTCTGGGAAAGGCACGTCAGGGATCCTGGAAGGAAACGGGGACTGTTACCTCATGCTTGTGGAGAAGGCGGTGGGCATCATCTGGATACTTAGCAGAGCTGGTGCTGGGCGTGGGCATGTGCTCTGCCATCCACACGAGCTCCGCGTTGCTCAGGTGGTGGAAGTGGTACAGCTCAACTGAGGCCTGCAGCTGCCGTCGCCGGCTGGCCAGATGTTCCTGCAGGGCCTTGAACCTGGGTGGACAGAGGAGACAGAAAGGCTGGGAACAGGCGAGGTCCAGTGCCCAGTGCTTTCCTCATCCAAGTCAGGGGCCACAAAGGAAGAGGCAGGGGTCGGGGAACATCTGAAGATGGGGAGGCAGCTGGAAAGGCCCAGGGCCCAAGCTCCCACCCGGATGACCTCCCTGGCTTTAGACTGTGGGTGCTTAGGAAGCCTGGCTGGGGTCTCTGACTCTCCTACCTCAGAATTGACTCCACTTATAAGGGAAGGAGGCATGGACAACCTCAGGGCCTTGAGGTGCCACTCTGCTGGGCCCACTGGGTGAAATTAGGCAGTTACACACAATGGGGTGGGGGTGGGACAAGCAGCCGAGTACCTCTGGAGGTATTTTTGCGTCTCCTCCACAATGGCCTGGGAACTGACTGCCTGATGGGCCTTGGGGACAAGGGCAGCCATCTTGCTGGCCAGTGCCTGGCTCTCGGCCTCCAGCTGGCTGTGCTGTTTCTGCAGCCGCCGGCTGGAGCCCAGGTCCTGTCCCATCTCTGCCATCTGCATGGTCCCCTCTAGCTGCTCCATCTTCTCCTTGGCTTCCTGGGGAGGGAATCAGGGCGCTGCATTAGGCTGCCCGTGTGCAGACTGGCTAGTGGCCCTTCTTGGACGCTAAGGCTGCAGGGCTAGCAGCACGCCAGATTCACCAAGCACTGTTTGGGGAATCTCTGTCCCCGCCTCTGTCTATCTCCAACCCACGGTGCCCAATCCTTCTCCCAGAGCCTCATGAGTGCCCCCATCCTCTCTCACTTCTGCCTCTCAGGGAGACTCAAGTCATGCTGAGCACGCACAGGCACATAGGGGGCAGTCTTGGATTGGCCAACAGTGGGTAGCTGGGGTCAACAGGCCACAGGCTAGAGGCCTCCACAGGCCGCAGGACTTTTCAGGGCCGCTCCAGAGTTAGTAGAGTGCCCCGACTCCTCCTCTCCCCACTTCCTCTCCTGTCTATTCAGCCCCTCCTGTCTATTCAGGCTCCTTCCTGGATCCTCCCCTCTCTTGGGCCCACCTGTAGCAGCCGCAGGAGCTGGTCCTGCTGCCGAGTCTGCTGGAGCTGCTTCCCACGCTCTGCCATCTTGCATCTCAACTCTTCCCACTTGCTACTTAGGCCCTGAAGCCTGGCCTGCACGTCCTCCTGGGCATGGGGCCTGCTGCTCAGCAGCTCTCTCCCGACCTGCAGTGGACACAAAGGCCTGGGGTGTCTGGTTGAGCTGCTGGTACTGGGAGTGGCCGTGGTGGGCTGGGTCCGGGGGCAGCAGTGGGAGTGACTGGTTGCAAGCTGCACTCCACAGGCTGCAAGGGCGCCTCCAGCTGTTCGTGTGGCCCCAGATCTGTGGGCACTGGCGGGAGGGCTTTCCTCTGATGCCTGGAAATAGTGTGGCGTGAGCAGGCACTGAACAGCTGGTAGGAGGACTGTGTCCAGGCAGAGGCGGCAGGCTAGGGGGCTGCCTCTTAGACTTGAGGGGAAGGGACGAGAAAAGCTCTCTGGGCTGGTTTGCATGCTAAGACCGGGGTTGCCCGCTGAGTGAAAGAGGAAGCTAGGGGATGCTAATGCTCTGGAGAGTGAGATCCATTCTTCCTGCAGTGGAAACATGAAGCCGAGCAGGCCCCGCACCCTGGTCCCAGCATCCCTCACCTGCTGCAGGCCCTCCACGTGCCCCTGGGTGGCTGCCAGCTCACACGTGGCTGCCTCGTGCCGCCTGAGTTTCCTCATGATGTTGCTGGGCTCTCGAGATGGCTCGTCCACCAACACCCGCCCCTTCTCCTCCATCCACAGCATCACCTCCACCACGTCCTGCTTCCATTCCTGCCCGGGAACCAGAGGAGGGTGGTTATTACAGAGTGTGGTGAGGGCTGGTATGAGGACCTCGTGGAAGAGGGGTCTGAGGGTGCCCTGAGGGGAAGAGCAGGTTGAGGAGCCAATCCTAGGGTGCAGGAGAGGTAGGGGCAGGGGTTATTGCTCCCAAGTGGGAACAAGGAAACAGATGGGGAGAAAAATGTCTCAGGGAAAGCAGTAGAAAGAAGCCTGGAGAATCAGGGTCTGGCCTCACAGCTCCTAGTGCCCAGAGAGGAGGGGCGTTTGGCCAGGAGCCCCCTGATTCAGCACATCAGATCATGGATGGCCCTCTGTGTCCAGGAGGCCTGTGGACTAGCCCAGCTTTGAGCCTCCATCGTGGGCAGAACAGACATCCAACAGAGTCAAACTCTGCAGCTGGAGCCCAGGGCCCATGCAAGAGCCTGGAGCATGGCCAGAAACGCTGGGGCTGAGGAGCACCTGGCCGAGGGAGGGGCCTAGACTTTGGGTCCAGCCCTGTCTCTAAGCAGTGTGGCCTGAGCCTTGATTTTCCTCAACTGGAAAAATCAGAGTCATGATACTCATCTCACAAGAGGTGCTGGGAGGGTCGGTAAACACGTGGGAAAGTGCTTTGTAAACTGCAGTGCCCCGCACAGCACAGCTGTAGTTCAGCAGCGGACTCTGAGGCATTCCTCCTGGGAAGGTCTCGTGCACTGGGGCAGGGGTTGGGGGGGAGCCCCTCACCTGGAGCTGGAGAGAGGCCAGCAGCTGCCTCCTTCTCTGCTCACTCCTCTCCTGGACCCTGGTCCACCACTCCTGGATGCTCTGCAGTTGTTCTCTGACCCTGCAGGGCAGGTGGAGTCAGGGAGGGTAGGTGGAGGCTCCAATCTACCTGAGGCCCACCACAAAGGTTGGACCCACAACAGCCCAAGGTTCACCCTGCTGTCCCCTCACTCCCTGGGCACTCTCCCAGCCTCAGGGTAATGGGCTGTGCAGGCCCTGTCCAGACAGGCCCAGGCTTACTTGTGTGCAGTGGGGTGTCGGCTCTGAGCCAGCTTCTTGCCACGTGCCCGTAGATCCTCTGCTCTAGAGCCAAGGGCATCCAGCAGCCACCCACACTCCTGGTGCTTCTGCATCAGGCTCTGGGCCTCCACCACACCCTCCTAGAGACACAGAGACTGGGGTCAGGCTGAGAGGAGGGGAGTGGTCAGCACCATCTCACCCACTGCCAACCCAAGGGCCTCCCTGCCCAGCCTGGCTTCAGGCTCCTACTTCCTGGGGAAGGCACATCCCAGCTGCACACCCCCAGCTCCATACCTGGAGGCTGTCCAGCTGTAGGAAGGCCTCATGGTTGGCACAGGAGGCAGTGAAACCATCCACATCTTGACCAAACTTCTGCAATTCCAGCCCCTCCTGCAGTTGCTGCTGTCTTTGCTCCCAGGCGGCCTTCAACTCCTGGCCTTGGTGGCCCAGGAGCCTCAGGGTACTAGCTGCCTCTCGGAAGTCTGGGGAGCCCGAGGCTGCCATGGGCTGGCCCTGAGTCTCCAGCTGCTGCAGCCTGTCCAGGACAACAGGCAGAGGGTCAAACCCTGTCTGCTCCCTGGGCCAACCTTCCTCCCCTCTGGCCTACACAGTTCATTCATCCGGGAGCTCTGAGGTGAGGGCAACTGGCAGGGGTCTGAGGTGGGTAAGCCCCGGGGGTCCACTCATCCTGTGGGATAGCTATGCCCTGGGCCACTGGTGAGACAGCAAACGTAACAAGCCCAGCCCAGCACTTGGGACTCACTAGTTCCCGTGCTCCCTGCATGTCACACCTTGCTCCAGCTGGCCATGCTGATGATGGCGGTGCCCACGCCAGTGGATGGCTGGGCAGCGCACCCAGAAGAAATCATTCAGACCGCCTACATACTGGCTGTGGGGTCACCGCAAGCCTGGGTGAAGCCTAGAGTGATTAGGAAAGGCAGCGACCCCTCTGCCGGGTGTGCCCCCCAGGCTCACAGTTTGAGAACAAGTGACACCTTCGTGTGAATTAGGAAAAGGCTCAACTTCTCTGAGCTGGTGCAGCCCTCAAGTGGGTGATAGCATCTAGTTAGCAGGGGTGGGCTGCATTTCAGGGTCCACTGGGCCACCTGAAGGCTCCTTCATATGTGGCACAGGCCGCAGACTGCACCCACCCCTGCAGGACGAGGGGAGACATCGCCGTACTGAAGAGGGTGTTGTCTTAGTCCTGGGCGGCAAGAGGCTGAGCCCTTTTTTTTGCTCCAGGGGCCTGTGGGGTCTGTATTACCCAGAATAGGTTAGGTGGCTCGGCCACCCTGACAGTCCCCCAGGCTCCCCTGCATGGGGCATGGCCAGGCCTGGACAGGATAGAACATTCCAGGAGGCTCAGACTCTGCCCCGGGTCCCTCCCCAACACATTCAAGATGTCTGACCAGTCTTTGGTTTCACCCGCCTCTTTGTAAACCTGCGTCAGGCGCCAGGACGGACACCAGCCTGGGCCACGCCCCTGGTGACACGCCGCTCCCCATCTGTCCCTTCCTGGTGCCCCGTCCCCACAGGCCAGGGCCAGCCGAATGCTTGCCCCACCTGCCCTCTCATCCTGACCTCTCCTGCTGCAGGTGGATCTCCTCCAGCAGGTCTCGGTGCTTCTCCAGCAGCCGCTGGGCTGAGGCCACATCCACCGCCTCCTCCTCGCTGTGGAGCTTGGCCTGGATACTGTTCGCCCACAGCAGCAGCCGCTCACTCTCCTGCAGGAAGCTCCGGTGGGCCCGGGCCCGGGCCCGCTGGGCCACTTGCTCCCGCACTCGCTCCAGCAGCCCCTGCAGTGTCTCTACGTGTCCCTGCAGGGACGGGCTCTCTGCAGGGGCCATCTCCTCAACCCTGTGGACAGGACCCACCGCCCAGTCAGTGCCCCACCCCTGGCCCTGGGCCCAGGCGTATGTTCCCCAGGGCAAGTGGTGGCAACTCTGAACTGCCCCCTCACCCTCATTGGAGGGGCAGCAAGCACGGGTGGCTCTCGTTCACCATGAGCATGTTCTCACACTGTTTCCCAATCTGTGCCCTGCCCTTCTGATGGCATACCCCATCCATCCTCCCACCTCAGTTTCTGTCCTCCTCCCCATTCCAGAGCCCTGCTTGGGGCTTTGCTGTGCTGAATCCCGGCCATACTTGCTAGCCGCCCTTTGCAGGTGGCGAATGTCTTTCTCCAGCACCAGCATCTTCTGCTGGCCCACTCGCAGAACATGGTGGCCATCCTCTGAGTTCCCCAGCTCCAAGCTTTCTAGCTGGAGTACCAGGTTTTGCAGCTGGACCCGTGTGGATCCACACTCCTGCAGAAAACTGCACACGTGCGTTGTGCACACCAGCTGTGTTTCCTTCTCTTTCTTCAGGGCCTCCAGCTGCTCCCGCCTGGGCCGAGGGGGGACAGGGTTGTCTCAGGGATGTCATGTCACAGGGACACCTCTCCATCCAACCTGGGGCCTTGGTCAAGGCTCGCGTGACAAGAGCTGGCCGGCCGGCCATCCCCATACCCTCTCTTCCCATCCCTGACGCCTCTAGTCTTTCTTTACTGGCATCTCAGGAGTCAGGTAAGCAGGTACTCAGGCGTGGGCACTAGCCAGCCTTCTCCACTCAGCAGCACTCCCTCTTCATTCTCACCTCTGGCTCAGTTCCTCCTGCTGTAGCTGGATTTTGGGGGAATCTCCAGGACACCTCTGCTTCAGCTGCTCAGCGGTGCTGTTAACCTCAGTCCAGAGGCCTCTTCCCACAGCCAGGGCAGTGAGGAAGTTCTAGGGAAAGGAGATTCCAGGCCTGGAGGAGGCCTTTTCTCTTCCTACAGTCCCCTTAATACTAGGAATGACCTCAGATATGCACTGCTACAGAGATGTTTGAGCTGCATCCCTCTGGAAGGACAGGGGTCTGTGTCCTTAAAGGGCTGGGATAGCCCTTTAAAAATTCAAGACCAGACATCCAAATTGGAAAGGAAGAAGCCAAACTGTCACTATTTGCAGATGACAAGATTTTATATATATAGAAAACCCTAAAGAATCCACGTGGTAATGCAGGAGACACGGGTTCAATCCCTGCTTGGGGAAGATCCCATATGCCAATGGGGCAACTAAGCCTATGTGCCACAACTACTGAGCCTGTTCTCGAGAGTCCAGGAGCCACAACTGAGCCCACATGTACAACTACCAAAGCCCACATGCCCTGGAGCCCACACTCGGTAACCAAAGAGAAGGCTCTATAATGAGAAGCCTGAACACCACAACTAGAGTAGATCTCACTCGCCATCGCTAGAGAAAAGCCTGAGCAGCAGCAAAGACCTAGCATAGCCAAAAATAAATAAATAAAAGTTTAAAAAAGATTCCACCAAAAAACTGTTAGAATAAATGAATTCAGTAAGGTTGTAGGATACAAAACTCAATATACAGAAATATGTTCAATTTCTATACACTAATAAGGAACTATCAGAACGAGAAATGAAGAGAAGAATCTCATTTGCAATTGCATCCCAAAGAATAAAATACCTAGGAATAAATTTTTTTATTTTATTCTTTGGGAATGCAATTGAAAATGGGACTGTTCTCTTCATTATTCTTTATGATAGTTCCTTATTAGTGTATAGAAATTAAATTTTCAATTACACCCCAAAGAATAAAATATCTGGGAATAAATTTTGGGCTTCCCAGTGGCACTAGGAGTAATGAACCCGCCTGCCAATGCAGGAGACATAAGAGAGGTGGGTTTGATCCCTGGGTTGGAAAGATCCCCTGGAGAAGGAAATGGCAACCCACTCCAGTATTCTTGCCTGGAGAATCCCATAACAGAGGAGTCTGGTGGGCTACAGTCCATGGGGTTGTAAAGAGTCAGCCATGACTGAAGCAACTTAGCGCAGCACAAGAATAAATTTAACCAAGGAGGTGAAAGATCTGTTCATTAAAAACTAAAAGACATTGATGAAAAAAAATCAAAGAAGACACAAATAAATATAAAGATATTCTATGCTTAAGGACTGGAAGACTAAAATTTGTATGGGACAATAAAAGATTTCAAACAACCAAAGCAATCTTGAGAAAGAACAAAGTTGGAGGCATTATGCTCCTTGATTTCAAACTCTTTAATAAAGGCATAGTAAATCAAAACAGTATGGTGAGTGGAGTGAGTGAAGTCGCTCAGTCGTGTCCGACTCTTTGCGACCCCATGGACTGTAGCCCAGCAGGCTTCTCTGTCCTTGGGATTCTCCAGGCAAGAATCCTGGAGTGGGTTGCCATTTCCTTCTCCAGGGGATCTTCCTGACCCAGGGATTGAACCCGGGTCTCCCGTATTACAGGTAGACACATGGTACTGGGATAAAAACAGACATATAGATCAATGGAACAGACAACCTAGAAACAAACCCATGCATATATGGTCAATTAATTTGATGACCAAGGAGCTATAGATTATAAAGACTATACACTGGGGAAAGAACAGTCTCTTAAAAAATAGTGTTGGGGAAACTGGACAGTTGCCAGCAAAAGAATGAAACTGGAACACTTTCTAATACTATGCATAAAAATTAGCACAAAATGGATTAAAGACTTGAATGTAAGACCTGAAATCATAAAGCTCCTAGAAGAAAACACGTGGGGTAAGCTCCATGACACTGGTCTGGTAATGATTTTTTTTTTGGATTTGACACCAAAAGCAAAGTGACAAAAACAAAATAAACAAGTGGCTAAAAAGCTTCTGCCCAGCAAAGGAAACCATCAACAAAATGAAAAGGCAACCTATGGGACAATGGAAGAAAACATTTGCAAATCATACATCTGATAGAAGGTTAATATCCAAAATGTACAGAGAACTTATACATTTTAATAGCAAAAAATCAAATAATACAATTTTAAAATGAGCAAACATACAGATGGTCAAGAGTTACATGAAAAGATGCTTATCACCATCATCAGGGAAATGGAAATTAAAACCCTTGAGATATCACCTCATACATGTTAGAAAGGCTATTATCAAAAAGACAATAAATAAGCGTTGGTGAGGATGTGGAGAAAAGGGTCCCTTGTGCAGTGCTTGCGGAGAAGGCAATGGCACCCCACCCCAGGACTCCTGCCTGGAGAATCCCATGGACGGAGGAGCCTGGTGGGCTGCAGTCCATGGGGTCGAGAAGAGTCGGACACGACTGAGCGACTACACTTTCACTTTTCACTTTCATACATTGGAGAAGGAAATGGCAACCCACTCCAGTGTTCTTGCCTGGAGAATCCCAGGGACGGCGGAGCCTGGTGGGCTGCCGTCTATGGGGTCGCACAGAGTTGGACACGACTGAAGCGACTTAGCAGCAGCAGCAGGGCACCGCTTGTGTGAATGTAAATTAGTGCAGCCACTATGGAAAACAGTATGGATGTTCCTCAGAATATGGAAAATAGAACTACCACATGATCCAGCCATTCCACTTCTGGGTATTTATCTGAAGAAAATAACACTACTCCAAAAAATATATACACCTCCATGTTCATTGCAGCATTATTTACAAAATCCAAGGTGTGGGAACAACCTAAGCGTCCATCAGTGGATGAAAGGACAAAGAAAATGCCACACACACACACATGAGCACTAAATATTATTCAGCCCCAAGAAAGAACTGAAATCTTGCCAATCAGGATGACATGGATGGACCTTGACAGCATCATGCTAAGTGAAATAAGTTAGATGGAGAAACACGAATACCATATGATCCTACTTATATATGTGATTAAAAAAAAAACCCAAGCTCATAGATTCAGAGAATGGATTGGTGGTTGCCATAGGGGAGGCACGGGGAGTGGGTGAGATGGGTGAAGGGTACACACTTATAGTTATAAAATAAAACTTGTGTTACTGTGCATGTATGCTGGTGGATGTTACTAGATTTACAGTGTGGTCATTTTGCGATGTATGACATCTAATTATACCTGAAAAAAAACAGTGTTACATGCTAATTATACCTCAATTAAAAAAAAATAATTCAAGGCCAAATCTTCCTCTCCCTCTTCCCAGACAGGCCCACAGCTGACACGGAGCACTGGGGCACAGGAGTGAATAAGGGAGAGGCAGGAGGAGTGAGGAGGGAGGAGGAGTGAGGAGGGAGCAGGACAGGAATCACCAGAGCAGCAGGGCCAAGCAGGCAAGACCCCCCTCAGCAGCAAGGTACCTCATACTTGAGCTGCGTGACTTCCAAGTTGTTGGCCTCGGGCTGCAGCGTTTGCAACAGCGTTGTCTGTTTGGTCAGCCAGGACTGCAGCTCCCCACATGAGCCATAGAAGCCAAACAGGGCCACCGCCCCCTCCAGCTGGGCCCTGCGGCGCTGAGGACAGGCCAGCCCAGAGGCTGGGGTGAGGGCCAGTGCCTGCCATGCGGCGCTGAGAGCAGGTCCCCCATCACCTCCCAACCCGCAGAGTCCAAGGCCAGGCCCAGCAACAGTCCCTGTCCCATTGCTGGGCCCTCCACCCTGTGGCAGAGGGCCCGGCAGAGCATGCTCGTTGCTCTTATCCTACTCACACCCTTCGCTCTTGGGTACAATCTGCGCTTCTCCCTGGGTCTGGCCCTGCCACCTGCCCCTTCCTCTGCAGGCTCTCCTCTAGCTGCTCCCAGGCCTCCCTGCTGTGCTCCAGGCACCCTGGTCCTCGCTCCTCCACTGGGCCTCTTTCCTGCCTTTGCCCAGGTCCTGCTCAGAACACTCTTTCCCACCATCTCCCCCTGCCATGCCCCTGACTCACCTGCTCTCAGCTTCTCTTTGTTTAAGTCTCCGCCTAAACATCCATCCCTCAGAGATGCCTCCCCTGATTCCCCGCCCTTACCTGACCTCCCCTTCATGCTCCCATTTTACCCAGATCCGTCTAATGACTTGTTTCACACCTTCTCTGCCCTGACCCAAGCTCCTCGAGGGCAGGGAACTCGTCCTGTCACCGCTCTGTCTCTGGGCTCACAGCCCAGGATCCAGACTAAGGGAGTAAACATTCCATGAACAAGGAGTGTTACCTCTGCCTGGGCCCTCAGGCCCTCATAGTCCTGGTTCAAGCGGTCCTGTGTCTGGAGGATGGTGTTGGGGTCAAAGCCAGGATCAGGCTCATTTGAGAGGGCCATCTTCTGGGTGCCCCACGGACCAGAGTGGCAGGAAACCTCATGCCAGGCCCCCGGGTTTCTTGGGCCTATCTTCGGAGAGCTCAGGGTAGACATCACCTGTGCCCACAGGACAGAGGTCAGCGTGTCTGGAAGGGCTCCCAGGAAGGAGCAGGAGGCTTGGCAGGGTGGGCCAGCAGCTGTACCTGAGCTTCTTGTCCCATGATGTGCCTGAGGGGCACTGTGGCCTGGCAGCCCCCTGGGGTGTCGGGGTCCGTCTGGTGTGGGGGCTGCCGGGCCTCTCCCGGGAGCTGGGTGAAGTGTGTGCCTGTGGGAACACAGGTTCTCAGGGCCGCACAGGCCCTGTGCTTCTTCTTAAGCCAGGAGTTGGCCAGTGGGGATGGGAGGGGGGGATTATTCATGACTCAGTCCTGTGCCAGGAGCCCTGCAGGCCAGAGGAGGATGAGGGCCAGAGCTTCCTGAGCTCCTGAAGGCCTTATGCCCACAGACCTAGGACACTTCGCAGGACTGTGCATGGATAAGCAGAACGCGCAGTGTGTGTAATGAATACTGTGGGGGTCCAGGGGGTGAAAGACGGCCAGAACAGCTGGGGCTGTCAGGAAAGATTTGAAGGGCAAGGTGAGCTTGGTGAGCATTTGCAGAGGATGAGGCAAAGAGGCTCTGGTGGCAGGAGCTGGGGCATAGAGGGGTCGCAGGGAGCCCAGGCTGGTGTTCCAGATGGGGAGTTTCTGTCCCTCTGTGTCTCTGGCCCCGGGCAGGGGTCAGACACCGCAAAAGCAGCAGCCAGGCTGGCCACTCAGGGGTTGAGGAGAAGGAAGAGGCACAGAGAAAGACTGGAAAGGGAGGGGAACAAAGGAAGACTCAGAGTTTCAGGCAGCTTCATATCTTTCCTCCTCTCCTTAACTTCTTCCCTTCAGTCTTTGGATGCCCCCAAGAGCCACACAGATTGCTGATGCTCTGTTAAGGTGCCCATGTGGGGTCTTGGCCTTATACCTCTGTAGATGAAGCTTGTCTTGACCTGAGGGCTGCCCCGCAGTGCTAAAATTTGGGTCCCATCCTGAGGTCTCCTGGTGACATCTCCATCAGTTCTGCTCCAGCCTTCTGGGGGCTCCCTCTGTATGGAGGAGGGAAGGCTCTGCTTAGCTGCCAAAGTGACTCACTACCCACAGGAGAGGGGGCATCTCTGTACCTCCCCACCACCACCGGGCAAAGCAAGGGTCTGAAAATGCCCGAGATTAGAACTAAGCCTTCTATCAATGCCAGGGCTGGCTGGGCAGTAGAGGCCACAAAAGAAGGATAAGGTGCCTCCCATCATTCATTTAAACAACTCAGACTGGAGAAGGCAGCCACATAGTATAGAAGAAAGCAATACCAAAAGCAGCATGTGTTCATATAATGCCAGCTCCAGGAGTTACACATTATAGCCACACAGGGAGGGATAGGGATAGGGATAGGGATAGGGCTGTCTCAGCCCTGGACAGGAGCTGGGCAACTGCTCCAGCAGGTGTGAGGGCAGTAGCTTGGCCTCTATGAACCTTAGTTACCTCATCTGTAAAGAGAAGGGGCTGGACCAGACAACTGCTAACATGTTGTGGTTCTATTTTCAAAAATTGTTGATTATATGGTCCAGGGAATAAATGCAAAGGAAAAGAGATAGCTCAATCTCAGCTAAGTTAGAACCACAGAACTTTCAGACCTGGTAGTCTGGTCTTGATGATCAGTACCAACTATGCCACCAGGCCCCTTCCAAGACACGAGGACTCATGCTGCAGGTCTGCAGGCACCCGGGACATGGAGCTTCCTTGGCATGAGGGTGTGTGCATGCTAAGTCACTTCAGTCGTGGGATGAGGGCAGATGGACCAAACGTGAGTGCAGGACCTGAGGGCTGTGATTCACACATCCTGAGCTACATGTACAGCTTCTTGAAAGAAACTGCATACCCTCAGAGGCCTGAACCATCCTGCCCAACATGTAGGTATGTGTTTTTTTTTTTTTTTTCTTTTTTAAACTGAAGGCTCAATAAACTGAGGGAGGGGGTTCAGAAAGCAGTCTGGGGTAGTGATTTGGCCACCCAAAGCCTAAAAAGGCCTAGTTAGGAGACAGACAGCCAAATAGGGCTGAAGGGGGAAAGGCCACCTTAGGCCCGGTGGTCAAAGTAGAGGGACATTGCTGGAGGAAACTGATCAGTGCCTGGGAACTTGTGGGCGAAGTGAGCAATGCCTAACTACCCTCTGATGTCCTTCAACCATGGGCAGACAGTACTCTACTATCTCTGGGCTAGGACAGCAGGGGAGATGATGCTGAGAAGGAGTGGGCACCTCCAACCCCAGGAGAAGGCACATCAGGGGCCACAAAGGCCACCTCATTTCCACACTGTGTGGTCAAGGGCACAGTGCACACTTGGTGTCAGGGGCCCATGGGTTTGGATCCCTGTCCTGTCTCTACGTACCAGGAGTGCTGCCTGGGCTGTGGCCACCTGTGCCTGCTCATCTAATCGACGCAGCTCGGTCCTGAAGGTGCGCACAGAGCGTTCCAGACGCAGGTGTTGCCACAGTAGGGCCTTGGTGGCCACCTGGTCCTGTCCAAAGGATGCACTCTCCAGTGTAGACCGCTGCTCCTGAAGCCATGAGTCTGCCTCCGCCACGTCCATGAAGTACTGTGAGGAGGAGGGCAGGCTGGGCACACATGGGCTGACCCTGCACTCCCTGCCCGGCCACCAAGTTCCCACTGCCCTGCTACCTGCTGGACGAGCAGGGCTGCCTGCAGCCTCACGCCCTGCTCATCCATCCGGGCCCAGAGCTGCTGCCACATGCCCTGCACCACCTCAGCCCGCTCCCAGGGATCCGGCCACGTTGGGGGTCCGCAGGCTCCCAGTTTGCGTCCCCTCTGCACGAGATCAGCACACACGGCCTGGTGGCGATGGAGCTCGGCTTCCAGGGCCTGGAGGAGCACAGAGGAGGGAGCTGGGTGAGGGAAGGGATGGATGGCAGGGAGAGGGCAAGAGCCAGGATGCAAGGTAGAGGGTACCTTGTGTTTCTGCAGGGCCGCTGCGATCTGGCTGAGATCCGGGCCCAGGGACGCATCCTCCACCAGCTGTCCATGCTCCCTCAACCAGGCTTCCTCCTCCTCACAGCTGTGCAGGAGCTCTGCCTGCTGCAGCGTCTGCTCCAGCGAGGCCCTCCTGAGGGATGGCAAGGGCCACGGAGGGGATTGGGCAGTAATGGGACTTGGGGAGGGGTTCCCCACCAGGCCCAGACACCTCCCCTTAGATAGGAGCTCTCCTGTCCCTGGATCACTCAACAGAGGAGACTAGGTCAGGGTACAGGAAGTCACCAGGCAGCACTGTTTAAACCTGGGCAGGAGGTAATCTGGATTATAGAAAAGTTGTGGAGAGGGTAGGGGAGTTTGGGTGGGCTCTTACCTGGACCTAGCAAGAGACATGAGGCTCTGGTAGAGCTGGGCCAGCGCCCTGGCCTTGGCCTGCAGCACCTCCACAGCAGTGCCCATGGAAGAGTCCAGCTTCATTGTCTGGTGGGCCAGATGGCTCACGTGGGCTCCAAGGGCTGAGATCTGGGCCTCCAGCAGCTCATGCCTCTGCAGCAGCCTCTCTACCTCTGTCAGCTTCTGCCCACAGGCCATGGAGCTGACTAGCACCTGGCCAGGGACAGATGAGTGGTCATTAACGTCCCAGAGTGCTGGGTCCCCATGAATGCCAGGACTGGTGTATGCTGCTATGTTCCCCCAGGGGTCCACTGGTCCAGGGCCTACCTGCAGCTCATTGAGCTGGTCGGAGGCAGTCTCCACCTCCTGCAGCAGGCTCAGCACAGCCTGCATGCCTGCTATCTGCTTCCTTTGCCCTTGGAGCCGCTGGAGGAGCCGCTTCCAGCGCTGGGTGATCTCCAGCTGCCTGGGGGATGTGAGAATAAGGGTGGTGTCCATTGGGCCATGGCAGGGAAGCTTGGGGTCCACAGTTGGTGGTGGGGGGACTTGTCTGTACTGGAGGAACCTGAGTACTGTGGCTGGGGCTGTGAGCATCCTAACCTAGAGTGGTAGGGGCAGTGTCCCTGCCTTTTAGAAACAGGCAGAAAAACTGGAAGGAGAGTCTGGGAGGTTCAGGCCTCCTCTGACCCCCAAGCCTTCTTTCCAGTCCTCATCTCAGGTGACTGCAACTCCGTCCTTCCCAGTGCCCTGGCCAGGAACTGGATGACTCGCTTTCTCACATCCCACATCTCATCCGTTTGCAAATTCCCTTGGACTCAAAATAAAGGCAGAACCCCTCCCTTTCTCATCACCTCCCCTTCTCCATTATTCTAAGTGATTAGTGCAGTAGCTTCCTGACTGTTCTCTCTGCTTCTGCCCTTGTCCCTTCAGTCTACTCCTGTCATGGCATCCAGAATGATCACTGTAAAATAAAAGTTAGATCATGTCACTCCTCTGCTCAAGTCCTGCCATGATCTCCCATCTTCTGCTGAGTAAAAACCAAGTCTTTACCGTGTCCTGCAGGGTCCGGCAGGATCTCTGCCACCACCCCTGGCCTCCATACCTCCCTGACCTCAACTACAACTTGTTCACTTGGCTTCCACGTCTTTTTTTCAAACATGCCAGGCATGTGCCCCTTTGGGACACTGCCCTAGTATAGTCCGTCATCATATCTCTATGGTTTCTCACTTCTTTCTGGTCTTTTAGTTCAGTTGCTCAGTCGTGTCCAACTGCTTGCGACCCCATGGACCACAGCACACCAGGCCTCCCTGTCTATCACCAACTCCCAGAGTTTACCCAAGCTCATGTCCACTGAGTGGGTGGTCTTTGTTCAAAAGTAAACCTCCTCTGACCACTCAGTATAACTCCCTCTGCCCACGTTGGCACCTCATATGCCCCTACTCTGCTTTATTATCTTTTAAAATCTCTGTCTCACAGACTATATATGTTTGTGTTTTCCTTAGTAGTATGCAAGCTCTATGGGGGGGGGGGGGATTTTTATTTGCCCTCTTCACTGCTAAATCTCCAACACCTAGAACAGTACTTAGGACATAGAAGACACTCAATAAATGCTTAGTTTTAGTGAATAAATTAATAAGAGGCTATTTAGAAAGAACAGTGCTTTACCAAAGGGATCAATTACAGAGGTTGGAATTTTAGGCATCAGTGGGAGCTAGATCTCTTTATTTATTTATTTATGCTGCGCCGTGCATCTTGTGAGATCTTAGTTCTCTGACTAGGGATCGAATCTGGGCTCTGACAGTAAAAGCGCCAAGTCCTAAATACTGGACTGCCAGGGAATTCCCAAGAGATAGATCTTTTAAAAGGGAGCCCCAAACCCATAAATCACCCCCACCTCTGTGACCAGGAGCGGGCATCTGCAAAGAGAGGGGCATGGTAGGAAGGCCTTAGCCTGTTCTGAAGACTGTCCCATGCCCGGGGCTCACCTGCTGGCCACCTCTGTCCCACCGTGGTAGCGCTCCTGCTGGAGGATGTCCGCAATCTCGGCCAGGGCCTGGAAGCGCCCCTCCTGGGGCAAGATACTGGCTTCCAGCATGCCCAGCCTCTGGGCGGCCGCTTCCAGCATGGCTGGGCTGGCCGGCAGGGCTGCGGCCCGGTCCAGCACCTGCTCTGTGTCTGTCAGGAAGTTCTCCCGGAGGGCTGCCTTACGCTGGAAACGCCGGGCCAGGGTTTCCAACCGCTCTAGCTGTAGGAGCCTCTGCTGCAGGGCCCGGCTCCGTGAGGCCTCCGCCCGTTCCAGGCTTGTCCAGCACCGGGACAGCTCTGCAGGGCCCAGGCCCTCGGGTGGCAGGAAGGGCCTGCGGTTCTGGGCTCGGAGGACTGTCTGCAGCCGAAAGAGCAGGGCCTCCGTGGCCCCACGCTGCTGCAGTCTCGGTGGCTTCTCTTGGCTGCGGAAGGAGGCAAAGGCCACCAGTAGCTGGCGCATGGCGGGCAGGTTGTCTGGGAAATCCCGCACCTCTAGCTGCACCTGCTTCTCTGCAATCCAGCACAGCAGGTCGGCCACCAGCTCCTCATACTGGGTCTGCAGCACCTCTGACTCCCGCAGCTGAAGCAGAATCTGGTGGAGGACATGGGAAGGGCTCAGACCAGCACCTGGGGGGCACACCCTGGCTTCCAGGTCCTGGAGGCCTTCCCCTTTTGGGTGCTGAGTGCCAGCCAGGCTTGCCCAGGTACACAGTAGCTCCTGCTCTCAGGTGAGGATACGCTGAAGTGGGGGTGCTCCCAGCCCCCGGAGAAGCAGGTCTGCTTCCATTCCACACTCAGACCCAGGAGTGTGGCTCCGTCCTGCCTTCCTCTATCTTATTTTACCCCGTTTGGCCTCAACACTGGAGGTGCTCTTCTTTCCCTTCCCTGAGGCCCCCACACCCTTAAAGCAACTCCGAGCCTTTGGCCTGGATCACCTCCCCCACTCCCAGCTGAGACACCAACCCTGAGGACAGCCCTCCCAGGCCTCAGCCTCTGCCATCGTGCCCAGAGGGTAAGAAAGCCCCCCAGAAACATGGACTTGGCCCAGCAGAGCTGCCCTGTGCTTGTCCTTGCAGAGTCCAGCTCTCTGTGCCTTTTAATCCCATTAGGAGCTTAACAACCTAAGAGCCAAGAGGGAGCGGGAGGGGCAGGGAGAGGTGCTGCTCTCCGGCTTCCCTGAATGCCAGGAAGTCTGCTCATGCTCCCTGAGCACTCCCAGCAGCCTCTGTTACCCAGAATCAATTGTGTGTTACCCAGGCATCATCACTCCCATTTTACAGATGAAGCACAGTAAGGCTAGATGATGTGGCCAAGGTCACACAGGGAGGAAAGGGCACAGGGTGTGCTGACCCCGGAGCCCATGTTCGTCCCGCCTCTCCTCAATGCCATCTTCTCTCTGTTCCCAACCTTTGCGAGTCTCCTCTGGATGGTCTGCTCCTGGTGCAGGCGGGAGAAGTGGTGGTAGTAGAGGGAGACGTAGGTCATTATGGAGCGCTCGTCAGGCTGTAGGGCTGCCACGTCCTCTGGATCCAGCAGCTGAGCAATGCCCAGCTCCTGCTCAGCTACGTGGAAAGCACAGCGGAGGTTGTGCAGCGGGCGGTCGGGACGCAGGGAGCTGTAGTCAAGCAGGTCTGGCCTGGGCAGAGAGCGGGCAGAGCTCTTCAACAGAATCAGGGACAGCTCAGCTTTATGTGGACTTGTTAAGAGGGTCATTCCCACCTTGCTGGGCACTAGCTTCCTCCTGATGATGATCTAAGGCCCTGGTTCAAGGAATAGGACTGGGAGAGGGGAGGGTTAATTTTGCTTGGGGCTCAGCCTCCTGGGTAGCAGGGGGAAGCTCCAAAAGGGACAGGTGCTTGCCAGAGAGCGGACTGAAAAGACAATCAGGGACACAGAGAGTAGAGGAAGGCAGGGGTCAGAGGCAAACCTGGCTAGTTCTATGGAAGGGGGGAGGGGTATCACAGACCAGGAGCTCAGAGTCAGTGTCTCTACCATTGTGCCCAGTTTAAGGGGCCAGAAAGATATGGGATAATGGGTGGGTTGAAGACCCAAGTCCTGGAGCAGTTAGCTCAGTGGGTGGAAGGCCTCTGAGAAGGAAGCAGAGGCCTGCCTCAGGCCAGCCAGGGCTGGAGGTGCTGGGTCCCTTCCCACGTGCCCACCTGTGGGCATGGATGAGGGCACTGAAGCCGAGCCCGTCACTCCAGCTGCGGGAGAAGTCCGTGATGTTGATGTTGGCATAGCCGGCAGTCTTCCGCTGGCACCAGACCAGCAGAGCTTCCCTGGCAGACAGCTGGGCTGCGCTGACCCCAAACTCCTCCTGGAAGGACAGGACAGCGGTCACCGTGCAGGCATGGGATGGGAGGTGGGTAGGCCGCAGAGGCCGCAGGTTGTGGGAGAGGCAGGCTGGGCACAGTGTGATCCTGCTCCCCTACCTGGAGGCGGTGTGGACGGCCTGTCCTTCAGAGCATCTGACTGCACTTGCTGTTACTTGTGCTGGCCAGGGATTGGGGGTGTGAGAGAAAGATTGTCCTTACAAAGAAGTGGGGCAGCCTGAAAGTTGTCACCTCTGAGCAGCTGGTTTTGAGTCACATTTGGTGAGGACAGCAGCGGTAGCTCCCATTTCTCTCGGCCTTCCTTTCTTTTTAAATATTTATTTGTTTGGCTGCGCCAGGTCTCAGTTGTGGCACTTGGGATCTTCAGTTATAGCATGTGAACTCTTAGTTGCATCATATGGGCTCTAGTTCCCTGACTGGGGATCGAACTTGTGACCCTGCATTGGGAGGGCAGAGTCCTAGCCACTGGACCACTAGGGAAATCTCTCTCCAGCCTTTCGGTTGGGCTGGGCACTGTGCTAACCAACCCTGGGCCATACGGAATTGAGTCTGGGCTTCATTAGACCGACTCCAGGTCACCATGGGCTTTCTGCCAGCACAGCCCACACACATGGCTCTGCCCCCGGCACAGCCCCCAGAGGTGGGCACTGTTAGTAGCTACATTCTCAGGAAGCACAGCAGGTGCAGTAAGAGGGGTCAGGAAACTGCCTGGGGTCCCCCGGCTATTAGGGGAGGGTCTCTCCTGACCTAGAAACCTCTGACATGCGGAGCCCATCCGTCTGCCTCACAAGGCCTCCCTCACACATGGCTTCTTCAGACTGGGAAATGACCATCTACAGCTGGTTTCTGTCTCCTTGATAATCTCTTTTATTCTGCCGCTTTCGTTTTCCGCACATTTTCCCTCACCTCTCACCCCCCCATCCCATCCCTCTTTTACTCAGTGCTTCTTTCCCGCCTCCTTCCGGGCTCCACTTCTTTCCCTGCCTTCTGTTCCTTGTCCCTGTCCTGCCCACAGTGGTCCTCCCCTTCCATCCACCCCCTCCCTTGCCCCTCACACCCTGGAGTCCCCATCTCCTTTTTTTCTCTCCTTTTCTCCCTTCTTCATCACTCAACTAGAGCCAGACATTCTGGAATGTGAAGTCAAGTGGGCCTTAGGAAGCATCACTGCAAACAAAGCTAGTGGAGGTGATGGAATTCCAGTTGAGCTATTTCAAATCCTGCAAGATGATGCTGTAAAAGTGCTGCATTCAATATGTCAGCAAATTTGGAAAACTCAGCAGTGGCCACAGGACTAGAAAAGGTCAGTTTTTATTCTAATTCCAAAGAAAGGCAATGCCAAAGAATGCTCCAAATACCGCACAATTGCACTCATCTCACACTCTAGTAATGCTCAAAATTCTCTAAGCCAGGCTTCAGCAATACATGAACCATGAACTTCCAGATGTTCAAGCTGGTTTTAGAAAAGGCAGAGGAACCAGAGATCAAATTGCCAACATCTGCTGGATCATCAAAAAAGCAAGCGAGTTCCAGAAACACATCTATTTCTGCTTTATTGACTATGCCAAAGCCTTTGACTGTGTAGATCACAATAAACTGTGGAAAATTCTGAAAGAGATGGGAATACCAGACCACCTGACCTGCCTCTTGAGAAACCTGTATGCAGGTCAGGAAGCAACAGTTAGAACTAGACATGGAACAACAGACTGGTTGCAAATAGGAAAAGGAGTATGTCAAGGCTGTATATTGTCACCCTGCTTATTTAACTTCTATGCAGAGTACATCATGAGAAATGCTGGGCTGGAAGAAGCACAAGCTGGAATCAAGATTGCCTGGAGAAATATCAATAACCTCAGATATGCAGATAACACCACCCTTATGGCAGAAAGTGAAGAAGAACTAAAGAGCCTCTTGATGAAAATGAAAGAGGAAGAGTGAAAAGTTGGCTTAAAGCTCAACATTCAGAAAACTAAGATCATGGCATCTGGTCCCATCACTTCATGGCAAATAGATGAGGAAACAGTGGCAGACTTTACTTTTTGGTGCTCCAAAATCACTGCAGATGGTGATTGCAGCCATGAAATTAAAAGATGCTTACTCCTTGGAAGGAAAGTTATGACCAACCTAGACAGCATATTAAAAAGCAGAGACATTACTTTGCCAACAAAGGTCCGTCTAGTCAAGGCTACTATTTTCCAGTAGTCATGTATGGATGTGAGAGTTGGACTATAAATAAAGCTGAACGCCGAAGAATTGATGCTTTTGAACTGTGGTGTTGGAGAAGACTCTTTACAGTCCCTTGGACTGCAGGGAGATCCAACTAGTCCATCCTAAAGAAGATCAGTCCTGGGTGTTCATTGGAAGGACTGATGCTGAAGCTGAAGCCCCAGTACTTTGGCCACCTGATGTGAAGAGCTGACTCATTTGAAAAGACCCTGATGCTGGGAAAGATTGAGGGCAGGAGGAGAAGGGGACGACAGAGAATGAGATGGTTGGATGGCATCACTGACTCAATGGACATGAGTCTGGGTAAACTCCAGGAGTTGGTGATGGACAGGGAGGCCTGGCATGCTGCAGTTCATGGGGTTGCAAAGAGTCGGACACAACTGAGTGACTGAACTGAACTCCCTTCTTCCAATTCTTCCACCAATTTCTGTTTATAAACTCAGAATGTCTTGGGAGATTGGGATTGACATACATACGCTCCTATGTATACAACAGCTAACTAATGAGAACCTACTGTGCAGCACAGGGAACTCTACTCACTGCTCTGTGGCGACCTAAATGGGGAGGAAATCCAAAAAAGAGGGGATATGTGTATACGTATAGCTGCTTCACTGTACAGCATAAAATAATACAGCCTTGTAAAGCAGCTATACTCCAAAAAACCCCCCAAAACTCAGAATATCAAAGCACGGCAGGTTATATTCCGTTCCCCGTCCTCTGGGCCTGGGAGCTTGGACAGAAGGGACTAGTATGCAGCAGCACAAGGGAGGGCGGGGAAGGAGTCCAGGGCCTGGACCTGGGCTCTGCCAGAGCCAGGCCATCCCAGAAATGCTGAGCAGCCGGGTTAGGCTGGCAGACATGAGCCAGGAGTGATTCTGGGGGTGAGCATGTAAGGGCGTGGGGTTAGCCTGGTCCCAGACACATCTGAGTTTTGCAGGGAGAAGGGCCTGAGCTGGCTGCAGACGAGAGAGCCAGCTGGCCAGTTGGTGGCCAGTCAGGGGACAATGTAGACCTGCTGCCCCCAAGGGAAGGGGTGGCAGGGCACTTGGCTGCACTTGGCAGCCACTGGCTTAGGGGGGTGGGGAGGGGAGCATGGCTTCCTGGAAGGGCTTGAGGTCAGTTAGAAGTTGATCCATCCACTCATTCGCCACATGGGTGCTAGGCCCTGGGGATGCAGGCAGGCAAGGCCCCTGCTCTCCTGGGGATCACCATCCCATCATGAGTGTCAAGGGTCCTCCTGGATTTGAGCCAAATCTGTGGCTTCTTTTCTTTAAGATTTCAAGCTCCAAGTTGGCTTTCCTAACTTACTGGGATTGAGTTTTAGGTGGGGTTTTGGAAACCATGGAACTATGAACATTTATATAAGGACTTACGGACTTATGTGTTCACTCTTCCTGACCCAGTTGTGGAAAATGAGAGAGAGAATGGAGGAAGATGAGGAACCATCTCTTTGGTTTTCAGGATCCTGAGGATTTGGAAACCTTCAGGGCTGGGCTTCATCTGTATGTTTTATTTCCCCCAATAGTACATTAGGGGGTAATGAAAGTTACAGGGTTTCAATGGCAAGTAGAAAACAATAAATTAGCCGTGAAAGGCAGGTGGTGGGCAGGCACCTTGGCCCCCTTCACTAGTAAATGACTTGTCCCAGACCCAACTTGAAGTCCATAAATCTATTAACAGTTCTTACTTCAGCATATTAGAATCTCTCTGACACTCTGAATCCTTTGCCTGCGATTGAAGAGTGAATAGTAGTTGTGTGGATGACGAGGATCCACTGTGGGCATCCTAATGGTCAGGTGGAACTGCTCTGTCCCCAGGGCCCTGAGGGGAGGCCAGGTCTGGGCTGGGCTGGGCAGCTGGGCATGGGGGCTGAGACATACCTTGTCCAGGCAGATGTGGGAAATCTGGAAACGCAGAATGATGACCCAGATGAGTCCCAGGATGAGCGTCTGGTCTCCATCCACGATGTTCTCTGGCCCAATGAGGGGTATTGGCACCTGTGGGCATATTTTTCTGACCTCAGCCACAAAGCCCATGTACTAGAGAAGACTCAGAGTAACCAAAGGGTTGGCTGCTGGATGGGAGGGGTTCTGTCTGTCCTGACCCAGGAGGTCCCCAGGGGAGAAGTCGGCAGGCCCAAGGCCAGGCAAACCCAGGCTTTCCAAGCAATAATGGAGACAAGGCTGTCACCTTCATAGGCTATATATCTGTGACACGTTACGACTCTGAGCTTGAAGGGTACTGAGTAGCTTCTGACAAGGGCTACAGGGCTTGCACCTTCCTGAGGTTCTGGAGAGGAGGTGATTGGCTCACAGGCCATTGGCCCTGGGACCAAGTAGTGTAGGCTGGCATTGCGTGGCTGGCAGCTTTCTGTTCTTCCATGAGTCTAGGGACCACAGTGCTCCATCCCTTGCTCTGGCCTCTCAGCTCCCTGGCCTCCCTCTAGCATGCTAGGCTCCTAAGGGGCTGCCTGTGACCCACATCCCAGGACTCAGGCTCAGCCCAGCCAGTTTCAGCTGTAGCTTCACATCCTCCAGACTCAGCCACCTCATGCTTCAGTAGCTGAAGCCAGGAGCCCCCAGGCTTCCCAATTCCTGCTTCTCAATATAAATGACCCCTGCACAGCCCCTCAACATGGGCCATGAGGATCCCTGTTTCTGGAGCTCTCCTCTCCTTTTAGAGACGACTTCTCTGGGGCTGTCCCTTCCTCTCAGGATCCCTCCTGTTTGTGGAGGCCACTCCCGGCTGTCTAGTCCAGCTTCTCCCAGGCAGCCCTACACCACCTCCCTTCCCTGCCTGGCTCAGTAGTGTCTGAGGCTTTTCCCCTGTGTCTGACCCTCACATCTAAGATCTGCTGACCAGCTGCTCATGGGCCTTGCCTGAAAAATATTTTCCTCCTTTATGAAAAGAGAAGGTTAAGAGTATACTGAATCTTTCAACTTAGACTCCACAATCTCTCACTGTAGGCAAAGGCAGATTTCATTCCCGCCCACTGGGGACAATGGTTGTTCCAGCTCCAGCCAGGTGGGTGCTCTCTAAGCCGGGAAAACTGTGCAAAGTAGGGCTTTGCTTCCTGGACTCTGTATCCCAGCTGCTCCTCCTGGATTCCAGCTCCAGACCCTCTGTTTGGCCCTGTGGCCAGCCCAGGAAAGATGATCCGGTCGTCCGGCCTGTCCCCACTGCCCACCCCAGCACCAAGCCCAGGAGCCCTCTCCCCAGTGCCCACCTTGGCCCTGAGGAAGGCCAGAGCTCGGCTGCTGTTCTCCAGGAAATGGACGCGCATGCGGCCCCTATTGGGGGGTGGCAGGGCCTCCCCTGAGATGAGCTCCAGCAGCCGCAGCAGGTGGGTGCCGTCGGCCAGCTCTGTGCATAGGTTCTGGATCTCGATGCCCACCTGGGAGGGGATGAGGAACAGGCACAGGGTCAGCCCAGCCTCTCCTGTCTGCTCCATCCCAGGACCCGGGCGGTGAAACCTAGCGCACAAGCCTGGAGGAAGGATCACTGGCCTTGGCCAGCTGAGCTCACCGTTGGCCCCCTGGGTCCACCTGCCAGGGAGCTGGGGGCACAGTGGAGGCAGCTGTGGGGCGGGCCCAGCTGCACTCACCCGGCCATGCTGGAAGATATTGTTGATCCACTTGGTGAAGGTCTTCTCCTGCATCTGCATGTGCCGTGCCTGCAGCTTGCGGATGTGGCCCATCTCGTACGCAGAGTCCATGGCGGGACTGGACCGGGAGACCCAGCCCGGGGTCTGCGGCTGGACTCCTGCTTCAGGTGCCCTGTAGCGCCAAGGAACTGCTGGGGGTTGGGGGGCTCACTGGCCAGCAGGCCCGGAGCCCTTTGGGGATGAGGGGCCACTGGATATTTCCTTAAGCTGGAGACACTGGGGGCCTGGAGGCTGGGGGAGGAAGGTGGATTCTGATGACTCCCTGGGACAGGGGACTCCTCCCTGCCATTGCCCCATGTTTGGTGGGTGGGTGCAGCTTGGGATCTAGCCAGGTAAGGTCTTGGGCTCCTGGTTGGTGCCCTGAACTTCAGTGGCCCACCCCCTTTTCCAGATTCTTCTTCTAGAGCTCCTGCTGCCAGAGGTTTCCCCTGTGCCACTGCATTCTGTTGCTGCTGCTCGGGATGAATAGGGCAGGTGGAAGGAAAAAAGAAACTGCTCACCTTGTTGATGTCCAAGCCCTGGAAGGAGACCTGGCTGGGCGGTCAGAGACGGCAGATAGCAGGGGCTGGGCGGGGAGGGAGAGACATCAAGAGAGGCTGAGGCTGAGGCTGGGATAGTGCCATGGCCCTCCTCTTGGGCCAGCGAGGCAGGGGTGACTGCACACAGCCGGCATTGTCCTCCCACCTGCCACGGGGCGTGGCCCGGGCCCGGAGGGGGTGGCTCAAGAATGCTCCAGATCGATGCTCCAGGGTCTCCCCCTTCATCATCTCCCTGCTGCTAAGGCCTTCAGTATTGGGTGGAGTCCAGGTGCCCAAGACACAAGAGCCCATGGGATGGTCTCGAGTTGGCTTCAGGTGGGAGCTCCATGGGGGCACTGCAGTCTGGGTTCAAGAGCCTCTGGTCAGAGCTTCTGCACCCACCCCCCAGGCTGAGGCTGCCCTTCTGCACCCCAGCAGGGCCTCTCTGTGAGCACCTGAAGGGCCGGAGATGCGAGTGAGCCTGTGGCGCCACAGCCCTCACACCCTCAACTCAGCACAGACCACATGGAAGCGCTGGATCAGTGCTGGGCTTTCCAGGCTTGATGGAAACACACCCAACCCAGACCAGGGCTGCATGACAGGGTCCCTTCCACCTGGGGGCCACTTTCTGAAGGGGGCTCCCCCTGAAAAGGGGTAACCCACCTGCAGAGCCTGCCTGTGGGAATGAAAGAATCTCCTCCAGAGTCAGAGATACGGACCCCAGCGAGGGCCCAGCACCTGTGCTCCCTGGGCTCTGGCTGGGCCTGAGGCTCGGAAGCAGGGGCTGTGGGGGAGCCAGCCAGCCCCTCTCTCCAACCCCCCACCTCCCGTTGCAACCATGGACTGCACGGCACAAGGAGAGCAAGTTCTTATTCAGGTGGCTTCACAGGACTGTCTTCTTATAGTCACAGGGCTAGGCTGTGTATCAAGATTCATCCACCCCGAAGCCCAGCAACCATCCTGAGGGAGGCGTCCCTCACAGTCCAGGCCGGTGAGAGGGGCAGTGGGCACAGCCTGCCCTTCAGAGCTGGGTGGGATCCATTACATCTGAAACTCGGCCTGTGGCTGGGAGTGAGGGGCATGTTGCCCGTGGGTGTGGGGGCAGACCCCTGTATCCCAGAGGAGCCTCCACCCTTGTCCTCCCCCTGGGAGGTCCCTCTTTCCTTTGACTGGCTTCCCAGCACTTGGGATGAACCTGAGCTTCCTCATTGCCCACAGCCCCAGGTCCAGTCAGGCACCAGATGTCCCTGCTGTGCCCACCAGCGGGCACTCCACAGGGCACCCCCACCCGATTACTCCCACTGCCCCTGCAGGTCTCCATCACTGTCCCCAGCTCAGCACCCTGTCTCCATGTCAGCCTATGCCCAGCCCACCATGTCTTCACAGAGCAAGACTCCCTATTGCCAGGTGGGGACCAGAGCTTCCTGCTTACATCTGAGCATCAGTTCTTCTCTCAGCTTGGAATGTCTCTTCTGCGCCCCACCGTCCACAGTCTCATATCAGACCCAGTTAAAAACCTTTCCTGTGGCCAACAAACCCATGAAAAGATGCTCAGCATCACCCATTATTAGAGAAATGCAAACCAAAACTACAATGAGGTATCACCTCCACATCTTTCAGAATGGCCATCATTTAAAAAATCTACAAACAATAAATGCTGGAGAGGATATGGAGAAAAGGGAACCCTCTTGCACTGTTGGTGGGAATGAAAACTGATACAGCCACTATAGAGAACAGTTTGGAGATTCCTTAAAAATCTAGGAATAGAACTACCATACGATCCAACAATCCCACTACTGGGCATACACTCTGAGAAAATCATAATTGAGAGACACATGTACTCCAATGTTTGTTGCGGCACTTTTTACAATAGCAAGGACATGGAAGGAACGTAGATGTCCACCGACAGATGAATGGATACAGAAATTGTAGTACATATATACAATATTACTCAGCTATGAAAAGAATGCATCTGAGTCAGTCCTAATGAGGTGGATTAGCTCAGAGTCTATTATACAAAGTGAAGTAACTCAGAAAGAGAAAAAACAAATATTATGTATTAATGCATGCATGTGGAATCTAGAAAGATGGTACTGATGAACCTATTTGCAGGGCAGCAAGGGAGATGCAGACGTAGGGAACAGACTTGTAGACACAGTAGGGGAAGGAGAGAGTGGGACGGATTGAGACAACAGCATAGAAATACACACATATTACCATGTGTAAAATAGAGAGCAAGTGAAAATTTGCTGTGTAAAACAGGGAGCTCAACCTAGAGGGGTGGGATGGAGTGGGAGATGGGACGGGTTTCAGGAGGGAGGAGACGGGTATACCTGTGACTGATTTGGGTTGATGTGTGGCAAAGGCCAACACGATACTGTAGAGCAATTTTCCTCCAATAATTGTATTTTGTTCTATATTTTTCAATATTGTACAATTATAATTTTTGATATTAAAAAGAAATCCTTTCCTTCTAGGAAGTCCCTCTTTCTCCTGCCTCTGTAAGTTTGTTTCACCTCCCATCAAGAGCCTTGGCCCAGGCGTCCCATGTGATGTGAACACCAGAGGATAGGATGGAGCTGCATAGCCCTTTGCACACAGATCTCAACAGAGATGGTTGTATTTGAGGTTGTTGGGTAGGTTGTTAGGAAACTGTTCTTCTTTTTCCCAAGTTCAACTGTAATAAAGCTACTGTACATGATGCCAGGACCAGCTTCTCTTGGGCTGTGACTGACTGCAGCCCCTGGTCCAAATCCTGTTGGTCAGTACAGATTTGGAATGTTTGCGTTGCAAGTAACTGAAGTTTCAAGTCAAATGGGCTTACACAATATAAACGTAACATACTGGTCCATGTAACTGGCAAGTCTGGCAGGAGGAGAACTTTAGGTGAGGTTTGATCCAGCAGCTCAAATGATGCCACCACAGGTTTGGATTTCCTTTGCCTTTCTCAATGCCTCCTTCATCTTCATGCTCCCTGGGGTAGTTGCTGCCAGCCTAAATCCTCCAGCACCACTGGGCACTTCTCTCACAGCTATTTATATTGTACCAATAGGCTCACTTCTTTGAACTGCATGGTTCAGAAGACAGAACATCTTCCTGAGAGTTGGAACAGAAGTCTGAGGGACCTCTCATAATCACATGTCAATTTCTGAACCATTTCTGTGACCAGGTAGATGAAATACTCTAATTGGCTCAGCCAATCAAGATTCATCCTGGAAAGAAGGAGTGGGATCTGTCTCCCCAAACCTTACCGTTCAGTTTGATGGTGGGGAAGTACAGAGTGGCCTGTAAAAGCAAATTCCAGTCTGGATCACTAAAAGGGTAGGTGGGAGCCAGTGTGAAAACTCCAGATGTCTACTATGGGTGCTCTGCACCTGCTGGGCATGGCAAGAGGTAGAGCAGTGCCAGTCAGCCAGGGGTTGCATCCTAGCACTATGGCACCCTCAGGTGTCTGGCCAGCCTCAGTGCTAGAGAGGCCATCTCCTGAGTGCCCAGTGATGCCCCGTCCCCAGCCTCAGAAGAGTCTCCTCGACGGTCCCTTCCAGTCTTGGCTTCCAGTCACTCTTGGTCGGTGCATAAACCTCCTTCAGTGCCTGCTTCCAGACTTGGCCTCTGCCCACATCAGATGGAGCTGCTTTCCTGCTGAAGAAGCCCCCATCTCCCACCTAGAGAACATGCAAGAAGAGACAAGGGTCACAGGGATGGTATGCCAAGGGGCACGCCCATCCCTTAACTCCTCTGCCGTGTTTCAGAATGGTTCCAAGGGATGCCTGCTTTATTCCCAAGACAACTAACTGGCACACAGTCACTGAAAAACCAGAGCCAACGGGAAAAAGTGACTTTTTTCAGAAGTTTATTGATCAGTAGACTGTCTTTTTTTTTGACATTTTGAAACAAGATTACAAAAAAAATAGAAGCATTGTGTATTAATAGCATTTTTTGGCTAATTAACATGTCTCCTGGTACACTTAAATTCGGCCCATGTTTACCTGGAAAAAAAACTCAGTGGTTATCTGTCCTAAGAAAGTTACTCTTCCGCCACATTCCATGGAGGAAATAAACAGTGCCTCTTTAAATGCTTTCGTTATCTCCAAGGCAATCTGTCCATGGCATTGCTCTGGGCATCAGGAAGGAGCAGAGCTGCCAAGTGGAAAGGTCCCGGTGGTGGCTGTCAAGCCATGACTCTGGTGGTTAAACCCCATCCTACATGGTGGATTCCAGCACAAGACATCCCCAGTGTTACAGGGGCGGCTACTGAGACCCAGTGGACAGGGAAGGGCCGTGGTTGGAGCAGTGGGGCCAGGGCTCTGCTGAGGCCTTTCCTGTGGGCCTGTAAGCGGAGTGGGGGTTGGAGGAGAGCACAAGGCATTTGGCTTCTTCTCACACGTTCTCTGACCCAGCTGGACACCAGTCCCATGATATGGAGTAAGAATCCAACTCCTTAAGGCCCACCGCTCTGTGGGAGGAGCCACAGCCCTCAATCCAAGCGTTCCTGTTGCACGATGACAAGTGTTCCAGAGAAGCCAGTTCAACCCCAGAGAAGCAAAAGCCAACTGAATGCATGGCCCTCGCCACGGAAGAGTGGCACCCCCCCTTCCCCACCCCGGGCCATCCAAGCATGTGGCGAGCAAAGAATCCACGCAGGATGCCAAGCAGGCTGGACATCAGCGTGTGGCCACAGAGCTGAACTCTGTGATCATGAGCTGTACACAAAACAGACTTGAGATTCTTAGGTTTTCTTCTGTGGAGTCATAGACAGCATGGAGAGTTTTAGAGTTCTAGAGTTCAGTTGCTTCCAACCCCCAGCCATCCGTGAGTGCTCTAGGCAGGGGGCTCCTGGACAGTCGGGTGGTACTGGGAGGACAACACAGTCGGCCAAGGTGTCCAGATCCTGAGGGGTCTGTGTTACCAGCCCTGCTGCACATGGCCAGGGGGTAACGGGTGTTTTGGATCCAGACTCCAGGAACTCTGTGCAGGTCCTGGGGAGATGAGGGTCCTCACTTGGCTGCCATTCCTAATAGTTTCCAGTGTTTTTCTTTCCCGTCAACTTTTCACGATGGGTGACTTCAGGTTTTAAAAGAAGATATTAACAAAAATGGATGCGCAAATTCCTTTTTCTTCATTTTTTTCTCAGCATTTAGCTGATAGATGGTCTCCTGCCAGAGGTCATGGGGTGGTGGGGTGGGGATCACCCATGAGATGTTTCTATCCTCATAGCATCAGAAACACCTCCTCTCCAGCTCCTCTAAAACAATATTCCTCTAAGTCAGTATATAGACAAAATCTACATATACACACATTAACAAGTGTCAAAAATATATACTCAGGACATATGTGTATATATTTATCTTTATATACGACAGCTGAACATAGCAGGATCAATCTGAGTGGAAATCAGCTAACTCTGGCATCTCCAAACCTCTGGACAAATGAACTTCTCTCTCCTTCTCTCTCAATCTTGTCCTTTGCTGGAATCAACTGTGCTCACATGCCTGGGTGGTCCTCAGGTGTTTACAGAACCATCTGCTCAGATTACAGTACTGGAATTACAAATGTCTCTTTTCTATGTGTCTAATTAATTTCAAAGTGCTCATTAAGACTAAAACCATGTTATGTATTTACTTCTCTTAAAGCTAAATTATTTAGAAAGTAAGCTAGGGAGCGTGAGGGCTGGCATCTGAGTAAATGTTTCTCTAAAATAAATGTTTTTAAATCTGCAGTTCTGCCCTTGATAACATCAGGGGGAAAAAAAAATGTGGTTTTGGAAAGACTTGGGTGGGGCTGTTTGGATTTCCTTCATTTTTGGTGCCAGCAGGGTTCCAGGCTATGTGGCCATCACAATAGTGATGAAATACCATGTCTCTCTTACTGCATAAGAAATGGTCATGGAAAGCCACCTGCATCCCGCAGCTGGAGCCCACAGAGGCAGATTTCCACTGGCCACAGGCGTTTGGGTGAGTGGTCCAGAGAGGTTCACACAGGGGCCCTGGGGGAGAGAACACACAGGAGCTGATGTACAGCTAAGTGCCCAAACCCTGCCTCATGAGGCACCCATGGTACGAACCACATAGATTCTGAAGAAAAGGCTTTATATGCGAGATTCCATCTTGTTTCTGCATAAAGGCCTTTATCCTTTATACAGAAACTGTATTTTAAAAACTGGACATGATAAAAATGCCCATTTTCTTGTTACAAAAATAGTTTATAACACTAGTAGACCGACTTCTTCTACCTGCTAGCCAGTGAGGGTGGGCAGGCCCCTCACTCCCTATGTGTCCACAGGGCCAGGACATACACCAAGCCATGTTTTTGCTGAATTTAAATCCTGCCATCGACCAAAGAGCCTTGGAGACATGTGACCACGCTAACTGAGGACTGGGGAAAGCCACCTCTTTTCTTCCTCTAGTTTAAATAGTCTTTGCTACAAACGATTGGACAGACAAGTAAAGCTCATCTTCAGATTTCAACGTGACTAGAATACTAGAAATCTCGCCAGGGGTTAGTAAAGGTTGTGAGTTCCAAATTTCTAACCAAATACAACTTTGCTGGGAAGGCTTTGGGTTGGGGGAGCCCTGGGAAGGCCGGCCAGTGGATGCTGTGGGGGACACTCCCTGTGGCCTGGCTGCCTGCTCCGCTAGCCAGCAGAGGGACGGGAACATGCAGACAAGGCGTGTCCTTCCCTCAAAGCCGGGGCAGCCCTCTTCTCTTTGGTAGATGGTTTGGAGAGAACAGAAACCTCTGCTGTTTGGGTTTTTTTTTTTTTTTTTTTCCCCCACTCTAAATTAAGCAGGGAACAAAATAAATAAGCTGGTCTTTGCTGCCTCCCGTTGCTCTCTGAGGGACAGCTGGGCTCATAACAATGAACAGTTCAGTGGAGCCTAGCACTGCCCCCAGCTCACTCCCTGTGGTTCCTGGGATTCCATATCCGAGTTTCTCCAGGCTTCCAAGGACTTCCTGGAAGCCTTCCTGGAATCTCCCTTTGTTCTCAACCCTTCAAACTTCATATCCATCCCCTCTCCTCAGTATTTTAATAGAAACTCAGGGAATTTTAAGGTAAAAGGACCTGATCTAGGGTCCAGTGTCTGCCCTTCCCATTCTACAGATGGGGAAACTGAGGCACAGGGCAGGCAGTGTCTCGCCCAGGGTCACTCAGTGAGCTGGTGACAGAGTGGGCCTCGGGCCCAGGCTGCCCTGATTCCCGCCCCACACTGCCTTCCCTGTGCGTAGTCTGCCCCTTAGTCGGCCTTGGACAAGGACTTCCTGTGGGAGGGCGGCACGAGATGGGGGGGCAGGCTGCTGGGCAGCTCGTAGCCGCTGAGCTTGATCTTTATGAGGTGCTTGGCCAGCGCGAACTCCTCCTCGTCCAGCATGCCATCGCCGTCACAGTCAGCCAGCTTCCAGATCTTGCCTAGGACGCTGTTGGGCAGCTTGGAGGTCACCATCTCCTTCTTGGCGTTGATGCCTGATATCTTTCCGTTGATGGGTGACAGGGTGTAGAAGAGCTCGTCGTAGACGGGCTTGTCTTTGGCCACGACCCACTCCTCCTCATCGGCGCCCTCCTTGGCGCCCTCCCCGTAGCCCTGGTTGAAGGGGCTCTCGGCCGTGCCGTCGAAGGCGCCACCCTGAACGAGCGGCGGGGGCATGCTCATCTCCTCCTGGCTAATGAGGTTCATCAGCGACGAGATCTTGTTGGTCAGCATATTGTCCACAGCCTCAATCAGCTTGGGCTTCAGCGAGTGGAACTTGGTGAAGTCGTAGTTCTCAAGCTTTTCCTGGAAAAGGAAAAACCACAGACTTGGTTAAAGCCCTTCTGCCAGAAGCAAACAAGGAGAGGGGTGGCTGGAGGGGACAAATGATCCCTTAAAGCCGGAAGCCCATACACTGGGCTGTCCAGAGCTCTCTCTTTGCTATGGTTCCCATATCTGAACTCACCAGGAGTGGCTTTTGGAACAAGAGGCAAGATACATGGGATGCAATGTTTTCCTGCAGTAGCTGACCAAGGTTAGCAACAGCATGAGGGACAGTGAACCCCTAGGACTTTGAGACAAAATTCCTTCACCCTGCCTTTTTTATTTTTAAGCACTCTAGAGATCTAGTATTTTAGCTTTTAAAGAATTTTACATACCTTACATACTTCAGCTGATCTGTACAACAATGCTCAGAGTTAGGAAGGGCAGGTATTAGTAACCTACAGAGAGCACAAGGGGTGTACTGGCGGAGTCAAGACCAGAGCCCAGGCCTCCTGCCACTCAGCTAGCCTCTTGGTGCTGTAGCGTGAAGCTGTGATAGAGCTGTCCATAGAACCTATTTAAGTAAAAATGATTACCGAAAGATTATGGTGACCAGTTAAAAAATAGTTTACAGCACAAATACGTAAAAGTTGAAACTGGTGAAAGAGAGGAGGAGGGATGACAAGTGTTAGTCACTCAGTCATGTCCAGTGCTTTGCGACCCCATGGACTGTAGCCAGGATCCTCTATCCACGAAATTCTCCAGGCAAGAATATTGGAGTGGGTTGCCATTCCCTTCTCCAGGGGATCTCCCTGACCCAGGGATTGAACCCAGGTCTCCTGCATTGCAGGCAGGTTCTTTACCATCTGAGCCACCGGGGATGGGAAGGGCAAGTACAAATGCAGCCAACAGAGCTGAGAGGTCTTAGTGGGATGAGGGTGAGTCTCAGCTCCATCTCCCAGGAGGGCTGGTGGAGCAGACAGAGCACAGGGTCTGGAGATGGCTCTAGTGGATGTGGCAATCACCTGGCCAGGATGGGAACCAACTGCAGATGCCACAGAGGTTCTGTGAATGGCTTTGTAGAAACAGTCCTTCCTGCTTTGGTTTTCCTTGGTTACTCACCTTCCTTCCAACCATCCATCCATCCATCCATTCATCCATCTAATCCAACATTTACTGACCATTTGTTACATGCCAGGCCCTGTTCAGGAATTTAAATATGAAAAGCCACAGTCTCTGCCTTCAGGGAACTCATATTTCAAAAAGGGCTTGACTTAGCTTACAGTGAAATAATGATAACATAAAATAGAATAAAGTCATTAACAAAGGGAAAAGACAAGAAACTGAAAGAAAGAGGGAAGGAACCATCACATTAGACAATGAAGACTGAAAGGCTATGTTCCTCAGCTGCCCTGGCTGGGGCCCAGGGATCATACCCCTTTGCTGTAGGAGGGGAAAAACCACCTGGTTATCACAAGAGACAAATCCTCTCTGGTCCTGAACTGTGAGAGTCACTCAGGGGATTTTTAAAAGGGGCCTGAAAAATCTAGTGAAAATGTCTTTCACAGCAGTTCTGCCAAATAAATGCAAAGAATTCCAGATATGGTGGTTTTTATTTGGGCTCTATGTGAAGTATTTCTGTTTGGACAATCCCAGAGGGCCAGGGAGGGGCCATCCGGGGTGTGGTTTTCTGGACACGAGGCAGGGAGACTCCCGAGGGCAAGAGCTTTCACATACATACCCCTCGGACCTGACTGTTCTGGACAGAAGTTATGGGACAGGCAGTTAGAAAAAAAATGCAACTCCGTGTCACCATAAATACCACACTTTCATTGTAAATAACGGGAAAAACTAGTAAGCAAAAAATATCTTAAATCACTTATAATACCATCACCCAGCAATCACCTTTGCTAACATTTTGGGGGGGATACATTTATAGCCATTTTAATAAACACACACACACACACACTCTTTAGTTGAAATAAGATAAAACTATTTAACAACCTGCAGTTTAAAGAAATAATGTGTCATAGCTTTTTATGATATCAATTTTACACAACCTTTTTAAAAATTTAAAATTTTATCTGATTTAATTTTTAAAATTGAACTATGGTTGACTTACAAGATTGTGTTAGTGTATAAAAAAGTGATTCGGTTTTATATATACATAACCTTTTTCAGATTCTTTTCCATTATAGGTTGTTATAAGATATTGAATGTAGTTCCCTGTGCTCTACAGCAAAATCTTGTTATTACTCAGCCACAAAAAAGAATGAAATATTGCTATTAGTGGCAACAAGGATGGACCTAGAAATTATCATACTATGTGAACTAAGAGAAATATAAATATCATATGATATCACTTATATGTGAAATCTAAAAAATAATACAAGTGAACTTATTTGCAAAACAGAAAGAGACTCCAGATATAGAAAACAAACTTATGGTTACCAAGGGGGAAGAAGGGAGAGGGATAAATTAGGAGAATGGGAATAACACCACTATATATAAAATACACCACCTTATTCTTAATAGCAACATGATAATGAACTGTATAGCTGGGTCCTTCCTCCTTTATCCTGTTCCACGTAGCTGGACATTTAGGTTGTTTTCAGTGGAGAATCAAAATTGGGGTCTCAAGGGTATGTTGTCAGGGCAGACATTCTGTGCTGCTATTCAAAAGTGGAGTCCTGAGCTTCAGATGGTGGAGAGGACTGAGCTGGCAGATCTCAGGAGAGGAGCCTCCAACACTCTTTTCAGCAGCACGCTCTGTGGCTGTCAGAGCAGGCTGGGCTGGGCTGACACCTGGCCAGCGGCCTACACTCAGCTCAGCGCAGTGAGTCAGCACAGGTCTGGTTTCTAAGGTACCTTCCAGTTTTCATGTCCTCCATCCTCACTGACAGACCACAGTCACCTGCATGTCACCCTAACATCAGCAGCAAATGATGCTGCCAACACTTTGGGCTCCTGCTGCTGGTATCTCGGTTGGTCAGCCAAGGGGACTGAGAAGAGAAAGCAGGCAGCCTACACAAAAATCCCAGTGCTGCTGGGGTAAACAAGTCTGGATTCCCCTGAGTGCACAACACCTACCCTATTTCCTCATGAATGAGCCTGAGCTCTGGGCGCACACAGAGCCTCTGTGTCTGGCCAAGCGGACGAATGAGGGTGGTGCCCGCCCAAACTTTCCACCCGCCTGCAGGGGACGTGGATTCAGACTGCAAATCCCTGGAAAACATGCCAGGGGCAATGGCCACATATTTGCAGAGGTCGACAGGAAGCAGCAGCAGCAGCCATTCCCGCCCTGGAGGGCACAGAGGAAGTAAGCTCTATGCTCATGTGTGCTGTACCCGCCTGCCCAGTCCTGGCCGGGGATGGGGTGCGGTCCAAGTTAAACCACGCCATCCCTGCCCTCCCCAGGGTAGCTCCGAGACTTGTTATTGGGATGAACATATACTGGGGGAATTTATAAAGATTTACCCATCAACAACTGTATCCATCCAAGCCACCAAGCCTGGGATCCTGGAACTCCCTTCCAAGAGACAAAAATCAGTCCCAGCCCAGCTTTCGCTGGGCTCTCCCCTGCCTACCCACTTCCAGCATGTACCAGAAGCATTTTGGAAACCCCTGGGAGGGTTGGGGCGGTAGGGATGGCTCTGCTGCCCTCTGCTGTTGAAATGCTGCCAACTCATCAGCTGTGGGGGCCCAGTTCTCCAAGAAGGATAACTGTACCACCCATCAAGGCGGCCTTGCTACTGCTCCCTTCATTCTGCAGCATGGTTGGACACGCTGGTGCAGCGAATCAGACTCCCCCCCAGGCAGGCAGGTGCACTGCAGGTCACCGGCCTCCCCCACCACCAGGCAAAAGCCTGCAAAATACAATTGGCTCTTGGCTACGGAGAAGAGTCACCCTGCCTAGCTTGGTCCATGAGAGCACAGGGAGAGCAGAGACTTAAAGCTGGCCCTGGTGAGCTCTCTGTGAGACCCTGGGATGTGCCAAAACCATAATCATCTCCAACCTTCTGCCCCTGCACTGTCCATACACAGGAAGGCTGACTGTCTGTGACTGGAAAGATAGATGCTCAGAGGCCCTGACCCACACCCAGACCCTCAGAGCTTCCTGGTTGACGGCAAACTAGCTTGTGTAGTAAGCATGCCCTTGGGGCTTCAGGCCTGCCTTGTTCCTTGGGGATTCCCTGAAGGACTGGGGTGATGCGATCAAGGCCTGGCTGGCTTCCCAAGGAAGAATCCTTGGCCACCTTCCAGGAGTTTGCTCCAGAAACCACAGGTCTATAAGCCCTGTGAGAGTCAGGTCTAGATCAGGGTCTGAGAAACTCACTACCCTAGAGCCTGCTACAATATAAACAAACATACACTAACTTATTAATTCACTCAACACATACTCGCTGAGTGCCTGTGACACCCCAGGAGCTGGGGATATGGCCAAGAAAAGGACACGGGTCACTGGCTTCATGGAGTAACAGCCTTCTATGGGAGGCACTAAATAAGACACTGAATAAATTAATTATACCAAAGCTCAATGACACGTATATTGTAACAAGGAGCATATCGCCCAACAAAGGGATTTGCTGTCAAAATGTCACTGCCAGTCATAGCCACAGCAGCACAGGCTGTAACCCAGACTGGACCTCTGGAGGGGAGACAAGGATTTTTACTTTTTGCTGTTTACTCACTGGTTTATTCCAGGGGCCTAGAACAGTGATTGGCCATAGTAGACTTACTTTTCTTAGGTGAATGCATAAAAGAACACAGGTGACGGGCCACCCAGGTGTCCAGTGATGGTGCTAAAGCGCCTGGGGTGGGGCCTGACCACAGGGTTCTCAGGGAAGGTTCAGGTCCTTCCTATGTCACCAGCTACGTGGGCGGTGGCTGCTCCCGAGACCTGAGGTGGGGGACTGCCCCTGGTGACCAGCTCAGAGAGGCCTGGGGGCCCTCTGACTGGCCAGGCCCAGGTGAGCATGCTCAGGAGCAGCTCTGGTCGCAGAGTTCACTTGCTCTGTTCGGAAGTTCCCCGGGGATAGGCAGGGGGCCCTGTCAGGAAGACTTCAGGCCTTGGGAGCTGTGCTTTGTGGGTGGGGCATCGCAGGAGCCTCAGGAGACGACGAAGCACGGACGCCCCGTTAGGCCACTGTGCGCACAGTGTATTTACTCACAGCTACCAGTTTAGTCAAGGGACCGATTTCCCTTCCAAAATATCTGAAGGACGCAAGGAACAGCTGTCCTTCAGTTTGGTCATGGGGTGCAGGGCATAACCCAGTTAAAGCAGAACCTACTCAGGAAGAGGCCCCAGGAACCCTCAAATTAGCTATCTTGTGACGAGAAAAAAAAAAAAAAAAATCCAACCCATCGTCTCAGTACAGGAGTATCAATTTCACTTAAAAAAAAAAAAGTATATATATTTCTATATATTTTTTAAGCTGACTAGACCATTTTTGACCAGATCTTATCTACCAGATGCATTCACCTTGATCCCAGGCATTGCAACAGTAAGTGTGACCCACTCCAAATTTAGCTTGTACTTGATATAGAGAGAGTTAACATTAACATACCCCTCAGGACTGACGCTGCCCCTCCTGAGGCCTGATCTTGCCTCCACTGCCGATCCTTCCTCCTCCCGTCCCCCTCCTCCCTGCAGGCTGGCCCGAGGCTCACAGGCCCAGGGTCTCCAGGGTGTGGCCAGTGTGCTGTAAGCGCTCTTTGGCCCAGATAGTGTTCTTTGAAATTCAGAGCCAAAATCTGAAAACCAGGGGACTTTACATACAAATCCAGATCTCCAGCTTCTCATGAACCATCCAGGTCTGCGCTCTCATAGGGCAGTGACCACTGGGAGGACAGGGCCTCCCCACTGAGGAGGGAGTAGGTATTCCTCAATCTGCTCCCGCCGTGGGCCCCACAGATTCTCATCGCACTTGCAGAACTCTCTTCCTCTTGGTAGAGACATATTCCTCGGAACCCACATTTCTATCAAATGTGAGAAAATAAGACGTGGATGGCCCGGTTTCCTTTCACCTGGCCTGCCTGCCTCGCTTGTTCCAGTTACTACTGGCTGGTGGCTGCAGGAATCTGAACTGTGTTGCCTGCTTTCCAGAGAGGACTGTGGCCTCCAGTGCAGATGGGTCCTTGTACCAGACAAGGAGGTGGTCCAGCTCTCTGAGGAGCCAGATGCGGCGGCCTCACTGGCCTCCCTCCTCGCAGGTAGGGAGGACAAGGTCAGTGTTGAAATCAGTGGTTACCAAACACCACTGCCAGAAGGTGGACATATTGGTCAGGCCAGGGTGGCAGCATCCGCTCGGAGTCATCTGGGCCTGCCCAGACACAACGCAGTGAGACTTTGAAATTAGGACAAAGGCTGCCTGAAGCTGGCCTTTCAGGAAAACCTTCAGTGAGCACAGCTCACTGTCCCCAGTGGACTCTAGCCACGGTCACAGGCCACCATGGCTTCTCACTGGGCTCCTGAGCCTGCAGTGGCAATACTGCCCAAGCACATAATCACGTGGGGCAGTGCTGGGGAGGGCCGGTTTGAGAAGGCCCCTGAAACTGACCTCCAAGGTCACTCTCAGCTCTAATTCCCTAAAGGCTCTGGGATTCTAATAAAACAGGTACCACCTCAGTGTAAAACAACCTTGAACACAGCCTAAGGAAGCTAGCCATTCAGAGGATTTTTTCAGGCAAGCTTAATTTACTTCTTGAAATATTTCCCCTTTTTGTTTAAATGTTTCAGGAGGCAGGCAATTTCTGCTTTATTCACAGGCACCTATAATCATGGATTACTAGGAAGACAAAAACACTGCGTTCTCCTCCATTCAACCACGAAACCCACATGTGTACCCAGAAACCAGCGGGACCAGGTGGCAGTGCCCCTCCAACCCCACCGGTGATGCTGTGATGGGCCTCCGTACCTGCATGGCCTTGACCTTGGGGAAGTCCCCTGCAGAGATGTGGTATTCTCGCTGCAGCTGAATGTAGATTTCTGGCAACCTGCTGATAAGTTCTCTCTTCTTGTTTTCTTTTCCAAACATACTTGGCATCTCCTTCTTCAGGAAGCTGATGATGTAGGCATGTACCTGAAGGGGTATATGTCAGTGAGGACGTGCCATTTAGAACAGAGATGCAAACAAGATGGCATCTTTATGCATCGTAACACATAACAGGCACCCCAAGGGCCATGGTCCTTGGGACAGGAGGAGGGTGAGAACCTGGTGGAAAGGGATGGGGTGCTGGGTGGGAAAGAGCCTGGATCTGGTGACTAACCTAAGAAGACCTAAGAGAAAGGTTCACCAGGGCCAGTATACAGGAGCACCAGGAAATGAAGCTGAGGCTGATGGAAATGGCTGATTGGCATGGAAATCTGTGCCCAGTGAACCGTGAGATGAGGACTCCCATAACTTCCCTTTAGACAGTTTAGATCTCAAGATCACTGAGGTCATTTCTGCACAAGACCAGCTGCCTAGGACCAGGCTGGAAAACAGAAGTGCCCTGTGGGAGAGGGAGACCTAGTACATGATGGGGGAGCCCCAGAAACCTTGGTCACTTAGGGTTAGCCGGCCTGGCACTGTTACCCAAAGGGTGGTGAATTCCGATGGGAGGGCTCTGCTTGGCCTGTGTCACCTCCTTCCCTAAAATCTCCACCCTTCTGCTGATTTCCAACTTTAGGATGTTAAAAAACGCTCATAACAAAGGTTCTCTTTGTATATCTAGAATTCTACAGAGTAATTTAGAAGCCAAGAGAATAAATAAGAAAAGATGAGAAACAAGGCAGTGATTACAAAAAGAAAATGACTATGTAGCTATGGAAAATTCTATTAAAGAAAACAGATGCCTACTATAATCTTGTGGAAGAATGGAAATTGAATAGAGGGGGTAAGCAGATACATTCCATGGCTCAGTTGAGGGCCTCTGTGTATGGATATACACCAGGCACAACCAAAAACATTTTGCTAAGATTTGAACACCAAAGTGCGTGCATAGTGCAAATGCTGACATGTTTGGACCAGACAACGCTAACTTCTCCTCCTGTATAAAGGTCATTTTAACATAAGCACACCCTGTGCTGCCTGGCTATTTCTGCAAGTATGACTGGGACAGATAGTTGGATAGCATCACCGACTCAATGGACATGAATTTGAACAAACTCTGGGAGACAGTGGAAGACAGGGAAGCCTGATGTGCTGTAGTCCATGGGGTCATAAAGAGCTGGACACAACTTAGCAACTGAACAACAGCAGCAGCAGCAATAGATTGGAAGAGATGCTTTTACACCTTCCTGTCACTGGTAAACCTACTTACTTTTCAAATTAAAACAACTTAAAATACTCTCATAGTTCTTCAAGATAACTAGAGAAATCCAAGGTTTGGGAATCCTTTTATTTAGAATGATGGGCTTTAACTGCATTCCTGAAGATACGATGAATAAGTATTAACACTTGTAAGACAGGTAATTTCCTTGGCTGGATTAGTGAATACCTGGCTTGGTTTGGATGGGGTGGGGGAGGGCCGTGTGTAGCTCCAACGGACTTGGAGAGGTTGTCACATTCCCCTGGGAAGAATGAGCTGTCACCAGCTGTCCTTGCATTATTTCCTTGGCCTTGGCCCTCCTGGAACCTCTGGACCTGTGGACCCCTCTCTCCACCTGCCTTGCTTTGGAGGTTCCTCCCAGCTGAAGGAGCAAGTACCCCCATCTGCTCAGCCTTCTATCCACAAGGGCATCTTTCCAAGACCCCTTCCCAGAGCCCACATCTGGGGCAGCTGCCAGGGCCCTGTCCAGGGAAGGCTGACTCTCCACCCAGTCCGTGGGAATGGCACCTTGTTCTTGAACACTTCCTGATCCCCAGGGGCCTGTGTTCCCTGGGCTAGGCTGCAGGCGATATGCCCCTGCCACAGCTCTCCCTGCCCCGCCTCCTGCTCCCCATCCCTGCCCTCGCGGTGCTCACTGCTGATGACTAAGGCTGCTGGATAATGGGCCACCCTCGGATGCCAGGCCTCAGGGCCCTCCTCCTCCCACCTGCTGGCATTACCTGAGTCGTGACCCGCAGGTGACCTGCTCATGCTACACGCTGCTCTCAGCCTCAACCTCCACTTCCAGGAAGCTCTACTGGCCGGTTCTGGGGAAGTCTCCTGTTGTCCTGGCTCTGCATGGTCGCCCCCTCCTGCCTTTCCCTGGGCATCCTAAGACAATAACCCGGGGTCAGACTCGATGCATGGGCCCTGCCTTTAAGAAGATTGTCATGTTATGAGGTAAATTACAATCCTTAGAATCACAGAGTGTTAAATCTAGAAGGGGTTCCTTTAAACTGATTGAATTCCTGGTTCCAGGAAATTCATATGACCCAAGGTCATACAACTAGTTAGGAGATGCCCGGCTGGCACTAGCATCCATCTGCCTCATACCCTACCTTACAGAATTAACTTTTTGTTAATTACTTTTTCTGGGTGCGAATGAAAAACTGTACTGATGCTGCTGAAATCTGGAATTCACACCGAACTGTGTCCAATGGAACAACTTTGAGGTTTGGCTTCTGATTGTTCCTAACTCACAGGGAAGCTTTGGAAAGATCACGTACTCTTCTCTCCCCAGACTCAAAGAAATGGATGCATTATGGCACATGATGTTAGTAAAGACTGCAGTCTTCTGGTAGGACTGAGTCTTGTGAGTTTCTAAGAGCCTGTTGTAAACAAGGGGCAGCCAGGGTGGCTGAAATCCCCACTCAACTTGAAAAGCTCCCTCCAGCCCTAATGTGTCCAAAGGTGTGTCCCCAAATAATAGGACTGAGGGCCAGACCTGGTGAGGGTCCTCAGAAGGAAGTAGAGACAGTCTGACTCTTTGTTGTTTATAATCAGAGAAAATTAATCAAGAGGAAGAGGAATAGGATAAAGCGGAGGTGGGCAGGATGGGACCTCGTTTTGGGAGGCTGGGTCAGGCCACCGCTGCCCACTTGCTCACCGGAGAACTCTGGGTGAGCTGTCTCCTCCCTGGCCTCAGCTTGCTCACCCACAAACTGGAGCTGACAACCCTTACCTCACAGGTTTGTGGTTATGAGAATCAAGAGAGAGCATGTATTTGAAAGCACTTTGTCCACAAGAAAGAGGAGTAAAAATGTTAATTGACCAATGACCAGACACTTGTAGCTGGAGGGGTAGTAACACCAGAGGTGGCTTGTGGCTAATTAGTCCTTAAAGAACAATGAATAAACTCTCCATATTTAAATAGTAACATGATTAATCTGGGTTTCAAGTTCTTCATTCACAAGCAAATGGCACTGAGCCCTGTTGAACTTCTGAACGTTTTTATCTTGTCCAATTCACCCTTTCCCTTGTATAAAACTGGAAAAGTCCCTACTCATCAAATGGTGATGACCAAGGATAAGCCAAATGGCTCAAAATGTCAGTTTTTTTTTTTTTTTCTGGGCTAATAATGAGCAGAGAAAGATGGATTAAATGAACATGGATTTATAGTTGACATCTATACTCTGCCACAATCTCATGAACTATGTCCAGTGACAAGTGTTTGTATATCCAATGCCGAGAAGCATTTACACAGAGAGATACTGGCTATAACTACCGTGGGCTTGGAAGGCAATCGCAGCAGTGAGTGTGGGAAGCTTGCAACACGCATGGACAGTAGGAATGGAAAGGCCTATGGAATCTGGATACTGGCGAGCGATGTGGAGCCAGTCAGGCCGGGAAACATGGTTCTGCATGGAAAACCTCAGGGTTGCCCAGGTTTAATTTAACCTGATAGAGATCTGTACCTTTGCAGGCCCAGCTGGAAACCTGCATAGAACATTTAACCTCTGGGGATCAGTGCATTTTAAAAGTGGATTTATTATGATATAAAAACTTCAGTTCATAAACTGAAGACCCAGAAGATGAACCCATGAGATAGTAAGTGTGAGGCTTCAAGATGCAGCTGATTGGCTCCCACTTGGGTTCCTTATTCTGTTGAAATCAAAGCTGGAACCAATAGCGGATGTGATTCTGAAGAGCCTTAAAGGGGATGCGAGGGGCCCACCCAGTCATCTGAGTCAGCCTTCAAAGAGATAGGCTATCCTGTGTGTGCGGACTCAAGCTACTGACACACCCCCAGTAGCTTGAGGCTGCTGACTGAGTTATTTTTAAACACCGCCTGGAAGACTAAGCATCAAAGGGACAGCTACCAGCCCTCGTAGAATGATTCTTACATAACTTAGCTTGGGTCCATGTGGAGAATTTCCAAATGTCTAATTTCGCCCCCAGAAGGAATGGGTGGTACAGATAGACTGGAAAGATCAGTCCTCCAAGCCACATATGATGAAGAGGAGAACACACTTGGAAGACGAAACTAAATTCCACAGAACTATACTAAATGCCCCAAACCACTGACCTCTCCTTTCCTTTCTCATTTTTAGTTTGTTCCTTCCTCAAATGTTGACTCATTTTTTTTTTTTTTTTACTGAACAAAGGTCTCCAAGTGGGTGGGAACCTTTCCTATTCATGAGCAGTGTCTTTATAAAAGGTGGGGTCCTAGAGTAAACTTGTCTTGCTTTTTATCTTTGTGCATTTATCCCACAAACTACTATGGTTTAGAGTTTGAACCTTATTTCATTAAAAAAAAATTTTACATTGACCAATTTTTTCAAGTCTTTATTGAATTTGTTATGATATTGCTCCTCTTTTGTGCTTTGGTTTTTTTGTTGCCAGGCACGTGGGATCTTACCTCCCCAGCCAGGGATCGAACCTGCACCCCTTCCATTGGAAGGCAGTCTTAACTACTGGATCACCAGGAAAGTCCGTGAACTTTAACTTGGCTATTTTAATGATACTGGATAAAAGTAAATTCTTATTTTCTAAACCTTTGGTGGGGGCTTTCCCCAGACAGATTACTTAAAAAATCATGAAATGAAACTTGATTGGCATCTGAGATTATGAACAGTCTTCAAAGAAAGATGTCTACTGATATCATAAGATATATACTCTTTGAGGCTAACCAAAAAACCCACTCTAAAGATTTCCTGTTCCTTGAAATAAAGGACTGGGGGAAAAAATGTAAATAGAAAAAGTAGGGAAATCATTAAGTTTCAAGAGATCTTTAGTAAGAGTGCCACTTTTCATATTATGGGAAATGTCATATTTATGATACTTGGATTACTACAGAACTCAGCAGGACATTAACAACGCCATTTCTGGCTTTTATTTCTGGATGGGCCACTAATTCTACCTAATTATGGTGGTCTATAAATAGAAACACTCCACCCACCAACTCAGAGCTTCCCTAGTGGCTCAGTGGTAAAGCATCTGCCTGTAAGGCAGGAGATGCAGGTTCAATCCCTGGGAAGATCCCCTGGAGAAGGAAATGGCAACCCACTCCAATATTCTTGCCTTGGAAACCCCATGGACAGAGGAGACTGGCAGGCTACAGTCCATGGGGTCACAAAAGAGTCGGATACAACTTAGCAACTAAACAAAAACATACCAATGCAGATCTGACACCTGCCAGGTGACATCTGGAATCTTATCTTTTGCATACTTTTAAAATCACAGCTTGACAAACTTCTAAACTTTGTAGGGTTTATGTGGATGGAGAATATTATAGAATAGTCAGAATGACAGATTAATGCAGAAAGCTAGGGCATAGTAAAGACCAACAGATGCTGTTCACGCTGCATTTCAGGTGAATGCTTTCCGGACCAGGGAGTCAGGCCCACTGGAGTTTGAATCTATAACTTCAGGCTGGGAAGTCCTGGGTAAGTCAGGTCACCTTTATGAGCTTTATTTCCTTTGTATGAGAAATGAATGTCCAATTCTGCGTACTGTGGGCAGGATCAGATGAAATAACACATGCAATGCAAATCGTGGAGCTTCTAGAACACTACAGACCCTCAGTCAAGGTTGGCCAGCCAAAGGAAACTGGATCAGGAGAAAGAGAGATGAATATATCAAAACCCAAGAGCATTTTTATGAAACAGGAACACTTCAAAGCGTAAAGCTCAGGTGACTCCTTGTCCATTTCAGCAACAAGTTCACAAATGGAACATAAAACTGCAGACGGTGTATGAAGTGCATGGCACTGGTTAGTGGTCAAGGCTATTATGCTGAGTTCAGCTTCTCTGCCTGAGACTGTTTCCTGCCCCCCTGCCAGCCTGGTGCCGCCCCAGGAACACACTGGCACAGCTCAGGCTGGAAACATCCGTACTTCAAACATTTTCCCTTATGAAAAGGAACAAGCCAGATACTATTCTTAGGAAGAAAAAAAAAAAAAAGAAGACAAGCTTTTTTCCTAGAAGTAAGCTCAGCAATTTGACTGCCCCTGCCCCCACCCCCTGCCTCTACACAAGGGCTTTCATTATTCCCGTGTCAGTACACACAGCAGCATTCTGTGCCTCTAAACCCAGGCCACGCCAGCCCCTTCACAGGGCCCAAGGTGCCAGGATGGCAGCGAAATCCCATGCGCTTAGCACCCCCAGTGAGCCTTTTGCCTTTTATTTATTTATATGATCAAACATTGCTGCATCTTGAGTTACCAGGCTCTCAGCGATGCCTGGTAAATAAAAAAAAAAAGTCCATGGGCATTTAAAAATAGTTTAAAAGATCTTGAAATCTGCAAAGGCTATGACATCATTTACCAGCCTTGGTTATACAATCATTTTGGGTATTACATACCCTGAAGGTGAAGTTCAGTTATATCAGCCAGAGAAGAAAAGACCACATACCAGGGGGTCACTCACCGGGCAAAAACAGACTTCCTGCCACTGAGCCAGGGAGGGAAATCATCTCAGGAGAGCTGCAAATTAGTGGTTTTACAAGCCTTGCAGAGCTGGAACAAAAGTGGCTGTTCCGGGAAGGAAGCAGCTTGTACGAGAAGAAAAGATAAAGAGCTGTGACTCAGGAGCACAGGTGACTGCAGATCAGCAGAACCACATGGGTGGAGGGTGTGAAAAAGCCTTAGGGGGAGCCAGAGGACAGAGCAGATCCAGGGATGATGGGCGGGGTCGCAGCCAGGGGGTGTCTGGTTGCAGCCAGGAGGGATGCTGCCCTGGAGCACACGGGCATGCAGGCAGTGAGGAGGGGCTGGACGGCTGGTCACCTGCACGTCGGTCACCCTCAGTGGAGCCCTCCCTGCTCCCCACCCCAGCCAGGTCCCTTCTCAGAGCACAGTGTCTACACCTGGGCACTCACAGCTCACCATTCTGAAGAGGGGAGTTTGGCGCCCCCTCCTTCACCTGACTAGGCTGCCCAGCCCTGGCCTAGGGTGCTGTTGACCTTAGTAGGCAAAGTATTGGTCGACTCTAGAAGGCTGGCCTGTGGGCCCCCAGGCCAGAGCAGAAGCCCCTCGTGGTGCAGCAAGAGGAAGTGGGGAGACGCAGGTTCTGCCATCAGAAGCTGAAGGAAAAATGAGGCCTCCTGACAAGGAATCTGGAGAAGCGGGCCTGGGACTGCTTCTAGCAGAAAGGACAAGACCAAAGCAGAAGGCTAGACTGGAAGCCAGGAGGGCTGAATTTAGTTCTTTGTCACTAAAGACCTCTGGTTCCCAAACTTGATTGATCATCAGAATCACTCGGGGAGCTTTACACACACACACACACAGACACACAGACACACAGACTGACAGACAGACACACATACACACACACACTCTACCCCCAATCAGAGGCTCTGGGGCAGGGCTTGGGAACTTACATTGCTTAAAGCTCCTGGGTGCTTCTGATGATTACTGGGACTAGATAAACTCTGGAGGCACTTATGGTGTTAGGTGTTAGAGGACTATCATTTTATGAAATGTACATATAGTTTTTAAAGAACTTTTTTTTTTTCTATACTTTTTCTTAGAGGAGTCACATGCTCCCCTGTCTTCAGAGGCACAGCAAAATAGACTACGCTGTTAACACGAGGGTGGTCAGATCACTGCCCACCACCTGGAGGCACAGACTCCTGGGGCTGCGAAAAGGCTCAGCCGTGAGGCTGGAGAGTGGGAACCACAGCCCAGAATGGGGATATGGTGTACCCCCTCCCGAAATGGCATAGTTGGTGGGCTGGGCTGAGCCAACCTCCTGTGGCCTCTCTGTGCCCTTGTGTGACACAGGGCTCCATGCCTTAGGCACAGGGTGACAAGTGCTGGGCCCTTGGCACCCCAATGGTCCCACCAACGCCACCTTTCTCTGGTTCGGTGGGTTATCTTCCTGCCATCCTAACACAGCAGCAGCATCCAGGTGGTGAGTGCACGCATTTCCCCAAGTACCAGGTGCTACGTCAAGCACTCTGCAAGCCAGGTCACACAACCCCCCCAAGCACCCTGGGATGTGCTCTTACTAGTTCCATTTTATAGGTTGAATCAGGCTTGGAAAGGAGTCATTTGCCCAAGATCACAGAGGTAGGAGCCAGAATCTAAAGAAGATACTGATTGTCAGGCTTGCTTCATAACCCTTCCATGTCCTGTTCCCTGAGGCTCCTGGAGTAGAACCTCCGCCTGAGGTGCGTGTGGGAAGAGTCCCTGCCCAGGCTGCTGCTGGGGGTCTCCAGCTTACCTTGGCCAGCCGCGCTCGCTTGATGAGGTCATTGAGTTTGCGCACTGCCGCCTTCTGGGGAAGGCTCTGGATGTCTCTGAACAGGTCCTGGGCCTCGGCCTCGAAGAGCCTTCGGTTGTCAGTGTTCTGCAGGGGCTGCGTCCAGAAGGAGCCGATGTAGACGCGTAGCACCTCAGGTGTGTTGATGACCTTGCCCAGGGACCACATGAGAGCCCCATAGACTCGCATCAGCTGTTGTGTGTCCACTTGGTCGGCCTTGTTCAGCACTACACGGATCTTGTCGTCTTGGCCCCGGAAGGCCTTGATGGCCTCTGAGAACTCGTCCGAGATGTCCAGTTTGTGTGCATCGAAGAGCAGGATAATCCTGTCCACCCGCTCAGCGAACCACTGAAGGACCTGGCAGAAGTCATACCCTGTGGGGAGGGAAGGGGCAGGTCAGTGCGGCCGACTGCTACAGGGGGCTCAGAACCACCTGGGTCTCCAGCAGCTGCCAAGGAGAGTGCCCCATCTTCAGGCTGGAGGAAGGGAGGACTCATGATATGAAAATTGTTTCAAACGGGGCCCCCTGGGCTGGATGCATAGTTAACACTGGGGATGCTGGGAGTCCTTGCATGGGCCATGCCAGGGGATACTGTGGTCACTCTGATTGGGCAATGCTTGCTTCCATATTTGTAATTTCTTTTAGCCCCCAGGAGTCTCTTGTTTCACTTAGTACGGTCTTTTGTTTTAATGGCAAAATTGAGTGATGGCCCTGAAAAAATACAGGCCATGGGTCAAAAGCTCTCAATTTCTACCAAAGTCTCACTTTTCTGAAAGTAGCAGAGCTGGAGAAGGAAGAAACCTAGTGGCCACCTAAAGTCTCATGGAGTGTACAGGAAGTACCACAAAAGGGAAATTTCCATCTATCTAAATTTAAGAGTGTTAAGGAGATCAGAGGTTGACCTGGCCAAAACCGTGACCTATATTTATCATTTGGACTATTTATATCTTACGTATGTGGTAAATATTTTTAAAATTGTGTTTCACGGCCATTCCATGAAATGGTCTCTTGCCAATTTCTTTCTAAAAATGACCAGACCCATGACAATTCTGTTTATTTTACCTTGGCTGTGTACCAACACACTCCAAATCACGCACCCAAATCAACACTCCTCTCGGCTTGTGGTCAAGGCTTTTGAGCATTTCTCAGGGAGGCAAGTCCCATGAGAAGCAAACAGAAGGGGCCAGCCTCCCGGGCTTATTTTTATTCTCAAGGCTGATTAGCTCTAGAATCAAGCCTCAAAGCAGTGCAGTCAGAACCCAAAAGGGATATTTCCCGACCCTACTTTTCACGCTCTTGCCTCTTTTTTTAGATCTGGAAAACTTCCAAACACATATAACAGTCTAGAGAATAATGTGATGAACATTGACATGCCCACCTTGTACCTTTAAGAAATTTTCACTTGACCTTCTTTGCTTCAAATACTTAAAAAAAATTGAAGTGTAGTTTATTTAAATAACAAAATACCACATAGCAGCAAGGGTGAACTAGATTTTCACTTGTCAACACAGGCAAATCTCACACACACAAAAAATCAGTTTCAAAAGGACATGTATAGTATGATAACATTCACTTACAATGTTAAACGGAGAAGGCAATGGCACCCCACTCCCGTACTTTTGCCTGGAAAATCCCATGGACGGAGGAACCTGGTAGACTGCAGTCCATGGGGTTGCTAGGAGTCAGACACGACTGTATAACTTTCAAGTAGACAACCTGAGCGACTTCACTTTCACTTTTCACTTTCATGCATTGGAGAAGGAAATGGCAAGCCACTCCAGTGTTCTTGCCTGGAGAATCCTAGGGACGGGGGAGCCTGGTGGGCTGCCATCTCTGGGGTCACACAGAGTCGGACACGACTGAAGCGACGCAGCAGCAGCACAATGTTAAAAAACAAAGTAACCTTTGGACATGTACTACAGCTCGAATACAAACATGTTACATGGGTTTGTGGATGCTGGTTGATTCTGGGGATGGAGGAAGCAAGGCCTCTAAAGTAGATGAAGGCCTAAAGGAGAATGAGCTATTAGACAGAAATAAAGGGGGTCCATGGACTAAAGTTTCCATGAATTGAAGAACAGGTGTAAGAGGAGTAACTGGGCAAGCAAACTGGATTCAGATACATTTAAATAGGGACTTCCCTGGTAGTCCAGTGGTTGGGAATCTGCCTTCTAATGCAAGGGAGGGGGTTCGATCCCTGGTCGGGGAACTAAGATCCTACATGCCACAGGGCAATTAAGCCCAGGGGCCACAACTAGAGAGCCTCACGAGCTGCGACTACGGAGCCCATGCGCCACAGCTAGAGAAAGCCTATGTGCCACAATGAAGACCCAGCACAGCCAAAACTTGAAAAATAAAAAGATACATTTAAATAAAGAGAACATTCACGAAAGTGCTGAAGCCCCCCGTGACCCCTCCCCAAGCCCTGTCCTCAACCTCCTCCCCAGAGGAAACCACAGCCCTGGATGCAGGGCTTTATGTCACCGCGCATGTGCGTATGCTGCCAGCTCAGGCCTTTCACTTCTCTTTTCTGTCTCACTGAGGGACTCCCTGATTCCCTGGGGGGAAAGGAGACCAAAGGCAGTTTCCAGAATGTGGGCTAGAGTTTTTCATTGCTGTCAGCAGCCAGTTTAGATGAGAGGAAAAGCGAAGACCTATGGAACAGGTCACAGCTTAGGATATGAAGATTCTGAGTTAACATTTCACTTGGTTCTGTCCCTGTGAGGCCAGAGCAAACCTCCTCCTAAGGTAATGTGGGTTCTGTCATTTGAGACTGACCTGTGCACCAGAAAGCCAGATCCTGGGTAGGAGATGCTCAGCGGATGAAAGACAGCGCTATTTCCTGGGGGCTGCGATGACGTTTTGAGCCACCCACTGAAAGCCCTGTGTGTGAATTTACTTTTCCAATAGGGAGGATGGACTTGTCTCTCTGACCCAATGCCTCTCTCATTTGGTAACTGAAGGTTCATAAACAGATTGAAGAAAAGGCTGTGTCCAGCATGCACGCTGGGGAGGACACCAGTTGTCCTTTGCTGAATGCTCTTCCTGTTGGATGGGGGTTAGCATGGGTTCCTTGGGGACCATAGACGCTGAAGGTGTGGTGGATAGTCTCTTGTGCCACTCGTTAGCAGGCTGGGGTACAGATAGGTGATTTAGAATCAGACAATCATCTCCTGGGCTTCCCAGGTGGTGCTAGTGATAAAGAACCTGCCTGCCAATGCAGGAGATGCAAGAGACGTGGGCTCAATTCCTGGGTCGAGAAGATCCCCTGGAGGAGAGCACGGCAACCCACTCAGTATTCTTGCCTGGAGAATCCCCATGTCCATGGGGTCACAAAGAGTTGGACACGAGTGAGGTGACTTAGCATGCATGCAATCCTCTTCTACCAGAGGATGGGTGTTGAATCTTAAGGGAATGATGCAAAGACACAGGGAAAATAAGAATTTATTTATAGCAGAGATGGCTGAATTTAGATGGTGATAGGACTTTCCTGGTGGCTCAGACGGTAAAGCATCTGTCTACAATGCAGGAGACCCGGGTTCAAGCCCCAGGTTGGGAAGATCCCCTGGAGAAGGAAATGGCAATCCACTCCAGTACTACTTGCCTGTAAGATCCCATGGACAGAGGAGCCTGGTAGGCTACAGTCTATGGGGTTGCAAAGAGTCGGACACGACTGAGCGACTTCACTTCAGTGGCTTCCTAACCTAGTTTTGAGCCCAGTTCTCCAGTCTTCCTATCCATTCTGTGAACAGCCTGATTTTCTGAAAACTCCTTTTCTGCTCAAGTTAGTCAGCTTGTTTGGTTTGCTATCAAGGACCATGACTGGTAAATAATCTATCCCCACATTTGAATATTTCCTAACTATGGATGCTTTTACAACCAGTGCCGAAAGAAACTTGCCACACCAATAGCTGTCATCTCCTCTGTATGTGAGCACCGTGTAAATTCAGCCATGCAGACTTGTCTCTCTTCCTCCATGGGCCACCTGGGTTGACTGGTTGACCTCTACAGTAACATGTGTGTTTCAACTTTAATTTGGGTTCCTAAAAGTTATTTTAAAAAACACTTCGTTCCAATGCTTCAGTGAAATAAAAAGTTACTGGGAACAGAGCTGCCAGATCTAAGTGTGCTAAAGTTTAGCCAGTCCTCACCTCTGGAGGAAGAGCTGCATGTCTGTATTCTTTTGTTTTAAAGTCATGATGAAAGCTTAGTAAGGATTAAGCAGTATGGGTAGGTAGAAGTGCTTTGTTTGTCATTAAGAGGTGTAAAAGAATGGCTTGTCACGTTAGGCAACACAATCAAAGGTGAAAAAAAAATCACTAAGTGTCTCAGAAGAAAGCAAAGAATTGTCAAAGCTGGGAGAAGTTGGTCTGCTCAATTTTTTCCTCACATGCAGTTGCTGTTATTGTTATTTTACCATTTTTAAGTGTACAGTTCAGTGGCATTAAGTGCATTCATATTATTGTGAACCATCACAACCATCCATCTCCAGAACTCTTTTCACCTTCCCAAACCGCAACTGTGCCCACTAAACAATAACTGTTGATCCCTTCCTCCGTCTTCTGGGCTCCCAGAGCCCTTTGCTTGTTCTCCTATCAAATGACTTTACACAGTGGATTATAACCCGATGGATGTACAGGGTTCTCTCATTAGATAGTAAATTCTTTAACCATAGGGACCATATCTTCCTCACAGTGGCACAAGTCAGTGATTATCAAAAGTTTGGGCTTTGGATTCAGGCTGCCTGGGATTCTAATCCTACCTCTGCCACTTACTAATTTTGTGACCTGGGGCATGCTGCTTTATCTCTCTGTGTCTCATTTTCTCATCTGTAAAATGGGGCTAATACTGGTGTTCATATACTTCACGGGGCTGTGGAGTATATGGGTGAAGCATTTAGAATCATCTTGGCAGCTAAGTTCTCTAAAATGTTATGACCTGGTTATTTGAAAAATCCTTGCATCCAATTTCCAGTGCCTGGTGGGGGCAAAATAAAGATTTGCTGAAAGATGCCTGGCTGGGGTGAAGTACAGCCTGCAGCCATGGAGAAAATCAAATTTCCCTAATTAAACTGGGTAAAGATGACAATGCAGTGATGCTCGAGCCATGTGAATCAGTGCTCAGAAGATAGCTGATAGAATATACTGACTGAGCAGAGACTGCTCGTATTTTATGAATACAGCCAGTGGCCTTTCCTCCCTTGCTTGTGAAACAGGGAGTTCTACCAGTTGGTCCTAAAGACCCCGCGTGCCAATTCACTTCTGTCAATCCAACTCTTTGCAACCCTGTGGTCTGGAGTGGGTTGCCGTCCATTCCTCCAGGGGATCTTCCCAACCCAGGGGCTGAACCTGTGTCCTCTTATGTCTCCTCCGCTGGCAGGTGGGTTTTTACCACTAGTGCTACATGAGAAGCCCCTCAAAGACCCCGGGTTACTTCTAAAACGAGGCAATGATTCCGACCGCAGGATCCTCCTTGGCTTAGCAAAGTCTGTGCACACCTTTGCTGGCCAGGACAGCTCAGGACAAACCTTGGTGCTCAGCAGGGGAGAGCAATGAACTCCCTAGAGGTTCTGTCACAGAGGGCCGTCGGGGCGGGTCACCCCTAGAGTGAGCCATGCTATACTAAGTAGGTCTGTGACGGCGTTACCCCTTAAAACAACGTTGAATACCAGTGGCCCTCAGACTGAACGTGCCCTCAGCTGCTGTTTTGTTTGGCCTACAGAGTGTCCTTATGTTCTGAGCTCATGGCCTTTGGTCTGGACAGCACTGTCCACCTGGTGCCCACTTCTGAGTGGAAACACTACAGCTCAGACTCTGCCTTAGAGACCCAACTCTGCCCTCCAGCCCTCCTGGGCTCCTGAGGGGCACTCCTAGCTGCCATTCCCCCCACCTCAAAGAACTGCATGGCGTTACTTCACAGGTGCCTCCCACCTGGACTGGGAATGTCTGAGGGCGGGGGCCTCCCTATCCTGCTTCTCCAGCCCAGAAGCGTGCTTGCCAACACAGCCCTCAGGAGTGCTTCCTGATGGACTCAATGTATTCTGTGGGAAAACGTTCAACATTCCCTTTTTATTTTTTGGCCATGCCGCATGGCTTGCAGGATCTAACTTCCCTGACCAGGGATCAAGCCTAGGCCCTGTGCAGTCAAAGTGCAGAATCCTAACCATTGGATTGCCAGGGAATTCCCCTAAACTTCCCTGCCTTAAACAATTTCTTGAACATGTCTCTTTGGAAATCAAAAGTACACTAAACATCCTGGAATTTAATAAGACAATTCAAACACAAAAAAATTTTAAATGGATTAATTAATAATTATCAAGTTCCCAGGATGTGCTTGGAATTGCTGCTGATGGACATGCTGCCGTAAAATTGAGGCTGCTAGCTTTACCCAGAATAGCCCCAAACTGGAAATAATCCACATGTCCTTTGGTGGGTGAATGGCTAAACTGCATTGCGTCTATCAGTGGAATACTACTCAGCAATAAATGGGTGGGGCTACTGACGCATGCAACACACGGGTGAATCTCAGAAACACGCCAAGTGGGAGAAGCCAGGCATTAAAGAACACATAACTGTACAATTCCATTTACACTAAATTCTGGAACAGACAAAGCTAAGCTCCAGTGACAGAGAGCAGATGAGGGGTTGCCTGGGACTGAAGATGAGACTGGGACTGACCACAAAGTGCCAAAATCAAAGAAGGAACTTCTCAGGGTGATGTACAGTTTCTGTTTCTAGAAGATGGTGGTGGTTACACAAGAAACACGAGTACAGGAGTAAATCTGCAAATTCATCAAAACTCAGAAAGCTGTACAGTTAGAGTGAGGGCATTGTAATGTACTGTACTCCAATAAAACTGACTTAAAAAGTAAAAATAAATATGAAAGAAAAAGAAAGGATGGACAGAAGGCTGCAAAGAAGAAAGAAAAGCAGAAGGGAAAAAAAGGAAAAAAATCCAAGGTTGCTGAACTTGTTTGAAGATATACATCTGCACACACTGCTGAGTGGACCAGGAAGTTGAAAGCTGTTCAAGGGAACTATGTCACGAATCTGGCCATGTATGGAGTTGGATTTAGCAACAGTTCCAACAGTCTTAACCACAAAAGTTAATGTAAAATTTGGCTTGTCCACTGAAACTTTGAGAGTCGTGAATTTCACAGTGTCTTGCCTCATGGCCAAGGTGCTTAAAGTCTTTCATCGTGACAGACCAGCGACGAGAGTGCTCTGCGTTTATGAGAATCAGTTCCAGCTGCACAGAGTGCAGTAAGGCCCAGGGCACACAGATCTGAGCGTGTGAGTGCACACCCACAGGTGAGCATGCCTGTGGGTGTAGGGTATATACATGCACATGTATGTGTGTGTGTGGAGAGCATAAAATTCAATATAATAATAGAACTGTCCCCACAGTACTCAATATATTTTAAATATGTTATCAGTCAGTTATATATAGGAGCTTCCCAGGTGGTGCAGTTAGTAAAGAATCGCCTGCCAATGAAGGAGATGCAAGAGACGCAGGTTTGATCCCTGGGTCAGGAAGATCTCCTGGAGGACGAAATGGCAACCCACTCCAGTATTCTTGCCTGGAAAATTCCATGCACAGAGGAGCCTGGAGGGCTATAGGCTATGGGGACTATAGAGTTCCAAGAGTTGGACATGACTGAGCACGTCCACAGATGTAGAAACCGAGGTTTAATGATTTAAGACGCCTGCCCAAGGTTACACAGCTGGCAGGTAGTGGAACCTGAACTAAAACCAGGCCCCTAGAGGAGAGGTGCTGATGACAGACATTTCAATTCTGTAAGATGTTCCAGTGGAACTTGTAATAGTCTGGAACAAAACAGAGGAGTAATCAGTTCAACTGTTAAAAAGTACAGCTTCTCTTTTTGTGAAAGGACCCCACAGCTATATGGCTTTTGGAACTGGGAAACAGACTTTGTCCTGTGGAAGATCCCAGCTTGGCATTCCTGGTTCCACATTCTGGGAACGAGGAGGAGGCAGGAAGGAAGGGGCCCTTTCCACCCAATCAGGGGGCTTCCGTCACAGCCCTGTGGAGACCATGGTCTCCGTCCTTGCTGACAAGCCTTACCAGGAAATGGCATATGAGGTCAGGACAGTGGCCCCAGGCTCAGGTAAACACAGGGCAGGCACCCCAAGGAAGCAAATTTGACTGACTATTTTTAATAGCACAACAGAAAAAAATGCTTCTGTTACTTCCCAAAGCCAAGTTTCCTATTATGTGAGTTTTAATCAAGACGTGTGTCAATGAAAGAATGCAAGATAATGGTTCTCTCTGCCCTTGCTGCTAGTGCCATTCTTGAGGTGGACAAGGCCCCCTGACCAGCCAGCCAAGCCCAGGACTCTGCCCAGAACTTCCCTTCTGCCTGGAGTGCCTTCCCTCTCTCCCATTTCCAACCACCCATGCCCCCAGGAGGCCTCCCCCACCCAAGCAGAGCAGCACGTTCCTGCCTCGAGAGAGGGTCTGTTCTCTGCCACAGCCCGTGCTCTAGATGACACTGTCATCATCATGTCTGGAGTCCAAAAGCGCACTGCAGCACACCTGACACTCCCTAAATCCGTTCCCCTGTGATCTGTTCTCCAGCACCAGTGATTTTTCTTGTGGAGCACTTACTCTCTATAATGATATATTTATTTGGTGACTGTGACAGAAACGCCAAAGGGAAACTGCACCCCTCATCTGTTCACCACTGTACACCCAGGATCCACCACTGAACAGAGTAGGTGCTCAGGAAACCTAAATCTAGTTTGTGCTAAGTCGCTTCAGTTGGGTCTCACTCTTTGGGACCCCATGGACCGTGGCCCACCGGGGTCCTCTGCCCATGGGGTTCTCCAGACAAAATACTGGAGTGGGTCGCCATGCCCTTCTCCAGGGGATCCGTTTATTTCCCCCAAAATTGAAAACAAAACTACCGTATGATCCTGCAATCCTACTCCTGGGTATCTATCCAAAAGAATTTAAAACTGGGATCTTAAAGAGATGTTAGCACTCTCACGTTTACTGCCGTATAATCCACGTAGCTGAGATGTGGAGACGGCCTAAAAGCCCACTGGCAGATGAATGAATAGAGCAAATGCGGTGTATATATACACTGGAATAATGTGTGACAAGGGTGAGCCCTGAGAACACTATACCAAGTGAAATAAACCAGTCACAGAAGGACAAATACTGCATTATTTCACTTACATGAGGTGTCTAAAACAGACTTGGAATCATAGCGTGGACTGGTGACTGCCAGGGGCTGGGGTGAGGGGAAACTGCTAAGCAAAGGGCATAAAGCTTCAGTTATTACCTAGCGAAAGTGAACGTTGCTCAGTCGTGTCTGACTCTATGCAACCCCATGGACTATATACAGTCCATGGAATTCTCCAGGCCGGAATACTGTAGCCTTTCCCTTCTCCAGAGGATCTTCCCAACCTAGAGATCGAACCCAGGTCTCCTGCATTGCAGGCGGATTCTTTACCAGCTGAACCACAAGGAAAGATGAGTACATTCTAGAGAACTGCTGTACAACCCTGTCTGTAGTTAACAATACTGTACACCTAAAAATTTAAGAGGGTAGATCACATGGTAAGTGTTCTTACCACAATAAAATGAAATAAATTTGGTTTAATGAAGTGAATTGCTTTAAATAAGAAGCATAACAATTTTTAGCAAGTCCAAGGGCTTAGTTGCTTAAATAGTGCTGTGAGTGTCTTAAAAAAGGGCTGTTACTAATTATAGGGAGTACAAATCATCTCAAAATAAACATCAGTTGTCTAAGGGGTCACTCAAATATTAAATATATATTTTCAAAAATAGTCACTTCAGTTAACAATAACAGCTACTTCAATTAAACATGTGCAAGGAGTCCTTGTATTGTTTCCAGGACGAGTTTACTTCGCAACTGGAAAAGGCTGTTTCTGAAAATGTTACTGGGGTTGGATGCAGAGTGACTGCTATAAACAAAGAATTGCAACAAATAATTACTGAGCTCTCTCAACATTCCTGCACTGTCAGGAGAGCTTCGCATGAATATCATCCCCAGTAATCCTCACAGCAACCCCGTGAAGCATGTACTATTATTATCCCCCTTTCACAGGGGCTTCTCTGGTAGCTCACATGGTAAAGAATCTGCCTACAATGCAGGAGACCTTGGTTTGACTTTTGGGTTGGGAAGATCCCCGGAGTAGGGAATGGCAACCCACTGCAGTATTCTTACCTGAAAAATCCCATGGACAGAGGAGCCTGGCAGGCTATGGTCCATGGGGTCACAAAGACTAGGACACGACTGAGCAACAACACGGTCACATTTACAGGCGAGGATATAGAGAGTCAGAGAGGTTAAACAACTTACCCCAGGTCATATAGCTGTTTCCCAGGGGTGCCAGAATTCAAACCCAGGGATGCTGATCCCGAAGCCTGCAATTTTACCACTGCACTGTGCATACATCAGGATGGTGGGATTACAGGTGATTTTTTTTTTTTTTTTTGGTGGGGTGATTTTTATTTTCTTCTTTTTGGTCTTCTAAAAAGTAGTTTTTAAGGGTTTTGTGATGAAAATATATTATTTTTGTAATAAGAAAAAAATAAACATGGACAAAATCACTGGTCCATATATGACTGGGCTAGCAATATCATTTAGGAGGGCGTTCCCTTCCTTCTGTACTAGTGTTTACAAAACTAAGGTCTGGATTTCTAGCACTTTCTAGCTTATCACCATCTCAGGAAACACAGGGAGTGAAGTGATGCCTTTGTAAATACACAACTCGCTGTGAGCAGAGGCTGCCCCGCTTCACTTGGGTGAAGCAGCGGAACACACCGGGGTGGGGTGAGTAGAGACGCTGCTGCTGCTGCCCTCCCCGCCTCGCTTCTCTTCTCTAGTGGGCTTCCCCCTCCTCCCAGCTGACCAGACACACAGTGAGGCTGGGTGGGGTGGGGGTGGTCCAGGCTCCTGCTGGGTATTGGGGGAGCTGATATTAAACCCCTCCCTGGATCTAACAAGACTCTCCGAGCAGACGAACGCTGCAGCATCTCCATGCGTGCTTGTGCTGTGCTATCATGTCCAGCTCTCTGCAGCCCCATGGACTGCAGCCCACCAGGCTCCTCTGTCCATGGGATTCTCCAGGCAAGAATACTGGAATGGGTGGCCATTTCCTGCTCCAGGGAAACTTCCCAACCCCAGGATTGAACCCGAGGCCCCTGTGTCTTCTGCGTTGGCGGCAGGTTCTTTACCACTGAGCCATCTGTGGATCCCCTACCTCTGCATATAGCAGTCACCTTTTTGAGGAGGTTCAATGTGTATCCCCCTCAGTTTTCAGATGTTAATGGTCACCTCTTGGAGAATGTAACTGGCTACAAGAACAGCCCCACAGTTATAGAGGTCTCCACCGCCCTGTGCCTGGTCTGGCCACTAAACATACCACTATTTAAATTAAACCAAGGACCGAGCATGTTCTGGGATGGGCTTGGTGTTGTTTATCCCCCAGCTCCTCTCCCCACTCCTCTCCCTTTGGGATTTAGTCCAATACCTTGTGAATTTATTTTTTGTGCCTGTTTCCTCCTAAAATAAACAAGCTAGCCCCACAGCCTGTCTCTCCTTCCTATGGGGGATGTTGTAAAGATAACGATGAGGCAGACAGTGCTGTGTGACCCCAAAGACCCCAGACATCATGGAATCACAGCACATGGGCGGACAGGAAACAGAGAAATGCTCCGCTTGAACAGTTAGCACAGCGAACGAGGCTTCTCCTGGTCACGTGGCCAAGTCAAAGGGAAAACTGGGTTTCATATTTCACTTTCCATTCCAGGTGAAAAATTAGGTTAAGAAGCAGATCTGAGCCCTAGGAAAAGACAGCAGTAGTACATGCCGTTGGAGGCTCTTTGCTAGAGAGAGATCTTGGTGAAACTCTATTAGGAAAAATCTATACGTCTTGGAGCTTGGTTCAGCTGCTTCAGTGCCTGCTCTCAGTTTCTACATCTATCAGATGGCTCAGATGATCAATATGGATTCCTTCACATCGTAAAGATATATATGATGGTTCTGAACATTAAGCTTTTCTGAAACTAAAAGTCAGATTCTCAGGAAAATCAATTTAGTGCCTGTATAGAAGGTAGCATCAAGTTCTAGTATCAGCATAAGAATGTAAACCATCTGGATGGTTACAGGAATATTCAGGGACTAACTCTAGGGGATAAGATGAACAAGTAACATGTTTCATGTTATTATATTCATTTCACTGGACTCATGTGCTGTGGCATTTTGGGGCTGATTTGAAGGTCCTTGCATGTTTCCATAGGGGCAGTTAGTTGCCCTTCAAGAGTAATTTCCTTGTCATTTAATTCCAAACACTTCTATGCTGAAATAAATTAACAAAAGAAAAGTCACAGAATTTGAGACTTTCAAGGATACTGAAGAAGTCATCAGATTCAACCTTCTAATACTATAATTAATAGAATTCAGGAATTGAGTGTCACGCACACAGAAGTCGTCCCTTCCTCGCTCTCAAGTGGGCTTTGTGTACCTCAGGTGAGAAGGTCTCGTACAATATGTCTATAAATCAGGCAGAGGCAGTCTGTACTTGTACTGGGTTTTCTTGAGGCAAAATGCCAACGGTATACAGACTCCACCCAAGGATGATGAGGCCAAATACTTACAAGACTTCCACCTTGACAATGCATCTTGTCATTTTGTGGTTCAGAAGGACAAAGAAACAATGTTTCTTCACGTCATAATTTTCCACAGAGAAAAGTTAAACCCAGAGGGTGACAACTTTGGATCAACAAATGACTTGCAAAGTGACCTCTGCCCTCAACCCCTGCCCTGCCCTGTTCCTTTTAAACATTCCCAGCGTTAAGTGAGTGTTCTGTGAACATCTGGACAACAGCCAGTCATGAAGATCAGCTCCAGCAACTAAGCTATCAGATAACCCACTGTGAAAGCCAAACCATTATTTGGAGATAGTTATTTCTGGATTTACGTCACAGATAGAAAGACAGATCAAGCCAGTGGGGCCCATGTGAATCCACATTAGTAGCAGTTAGTGGCTCAGTCGTGTCTGACTCTTTGTGACCCCATGGACTGTCGCCCACCAGGCTCCTCTCTCCACGGAATTCTCCAGGCAAGAATACTGGAGTGGGTTGCCTCTTCCTTATCCAAGGGATTTTCCCAGCCCAGGGATCTACCCTGGGTCTCCTACACCACAGGCAGATTCTTTACCATCTGAGCCACCAGGAAGATACACTTATTTTATTAAATCAGAGTTTGTGTATTTAATAGTTACCAACAGTATTTCAAAATGGTCAAATATTTCCAGAAAGGAACTTCTTTGAGAAGATTGGTAAATATGAAATATGCCATCCACCTAGCAGACAATGCAAAGATAAAGCGAAGATGAAAACAAAAATTGGTATTGCCCTAAACTGGGGAGGATGTGTGGAAGCAGGCACTTTTGTTATTGCTGGCCAGAATGTAAACAGGCACACCTTCTAGAGAGGCATTTGGGCATCAGTTAACACAATAAAAAGACCACAGTTCCTGTTAATTCAGCAATGCCACTGCTAGGAGTGTATCTACAGTTCCATGATTGCACAGATTATATATACTTGCACTGTATATGCAAAGCTGTCTGTATTCTGTGGCACTGTGTGTAACAGTGAAAGACTAGAAACAGCCTCAATGCCATCAATCCAAAGGACACCAGCTATTAATTCTGGCACAGCTCTATGATGGAATATGAAGGACATAGCTCTAAGGCTCCAACATGGATGTGCTCCAAGATTCACCAAGTGGAAAACTCTTAGTGTGGAGCAGTGAGCAGAGGACCCTCCCACTCAGAGGAAGAGGCTGCAGCTCCTCTTTCTAGGAGAGGACCTGGGGACGTGGCTGTGATAGGTGTTCTTCACCGTTTAACTTCCTGTAACTTGACTTTTTCATCCCGACATGTACACACATCCACACAGAATGGTGGTGCTTCTGAAGAGCGCTTCAGAAAGGCGACGTGGGATCAACAGGCTGACTTGTGCTTTCAACCATGATTTGGATTCAAACAGGATGGTTTTGAGAAAGAGACAAAAAAGAACCCAGGTGAACTGGCAGTTTCCACAGGAAACTGTATCATGGCCCATGTGGGAAATATCCCCAGATACCAGAAACGGGATTATGGCAAAAAGAATTGAAAGAGTGACAAGAGCTGGGGCCCTCACCACAAGAGGACACCCTCTCTGGTCACTCTCTGCAGTAGGTTCCCCAACATCATGTGCGGCTGCATTCTCCTTGTACTCCTTCCACAGCTCTCCTGTCAAGTCCAAATATTTCCTTTACCCTTCCTCTCCTTTTTCAGGTCCCTAGAAGCGCAAGGTACTTGTCTGCCTAAGTCCCAAGACTCAGCCACCACCCAGCTGACCAGGGATCCTGGTGGGTCTTTTGGGGACCACTCCAGCTCCATGAAATGAACAAGACCACCAGTTCTTCAACACCACTCTATGTCAAATGGCTTGTACCTGTTATGTCACTTTATCTTCAAACAACTGGAGTGGGGGGTTTCCTCACGTTATACAGGTATAAACTGAGGCTCAGATGGCCCCACAGTGAGGTGGGGTGCTGGGATGTGAGCCCAAGTCAGTCTCATCCAGAGCCCACAGCAGTGGAAAACAAGGACTCCCTGAAAGCACCACTATTTTCAGGGCGTTTCCACTACACGCTTCAGAGCTAATGCTTATGGAGCACTTGGGTATTTGCACGATTATTCAGTTCTAACCCTGTGAGGGAAAGCACTTCTCCCATTTTATAGAGCAGGAAACTAAGTCTCACAAAGACAGAATAACTTGCCCAGGTCACCCAGCTGGTCAGTGCCAGAGCCAGGGAAATGGAAAGTCCCTGGCCAGTGTTTACTGCTTTTCCGCTTAGAATCCTGCATTTACAATCTACCTCTCTTACTCTCCAGCCCCCACAGGGACACAGTGACAGGGGAGAGACCTTTTGCACACATAACATTAGGGATGAAGTCTGTATAACAAGAATGTCCCCATTAGAGCAGCGATGTTACTGAATATTTGAAAATACAAATGAGAGTCTTTAGAGCCTCTTGATGAAGATGAAAGAGGAGAGTGAAAAAGCTGACTTAAAACTCAACATTCAAAAAACCAAGATCATGGCATCTGGCCCCATCGCTTCATGGCAAATGGGAAAAAATGGGAACAGTGAGAGACTTTATTTTCTTGGGCTCCAAAATCACTGCAGACAGTGACTGCAGCCATGAAATTAAAAGATGCTTGCTCCTCGGAAGAAAACCTATGACAAACCTAGCCAGCATATTAAAAAGCAGAGACATCACTTTGCTGACAAAGGTCCATAGAGTCAAAACTATGGTTTTTCCAGTAGTCATGTACAGATGTTGAGAGTTGGACCATAAAGAAGGCTGAGTGCTGAAGAATTGATGCTTTTGAACTGTTGGAGAAGACTCTTGAAAGTCCCTTGGATAGCAAGGAGATCAAACCAGTCAGTCCTAGAGGAAATCAATCCTGAACATTCACTGGGAGGACTGATGCTAAAGCTGCAGCTCCAATACTTCGGCCACCTGATGTGAAGAGCTGACTCACTGGAAAAGATCCTGATGCTGGGAAAGACTGAGGGCAGGAGGAGATGGGGGTGACAGAGGATGAAATGGTTGGATGGCATCATTGATTCAACGGACATGAGTTTGAGCGAACTCTGGGAGACAGTGAGGGACAGGGAAGCCTGGTGTGCTGCAGTCTGTGGGGTAGCAAAGAGTCAGACATGACTGAGTGACTGAACAACAACAACAAATTTTTCTCTGGAGGTTCCTAAAAATCTTAACTTCCATAGAAGTCTAGAATAATTTGGGGGTGCTCCTACGTGGAGTAAAGGAATAGGCAGAGGACAGCAGCGTTAGGCCAAGAGTCCCTATCAGATGCTCATGAGCCCAGAGTCACCCAGTTACCTGGTGATCATTGTGAAGTGAAGCTACCTCTGCTCCCTGTCTAAGTCCTCACCTGGGAGGATGCTGGTTGGTCAGAGCCTTGCCCAGTGGTGTGCCATCTCTCAGCCACCTAGAGGCCACCCCACACCATTTACATCCTCTGCCGTGTCCTTTCACACTGGTGACAGATGTGCAACAGAGCTTAAGTCCATTTTGGTAGGTTTTCCAAGCTTGTGACTATTCACTTGGTTTGGGGTTGGCAAAGCGCATACGAGGGGCTTCCCGGGTGGCTCAGTGGTACAGAATCTGCCTTCAAGGCAGTAGACTCATGGATTTGATCCTTGGGTCGGGAGGATCCCCTGGAGAAGGAAATGGCAACCCATTCCAGTATTCTTGCCTGGGAAATCCCATGGACAGAGGAGCCTGGCGGGCTACAGTCAAAGGGGTTGCAGTCGGACACGACTTATCGATCAGCAAAGCATATAGGAGGGGGCAGGCTCAGTGATACCCCAGATTCCTCAAAATGGGGACCTCCTATACCAGAAGGCCTGGACATGCAGGGTTTTAGGGTCCCACCCCAGATGCCCCCAATTGTAGTTGAGGCTGGAAAGAGTCTTTTAACAAGTTCCCTGGAGCCTGAGAATCACAGCTCTAGGCTTCAGTGCATCATTTACAGGGCAGAAGGGGAGCAGAGGGGAGAGGGCACCTGAGAACGGGTATGACAGAAGAAACGAAAGGGCCAGCCTGGCATCGAGAGGAGAAAACCAACCAAACAAAGCCACAGAAACCGAGTGGCAGAGCCAGGCTGGACGACGAGAACTGCTGGCTATTCACAGATTCTTCTGGGCACTCAAGAGAAGGCTGAAAAAGATAATCCTTCTGTTCTTCTCAAAATAAAATCTACATGCTTCCCTAAGGCCAGCAGCTTCTACCAGCAGGCCCTCCCAACCGCACTGCTTATCGCCTCCAGGCCACTCCTAGCCTCCAGCCTTCCCCGACCTGCCGGCTCCAACCTGTCGGCTCCGTTTGGCCTTTGCCTGCAATGCCCTTCTCCCAACTCTTTGCTGGGCTAGTCCCTCCATTCTGTAGGTCTGAACCAAAATGCTCCCTCCTCAGAGAGACCTCCCCTCACTACCCATCTAAAAAGTAGGACCACCTCCGCTGTGGGATTCTGCAATTGTTTCCTTCACATCTTCATGTCACCTCCATTTGTTCCGCATTTTATCTGCCATCCATCTACACCAACCCCCCTCTACCCTCTCTATGCTTCAGGACGCAGCAGCAGGTTCTATCTTGGTGCTGATAAGACTAAGTCACCTGACACATGGTACGTGGGGACACGGTGGACCAAGAGGACCTAGCAGAGCATGGTGCAGGGTGGACGTTCCACATAAGGAAGCCTCTTGCCCTCCCCACTGTCCCTGGGATGAGAATGCAGGGCAGTGTGTACTGTGTTTCCTAAAGGCCACGATCAAAAACCACTAAAGGAAAAAACCCAGGAGATCTGCTGTGTGCAGGGGACAGTGCCAAGTATATGGAAACGTACCCAATGTGGTACCCTCCCCCAGTGCTGTCTTCTGTGTGTGTGAGACAGACAGACAGACAGACAGACTGGCAGGGGTTGTTTCCCGGTTTATGTCAAAGCCCTCTATTGTTAACAGCCCATCCGAGAGTTGACTGGGCTTGGCTGGGTGGGTCTCGACTGGGGTTTGTCATGAGGTGAAAGTCAGAAGGCAGCTGGGGCTGAAGATCAGAAGGCTCAGCTGGGCTGGTCGTTCACGACGGCTTTGCTCCCATCTCAGCTGGGCCAGTCGGAGGCAGTCTGAGACTCTTGGCTGCCCCATGTGACAAGCTTGGGCTTCCCACAGTGTGGTGGTCTCAAGGCAGTTGGATTTCTTAGATAGTGGTTGGCTTCTCCAGAACACACATGCCAAGAGCTCTAGGTGGAAACTTCAAGGCTTCTTATAACTTGGGAGGTCATAAAGCATCATTTCCACTGAATTCTACTGATCACAAAGTGAGCCAGAGGCCATTCCAGATTCAAGGGCATGAATACCGGAAGGCATGGGTGGGAAGGCATTGGTTGGCAGCGGTGGGGGCAAAAGGCATCTTTTGAGACCAGTTACCACATTTGCTGTAAAACTGTGGTCTTAACGTCTGTGTGCCTCAGTCTTCTCTCCTATGGAAGGGGATAACAGTTCCCATCTCACAGAACTTTTGCGAGGAGCAAATGAGTTAAAAAAATATGGAAAACACTTAACAATGCACCATGTGCCAGCTATTATCACTACTCACAAGAGTAAGGAGCAAATCTTTTCTCTAATTAATCTCTGTGTCCCAAGGTCTATGGAATATTTTATGATCATGGGTTGCTCTCTGTGTGAAGAGAAGTACCCAATCTCCACTAAAAAAAAAAAAAAAGTTGTTTTTCATTTAAACATCTAGGTAGGTTTAAAGTTTGGATAAAAGTAGCCCTTTCTCATGATCAAGTATGCATTTAAAATATCGACAAAAAGTAAAAATATCTTGCCGGGCTTAGTGAATGCCATTGTGAGTCACGGTGATGACGTGCTCACTTTAGGGGCAGAGGCAGCCACACGCGTAGTGTGGAATTTCCTGTGGCACTGGCGGAAACGGAGCCCCAAATGTGTTTGTCAGCAAACTTCCCCAAAACAAAAAGAAACCAGGATTTCCTGCTGGAGGCCCAAGAAGCAAGTGATGTCCAGGACCTCACAACCCAACCTCAGACTGGCCTCAGCTCTGGCCAGAAAACAGGATCTGCCAACAAATTAGCGGTCAGCCCCAGGCCCTGGGGATGCACACTTTTCTATTGTTGCCAAATTCCAACAAAGCTCAGAGACAAGTCATTGAGCTCAAGCTCTAAATATGAAAATGGCTTCATGATCTGAGCCTGTGGGCATACGTTCTACTCTACAGAATTCTCTTCCATGTCATCCTCTACCGCATATCCCTCAGTGTTCCCATTCAGCCTCCAGGATAAACCCAGCCAGCAGACACGCACACTCCACCATATGCACAACTCAAATTACTTTAAAGGCCCTGAGCTCAGACATCTTCCCATTCTTACAACCTCTTCCTGCTGTCTGGAAGGGAATAACAATAGTAAGGGCAGACAGGTTATCTGTCTGTTGACTGTGCACCAGACAGGTACTGTGGTAAGAGTGCCACATCACCTCACTTTATCCTCACCCCATCCTGAAAGGCCCTGCTGGTTGGTGAACTCACCTGGAGCCCATATGATCAAGAAAAGCTACTTCATAAGGTCAGACATACGGATCAATGAAATAGAATTGAGAGTCCAGAAATAAACCTCCACATTTACACCCAACAGATTTTCAATAAGGATGCCAAGACAATTCAGTGGGGGAGAGTATTGTCTTTTCAACAAATGGTGCCAGGACAACTAGATATGTACATGCAAGAAAATCAAGCTTGACCCCAACCTCACACCATATACAAAAGTTAACTTAAAATGGAACAGTCACTTATTGTAAGTGCTAAAATTATAAACCTCTTAGAAAAATACAGGAGTAAGTTTTCATGAGTTTGGGTTAGGGCAAAAGCACAAGCAGCAAAAATTTAAATAGGTAAATTAGACTTCATTAAAATTACACACTTGAATTTCTCAGACTATACCATAAAGAAAGTGAAAAGCCAATCCAGAAAATGAGACAAAATGTTTGCAAATCATATGTTTGACTAGTACACAGGCCATACAGTAGTGTTAATCACTCAGCGGTGTCCAACTCTGTGACCCCATGGACTGTAGCCCGCCAGGCTCCTCTGTTCATGGAATTCTCCAGGCAAGAATACTGGAGTGGGTTTCCATCCCCTTCTCCAGGGCATCGTTCTTACCCAGGGATCGAACCTGGGTCTCCCACATTGCAGGCAGATTCTTTACCACTGTGCCACCTAAAACTCAGCAATTAAAAGACAAATAATCCAGTTAAAAAATGGGCAATGGCTCTGTACATACATTTCTCCAGAGAAGATACAGAAGTGGCTAACAAAGTACATGAAAAGATGCTCAACATCCTTAGCCACTAGAGAAATGCAAATTGAAACATAGTGAAATACCACTTCATACCTACAAGGAGGGCTCTAAGCAAAATGATAGTGTTGATAAGGATGTGGAGCAATTGGAACCTTCATACCCTACTGGTGGACACAGAAAATGATTCAGTCACTTTGGAAAATAATCGGGCAGTTTTTCAAAACATTAACAACTGAGTTACCATATGATTAGGCGATTCTGCTTCTAGGTTTATACCCAAGAGAATGGGGGTGCTCGGGGCTAGTGCACTGGAATGACCCAAAGGGATGGGATGGGGAGGGAGGTGGGAGGGAGGTTCAGGATGGGGAACACGTGTACACCCGTGGCGGATTCATGTCAACGTATGGCAAAACCACTAGAATATTGTAAAGTAATTAGCCTCCAACTAAAATAAATAAATTTATATTTAAAAAAAGATATAAGAACATGAAAAAAAAGAATGTATGTTTTCACAAACACTCATACATGAATGATCATAGCAGCATTATTCAAAATAGCCCCAAATGTGGGGAAAAAACCCAAATGCCCATCAACTCCCGAATGATAAAATGTGGTACAGCCATACAGTGGAACTCTGTTTAACCATAAAAAGGAATGAGGCACTGTACAACACAGATGGACCTTGAAAACATTATGCTATGTGAACAAAGCCAGACACAAGGGCCATATGTTGTATGATTCCATTTATATGAAACGTTCAGAGGATGCAAATCTGGAGACAGAAAGTAGACTAGTGGTTGCCAGGGTCTGCGGAGAGAAAAATGGACAATGACTGCTAACAAAGTCAAGGTTTCTTTTGGGGATGATGAAAATGTCCTACAATTCACTGTGGTGATAGTTGTACAACTCAGTAAATACACCACACACACGGACACATAAAACCCACTGAATTGTTTAGAGAGAGAGAGAGAGAATGCAAAACTTTTTTAAAATGGGGAAGAAGAGCCTTTTTCCTTCACAGCTTCGCTGACAGCTACTTTCCATTCTTGATCACAATTCCTGTAATGCACAGGGTTAGAGCAGCTTGTACACGGTCCATTTATTGCAGCCAAGTGTGAGTACACGGACTGGAGCCTGTGTCTCATTCATTTTGAATCTTGGCATCCAGGACAGTGCTTGGCACTCAGCAGGAATCAATATAAATGTGTGTTGAATGAATAGTCTGTGTGTACTGTGTGTGTGTGTGTGTGTGCGCGCGCGCGTGCTCAGTTGGTCAGTTGTGTCTGATTCTTTGCGATTGTAGCCCACCAGGCTCCTCTGTCCACGGGATTTCCCAGGCAAGAATACTGGAGTGGGTTGCCATTTCCTTCTCCGGGGGATCGTCCCTGACCCAGGAATAGAACCCATGTCTCTTGCGTCTCCTGCACTGGCAGGCAGATTCTTCACCACTGCACCATCTGATCTCTAGCATGCCCCTTATATTATTCATTCATTTTTATACCATCACTTCTAAAATAAAGGAGTGCCAAAAAGATCACACATACAGTATCTGTTCATTATTTAAAAATTCTTTTTCCACTAAATATTTTTTTAAACCAGATGATCAATTAATGTTGTCCCTTTTCCACTTTCAGAGAGATATGATTTCAAATTTTAAAAGCTAATTATCAATAAAATGATTGAGATACATGGGGAAAAGGTAGAAACAGTCAAAAATAGTATATTCAGTCCCTGAATAAACTCTGCATTTCAAATAACTTGACAAAAATTACCCCTACTCTGAGACAAAAGACTTTATAAGAGGCAAGAAACCAATATCAACCAAGACAAAAGGCTGATTAAATGCAGCCTTTGAAAACTCTTCGGCCTTCAACAACAATATATTGAGATGACGAAAGTAATAATAACAGCTAGCGTTTATTAAGGAGAAGGCAACGGCACCCCACTCCAGTACTCTTGCCTGGAAAATCCCATGGATGGAGGAGCCTGGTAGGCTGCAGTCCATGGGGTCGTGAAGAGTCGGACACAACTGAGTGACTTCCCTTTCACTTCCATGCATTGGAGAAGGCAATGACAACCCACTCTGGTGTTCTTGCCTGGAGAATCCCAGAGATGGGAGCCTGGTGGGCTGCCGTCTATGGGGTCGCAGAGTCAGACACGACTGAAGTGACTTAGCAGCAGCAGCATTTATTAAGCATTTACTATGTACTAGGCTGGGTATTATTTTCTGCTTTCTAGGTTTTAAATCAGTTACACCAGCATAGCACAATAGTAGGTACTATTATTACCCTCATTTCCCAGAGAGACTCACAACTTTCCCATGGCTGCATGGCTGAGCTAAACTGGAACCCAGGAAGTCTCCTGCCCATGCACTTTCTGCTAAAGGACACAGGGCAGCCTACAAGGACTTCAATCCCTTGAGTGGACCTAGGAAAGCAATTTGATTCTGGGTTTACAGACTGAGTAATGTAGGTTATAAACAAAACTTCAGGAAAAAACATGAATATGCAGGAATTGAAATACATGTTTGAATATCTGATGCTTGAAAGTCTAGTTTTTTCCTGTTTTATATCTCCTTTATACAACAGGTAGAAAATATCTGAATGGACAACATGGTCAGCCAAAACCTGCAAAACCTTGACCTGCCCCACTGTGCAAGGCTGGCACCTGCTGAACTTTCAGCCATTGGGCCTCCCAACCTTCTGAGACTGTAGCCCTCCCACCTCATCGCATCCCACTGAGCTCAATACCTTATCTGTTTCCTTCCGGGCACTCACCACTATTTATAATGACTTTGTTTACCTGTTCTTCTTGTCTTACTCTCCCATCAGAATGTAAATTCCATAAGAGCAGTGACCATGACCATCTTCGGTAGGGTTTTTGTTTGCCAGTAGTTTGTTGAACGAATAATAACTGTCTATGTAGGTGACACCTTTCTTTTAGAACAATTCAGGAACATCAGTGACCGGCTGGATGACCACACGAGGCTGAAGCAACTCCAGGCCAGGGCTGGTACCTGGTACCTTGTTCTTCTTTATGCTCCCAGCTCCCAGCTCAGTACCAGGCACAGAGGAGCTCATTGCATCTTGACTGAACTTGTTCATTAATGAGACACTGTCAGTGTAGAGGGTGGTCTCTGTTTGGAGTACCTCAAGGCTCCACCTTGAGTCCTAACCACTCAACTTCTGCATCCAAGGGTGAAGGTATAAGGGCATGCTGATGAAGCCTGCAGATGCCCTAAAGCTGGGAGGAGCCCAGGGAACAGGGAGAGGAGCTAATAGAGTTTGAATAGTCATAAAGCCAAAACCTTAGAAACACAACAAAAAAATTAAGAAACCCTATACCAGGGTGGGAGGAGAGGGAATTAGATAAAGGCAGTCAAAAGGTAAAAACTTCCAGTCAGTTCAGTCGCTCAGTCATGTCTGATTCTTTGCAACCCCATGGACTCCAGCACGCCAGGCCTCCCTGTCCATCACCAACTCCTGGAGTCTACTCAAACTCATGTCCATTGAGTTGGTGATGCCATCCAACCATTTCATCCTCTGTCATCCGCTTCTCCTCCCACCTTCAATCTTTCCCAATGTCAGGGTCTTTTCAAGTGAGTCCGTTCTTCGCATCAGGTGGCCAAAGGAGTTTCAGCTTCAGCATCAGTCCTTCCAATGAATATTCAGGACTGATTTCCTTTAGGATTCACTGGTTGGATCTCCTTGCTGTCCAAGGGACTCTCAAGAGTCTTCTCCAACACCACAGTTCAAAAGCATCAATTCTTCTGCACTTAGCTTTCTTTACAGTCCAATTCTCACATCTGGAAAAACTTCCAGATGTATTCCAGTCCAAATACATGACTACTGGAAAAACTTCCAAGTATAAGATAAATAACTACTAGGAAGGGATTAATGTACAACACAGTAGAGATAATTAACTTTGCTATATGCTATAAATGAAATAGTTATCACAAGGAAAAAAATTTTCTATTTCTTTAATGTATCTATATAAGATGATGCATGCTCAATAAATCTATTGTGGTAACCATTTCATGATATATGTAAGTCAAATCATTATGCGGTACTCTTCAAGCTTATATAATGACATATGCCAATTCTATCTCAACAAAACCAGGGTTAAAAAAAAAATCCTGTAAGAACTACAGGATGGGAAGGTGGGGACACAAGCTGCACCTATAATGATGGTTACATGTCCAGTGAGCTCAGGTGACCACGTCTGAGATGCTGGGACAGTCCTGAGCTGTGTCTGTATTGTGTGGTGAACAGAACGAAGGAGAAGGGTACTCTGTTGCCTCCCCCTTTATTTAATTATTATCTCTACTGTTATTTATAACATTATACAAGCAAGGCCTGAACTTCTCCTAGGGGGTATTTGGCAGGCATTGGCAGGCCCCCTCAGAAACTCTCCATGAAGTTCGGCCTCGGGTTGTGTGGTCTACTTGAAGGACAGGCTGCACCTGCTGCCTCTGTCCCACCCTGGGAGCCATTGGCCTCTCCAGCCTCCAGCTTTCAGCTCTCCAGGTGCTTCTTAGAAGGACCTTTGCTTGGTCAGACCTGGAGAACATCTCGCTCCAGGTCTCGTAGCTCTGGACATCTCCAAATGTTCTCTCCCCTGTCTTGGGCAGCCTTCAGAATCTGGTCTTTTGTCTTTCAAGTTCAAAAAATGTGTCAAGTAGGTGTGTTTGGACTTCCCTGATCACATTTTGTTTTCATCATCACTATGTTTTCAGCACCTTTAATAATTACCAGTTGGATTTCCACGCCCTGCTTCACATTCTGTCGATTCTTTTGTGCTATTACGTTTGGGTACCTCTGCCGTGTTGGCAGCCTGCTCACGTGTACCCGTTAGTATTCAGAGGCCCTTTTTTAATTCTTGAAGGCTTTCCTTACTATACTGCCAAAATCAGGAAGACATAAGGATGTCTATATGTAAATATTAAGACATTAATCAACGATTGTGAAGCTAATGTTGTTTCCTATTATGTTATTTGAAGCGTGGTTAGATCTCTTCTGTTTCATGCATCATCATTGTTGATTGCTTTTACTAGCAGGACATTTTCTGCCCTTCTAATTTTCACTGTCTTCTCAGTTCTATACACTGATTTATAAAGAGAAAGGCTTGTAGAGAGAAGGGATTAAACATTAGAAGAAGAGGCCCTCAGACTTTCATTTGACAAGCCACTGGTTCTACGTCCTAGGTCCGACCTGCTGGTAGATCTGTTTTCTGCTGGAAAATTCAGATCAAGAGTTTTTTTTCTTTCTTCTTCTAGAGTTATTTACATTTTTTAAAAGGGAAAATTGTACAATTTTTGTTATCAAAGTCAAAGTCTGTTGAAGGCTATACGAAACCTCACACTCTCAGAAACCACAATTACTCACTGCTGACATAGCACCTTCCAAATACTTAGGTGTAAATAGATGAACAAGCATACCAGCTGCCACTTTAGAATTTTCCCAGTCTTCTCCTCATCAGATAGGGACATCATGATTAGAGACAGAACCCAGAGGTCTGTACCATGCAGCTGGGAACACACTTGTGATCATGCCGGGTCCAAAATAAATCCTAGATGATGTTTAGGTTTGGCACGACACAGACAGTACTTTAGGAAGCAAACAGTTCAGGAGCTGGAATAGCAAGAGATTGGGAATGAAAATAAGGATATGTGAATAAATGCTCTTTTCTCTTCACATAGAATCAAAAATCTGGGTGCCATCTTCAGGGCAATGGATATTCTCAGGAGTGAACCTGGTCAGATTTCACCCACCCGCTTCAAGAAAAGAACTTAAAAAAATCTTAAGAATTTTAGAAAAAGTGTAGAAATTTTAGGTAGCTTTTACTTCAGTAGAATAAAATTATTATTAGATGCACATCAGAATATTTTTTAATTTATTTTTTTATTGAAGGATAATTGCTTTACAGAATTTTATTTTCTGTCAAACCTCAACATGAATCAGCCATAGGTATACATATATCCCCTCCCTTTTGAACCTCCCTCCCATCTCCCTCCCCCATCCCACTCCTCTAGATACAGAGTCCCTGTTTCAGTTTCCTGAGCCATATGGCAAATTCCCGTTGGCTATCTATTTTACATGTGGTAATGTAAGTTTCTATGTTACTCTTTCCATGCATCTCACCCTCTCCTCCCCTCTCCGCATGTCCATAAGTCTATTCTCTATGTCTGTTTCTCCATTGCTGCCCTGTAAATAAATTCTTCAGTACCATTTTTCTAGATTCCACATATATGGATTAGAATACGATATTTATCTTTCTCTTTCTGACTCACTTCACTCTGTATAATAGGTTCTAGGTTCATCCTCCTCATTAGAACTGACTCAAATGCATTCCTTTTTATGGCTGAGTAATAGTCCATTGTGTATATGTACCACAATTTCTTTATCCATTCATCTGTTGATGGACATCTAGGTTGCTTCCATGTTCTAGCTATTGTAAATAGTGCTGAATGAACAATGGGATTCATGTGTCTTTTTCAGTTTTGCTTTCCTCAGGGTATATACCTAGGAGGGGGATTGCTGGGTCATATGGCGGTTTAATTCCTAGTTTTTTAAGGAATCTCCATACCGTCAACCGTGGTTGTATCAATTTACATTCTCACCAAGAGTGCAAGAACATTCCCTTTTCTCCACACCCTCTCCAGCATTTATTGTTTGTAGACTTTTTGATGATGGCCATTCTGACCAGTGTGAGGTGATATCTCATTGTAGTTTTGATTTGCATTTCTCTAATAATGAGTGATGTTGAGCATCTTTTTATGTGTTTATTAGCCATCTGTATGTCTTCTTTGGAGAAATGTCTGTTTAGGTCTTTTCCCCACTTTTTGATTGGATTGTTTTTCTGGTATTGAGTTGTATGAGCTGCTTGTATATTTTGGAAATTAATCCTTTGTCAGTTGTTTCATTTGCTATTATTTTCTCCCATTCTGAGAGTTGTCATTTCACCTTTCTTATGGTTTCCTTTGCTGTGCAAAAGCTTTTGAGTTTAATCAGGTCTCACTTGTTTACTTTTGTTTTTATTTCCATTACTCTAGGAGGTGGGTCATAGAGGCTCTTGCTTTGACTTATGTCATCAAGTGTTCTGCCTATGTTTTTCTCTAAGAATTTTATAGTTTCTGGTCTTACATTTAGGTCTTTAATCCATTTTGAGTTTATCTCTGTGTATGGTGTTAGGAAGTGTTCTAATTTCATTCTTTTACATGTGTTCATGCCGGGTCCAAAATAAATCCTAGATGATGTTTAGGTTCGGAGAAGGCAATGGCACCCCACTCCAGTACTCTTGCCTGGAAAACCCCATGGATGGAGGAGCCTGGTAAGCTGCAGTCCATGGGGTCGCTAAGACGGACACAACTGAGCAACTTCACTTTCACTTTTCACTTCCATGCATTGGAGAAGGAAATGGCACCCCACTCCAGTGTTCTTGCCTGGAGAATCCCAGGGACGGGGGAGCCTGGTGGGCTGCCGTCTATGGGGTCACACAGAGTGGGACACGACTGTAGTGACTTAGCAGTAGCAGATGTTTAGGTTTGGCACGACACAGATAGTACTGTCTATGGTGCTGTCCAGCTTTCCCAGCACCATTTATTGAAGAGGCTGTCTTTGCCCCATTGTACATTCTTGCCTCCTTTGTCAAAAATAAGGTACCCATAGGTGCATGGGTTCATTTCTGGGCTTTCTATCTTGTTCCATTGGTCTATATTTCTGTTTTTGTGCCAGTACCATCCTGTCTTGATGACTGTAGCTTTGTAGTATAATCTGAAGTCAGAAGGTTGATTCCTCCATCTCCATTCTTCTTTCTCAAGACTGCTTTGGCTATTTGGGGTCTTTTGTGTTTCCATATGAATTGTGAATTTTTTTTTTCTAGTTTTGTGAAAAATGCTGTTGGTAATTTGATAGGGATCACACTGAATCTGTAGATTGCATTTGGTAGTACAGTCATTTTCACAATATTGATTCTTCCTACCCAGGAACATGGAATATCTCGCCATCTGCTTATGTTATCTTTGATTTCTTCCATTAGTGTCTTATAATTTTCTGTGTACAGTTCTTTTGTCTACTTAGGTAAGTTTATTCCTAGATATTTAATTCTTTTTGTTGCAATGGTGAATGGGATTGATTCCTTAATTTCTCTTTCTAATTTTTCGTTGTTAGTATATAGAAATGCAAGTGATTTCTGTGTATTGATTTTGTATCCTGCAACTTTGCTAAATTCACTGATTAGTACTTTTCTGATACTATCTTTAGGGTTTTCTATGTATAGTATCATGTCATCTGCAGTGAGAGCTTTACTTCTTTTCCGATCTAGATTCCTTTTCTTTTTCTTCTCTGATTGCTGTAGCTAGGACTTCACTTTCACTTTTCACTTTTATGCATTGGAGAAGGAAATGGCAACCCACTCCAATGTTCTTGCCTGGAGAATCCCAGGGTCAGGGGAGCCTGGTGGGCTGCCGTCTATGGGGTTGCACAGAATCGGACATGACTGAAGCGACTTAGCAGCAGCAGCAGCAGGACTTCCAGAACTATGTTGAATAATAGTGCTGAAAGTGGACACCCTTGTCTTGTTCCTGATCTTAGAGGGAATGCTTTCAGTTCTTCACCATTGACAATATTGTTTGCTGTAGGCTTATCATATATGGCCTTTACTATGTTGGGGTAGGTTCCTTCTATGCCAATTTTTGGAAGAGTTTTAATCATAAATGAGTGCTGAATTTTGTCAAAGGCTTTTTCTGCATCTATTGAGATGATCATATGGTTTTTATCTTTCAATTTGTTAATATACTGTATCACATTGATTGCAGAGTGTTTTAATTCCTGCTTGATAAGAATTATCTATGTCAGCCAAGAAAGCTACAGGTTAGTATCTAAGTTCACCCCTTTTTTTCCTGAAGATTTTCTGTTAACTATAATTAAGCTGAGAAACATCACAATCGTAAGTAGTATGCTAAAAATTGCTCCAAAACCTATTACTCTAGTGGGTTTTATTTATAGAACTACCAAGGCAGAGATCTAGATATTTATTTCCACCAATGCAGATCTTGCATTCTTGTTTTACTCTGGGTCATAGAGCAGGACCTGACTTCTAGGGTCCATGTTAATATTCTGTTGATGAGAATGCTGTGCTAGGACACATTCCAATTCGTAAAGATCACTTTTAGCATAAGAGTGGGTTTGCCAAGTTTTGCCTCAAACCAAACACCCCAAAATATGAATCATCATGTAGCAATGTCAACTGTTTTTCTGGTCACCTCTGACTTTGGCCAAGAGAAGAGCAATGACCATGAAATGCCATGTCCTCCTGGTAATCACACTTGCCCTCTCTACTCGGCAGAGTAGAAAGGACGCAGGCTTATGATGGCACGAGAGAGAAGAATGAACAAGGAAGAAGGGAGCCACAGGGGAGGGGAGGCACATGACTAAACCCCAGGTTCAGGACTCCTTCCTGGAGATATACTCCCACTGGGCCACCTGATTCCCAGAACTCTGGGTACCTGGGCAATACCCTGGGGGCGCCTGAGGGCCACCAATGATGATGAAGTCAGCTCCCCAGCTTAGGTCACTCCTTCCCTGTTTGACCTCCAGCAAAGCAACACTATCTTCCGCTGCCCCACCCACCATCTGCCTCATTCCATGAAAATGGGAGAATTCTGAGTGTGATGCAGTCGGTAGGTCTTCCTGGGGGTGCTCTGCAGTCACCCCATGCTTATCACCTCCTGCAGCTGCATGGTCTGCCCAGCATGTGCCCATCTGGGGCTGCACAGCCTGCAGGCTAGAGGGTGGATAGGATCCACACAGCAGTGTCAGCCTGCAGCCACTGCTTGAAGCATGCATACCCCCAGCCTGTTCTCCAAAAGTGGTGCCTTAATAGATTTTGCTTTGTCCACTCCCCAGCTGTCAAGCCTGGTCGCCCACCTGCCCAACCACTGGGGAAGGAATTCTTACAAACTCTGTTAGGCTCGGCATCCTCAGAGAAGTGAGGGTGAGTGGTTCCCTGGTTAGGGCTGGGCTCCTGTCTGTGCATGACTACATGCAGGTTTAGCTTAGCAAATCCTCAGTGAAGAACACCGTGCAGACACACAGCAAGGGTTCAACCTCTGGTGGCTGTTCTCATACTGCTATTAGGAATATACCCTTTGAGGATATACATGTGTAAGAGGGACCTGCTTGATGAGACTCTGCCTGCCAAAGGTTAATCCATCAACCACACCAAGGGACAGGGAGGAGGCGCGACAGCCACCCCTTTCTCTTTCATAGATGAAACATCCGTCACGGAGGCAAAGCCCCACTAGTAAGGTCAATGGTGGATGTTTCAAAAGTTCTGCGGGGTCACAGCTTGTCTCTGAGGCTCATCCAATGTTGACATCAAGGACTGGCAAAGGTGGGGCTATGATTTACAAGCTGGAGGGACAGCAGCAGATAGGAATATGTGCGAGAATGCAGCACTATTTGCAATAGTTAAAGCTGAAGCAGCTTTAAAACAGCACACATTCTTTGGGATTAATATGTTGAAACTGTCAACTAAGTGACCCCAACCAGCAATGATGCCACAGCACGGTATGGTACCAGCTGCTGCTTGTCAGGGTGGCAGGAACTGGCCGACTGGCTGGAACCATATGTGCTATTTCTGGGCATAGGATGTGAGTAAGGACTTGTCACAGTAAGTCAGACTAGGATATGAGTCAGTTATTATCAGTTATTATCAAGTGCTGAAAAGAACTGTCTTCAAGGCATCCTGAGTGTATCACATGCTAACTTTTCTGAAGGAGCTACAGGTTGAAAGACACTTAGAATCACTAAGCCAGGGAGAAACCCTGAAGAATATAGACGATTAACATTGGTCAGAGGCCTACCAGTAACAAGGAATGGATAAGGCTGAAGCTAAAATCCAGAGGTCCTAAAATTTAGGACCAACAACCAAAAATCAAGATGTATGGGATGTCCCTGGTGGTCCAGTGGTTAAGAATCCACTTTCCAATGCAGGGACGTAGGTTTGATCCCTGGCAGGGAAACTAAGATCCCACAGGCTGTGGGGCAACTAAGCCCGAGCCCCAGAGCCCACATGCTGAGGAGCCTATGCACTACAACTAGAGAGAAGCCCACGTGCCAACTAGAGAGCCCTCACCCTGCAATGAAAAGTCCCACATGATGCAAATAAGATATGATGCAGGCAAATAAATAAATATATATATTTTTTAAAGTCAAGCTGTAGGAAATGTGCATGGTAATCACATTTCTGTTAAAACAGTATGTTTGTACATGCATAGAAAAAAGTCTGCAAGGAGCTGGAGAAAACCATTAACAATGGTTATTTGTGGCCTTTTCTGTAAGTGCAATGTTCTTGGAGGCCTTGGAGAAGCCTAATGGCCCACCAAGTCCCTGAACACGTGGATGAAGGCACAGCAAGGCAGAGACTGCAAAATCAGCATTTCTCAAATGCCATGAGAAGGAAGGGCTGACAGACATGGGCAGCTCTTTCTTGACCCCTGTCACAGGACCCTTGCTTTCTGGCTCCTGGGTGTGTCCCAGGGCTGGTGTACTGTACTTCTGCTCCAGGAATGCTGGGGGAGTGCACTGTCTGGCCATAATCCTGTGAGTCCTGTTCAAGGGGGTGTGAAGAGTTACCAGTGAGGAGTGACAGCAGGAACTAATCCACTCCAGCTTCTCCCTCCTAGCAAAGCCTCCAGGAACTGCCTTTAGTTTCAGAGGCCAGGACAAGGGGAACTGGATCTGCCTCTGGGACCACAGGAGTCTCTTCTAGGGCCCTCCCTGTCAGGAATTTCCTTTCTGTAGGCAAATGGTCTTCTTATCTGCTCCCGATAGCTCCTTCACCATGAGGGTAGGGGAAACTACAGGCCCATTGGTTGAACCACAGTGCATGGGTCTGGAAACAGTATTGCCTTAGCCTTGCATTGTGAAGGTTGAAGAAGCTCAGATGTCACTGTTCTTTACAAGCGTTTTCTGTCTTTCACAGATTTCCTTTGAACACGTCATCGTCTCTCCTTTCCCATCCATGTACACGCCAAATCACTTTAGTTGTGTCTGACTCTGTGTGACCCTATGGACTGGAGTCCACCAGGCTCCTCTGTCCATAGGATTCTCCAGGCAGGAATACTGGGATAGGTTGCCATGCCCTCCTCCAGGGGATCTTTCCAACCCACAGATCAAACCCATGTCTCTTATGTCTCCTGCACTGGCAGGCAGGTTTACCACTAGCACCACCTGGGAAGCCCAGAGCTTCCCTTAGGTAATTCCAATTCATCCTCTGGGTTCCAGCTCCAATGTCACCTTCCCTGGAGAGTCTTTCCCAACAACCCAAGGCCAGATATCCCCCTTACACCCTAATAGACAGTTCCCATCATAGAATGATTATCCCAACTCTTGTTTTCTATTCATTTCTGTGATAAAATAAATAATATCCATCTTCCTCATTAGAAGACAAGATCCTCCAGGCCAGAAACTGTATCTGTTTTTTCCACATCCCCAGTGTGCATTACAGCATCTGGCACCAAATATATACTAATACCAATAAAACCTCATTCAATGGAAGGCTGCTGCAGAGGCAACTGGGGTAGAATATGTGCCAGTATTCTGGGGAAGAAGAGCAGCAGGGAGGGCTCTCTCTCTTGTGGTGACTGGTTGGCCACCTTTATTTCTTGTCATGTGTCCAAGTGAGTGGTCAGCAAGTGATAGGCCCCCTCTTAAAGTCTGAAGATTTATGTGAGGCAGGTACTAACGGTAGATGACAATATTTAAAGGAATTAAACAGGGGCAAAAACCTTCTGCTGACATCACAGAGAGACTCAGCCAGCCCTGGGGGTGGGGGGACTTAGATGGGTGGGGAAGGCACTGACCTCGGCTGATGCGCTGTTTCTCTCCAGACAGGATGCCGGGGCTGTCGATTATGCTGATGCTCTTCAGGACCTCATTGGGCAGCTGGGAGCACATAAATCTGGAAGAAAGGGATCAAAGTTGGGATCAGAGCCTGTTCGTTGCAGATTGCTCTAATCTCATAGCTCCTTGGCCTCTCCTGGCTACTGACATCTTTGGAGTCAGTGTGATGGCAAAGTCCCTCAGCCCCACCTGTCTCTCCTCTACATTGCACTTCAGACAAGCATCCTGGGCTTCTCCTCCCAGGGAATCCCATGCTTCCTTCAGGGTCACTGCCTCACTGGGCTGGAGTATCCTGAGCCCTGTCCAGCCTGTGCCCAGTCCCCAGTGTGCCAGCAGAGACACTAGGGCCTGTTTTCACTGGTGCCCCAGGGACCATGCTATGGCTCCAGGCTCAGGCTGTGGCAAGCTCCTATGGGCAATACCCCAAATCCTCCAGGTGCTTTGGTGTCCTAAGAGTAGACAAAAGGGCAGGTGTGAGCAGAGCCCTGGCCAGGCATCTCCAAGTTGTCTTCGTTGTCCATCACCTCCCTGATACCACCTTTTCCTTCTCATCCCAATCCCTCTGCCATGTTTCCAAGTCAGCTGCCCTGGTGTTGGCCTTGGAAGCAGAGTGAAGTGGCAGGAAAACCACAGCCTGAGGGTCAGCAGACCTGGGTTCAGGCCAATAACCTGCCTGGACCCTGGACAAGGGCTTCCCCAGGGAACTGGGCCTCAGTTTCATCATGTGTAACTGGAGACACTTGCCAGGGGCTGGAGAGGCTCTTAGCTTTGACACTGTGTAACTTCAGAGCACCAGAGGGACATGCTCTGTTACTTCCACCCCAGGAAACCCAGGGGGATCTCTATTAGGAATTGTGTATGTTTTAAGCCAGAAACTGGAGTGTCTCTCCTTTTCCTGTATTGTAAATGGCTAACTTCAGTGTCTGTGTAGGCAGAAGGCTCGAAAATCCTCGGGGAAAACTCAATTCTTCCATTCAGTGGAACTGGTGGGATTACTCAGCATGTAAACATGCGGGGAATGCACGAGAGGGAGGCCTGCCCAGCCTTCCCAGTGCAAGTGTGGACAGCACAGCCCCCTCACAGCTCAGGGTCGGGAGCCCTGAGCATGAGATGGGATCACTGACCCAGCAAGTTAACTTTTGCTGAAGGTGCTCAGGACAAGTTTCTCAGACATTCTTTCCCACTTTTTCAAGTCAGCCCAGGAAGATGTCAGAATGATGACTATGATCATTTTACAGCTGGAAAAGTTGAAGCACAGTGCAGTTATGACATGCGAGGCCATGCCTCTAATGAGTGGCTGGCTGAGGACTGCAGCCTAATATTTCTGATGTCAGTTGAGTTGAACTCAACCCCTAAAATAAAAACTTCATAACATTAAAAAAATAAGGGGTCAAGTTCATTTATGAGAAGCCCCTCATTTCTGATTTTCTCCTGTCCCTCCACTTTTATAAACCCTAATGTCCAACACCCAGACAGATCTGTGAGAGTAAAGTGCACCGGGACCACTAACTTCTCTGTAAGTTCACAGAGAAAAGAATGCCATATTTGTGTCTCTAGAACTCGGGTAGAAACATTCTGAGCGTATCTATGGTAGACCGAATTTCCTGTGGGTAATCTGGTCTCTTATCATATAGTCCCATCCTTTTTATCAGATGGTTCAAGACACCTGGTGATGCTGCGAACACTGCACATATGTAAAACTATTTCACATAAAGTACTTCTGTGAGAGGCTAACCTTTTTCCCAGACCACAAATTCACACTAAATATCAATTTTTCCAAAACACAAAAGCCCTGGATTCTCGTGTGAAATTAACAGAGGGATTCAAAATTTATAAACCACCACTCCCTCTGTGCAGTGCAGAGAGACAAAGCTTCAGCAGCTCCCATGCCTCCTGATGCAACAGCAGAGCCAAAATGTGTGATCCACAAAACAAGACAGTCAGGTGTGGTGACATCACCACACAACGTATAAGAAAGCAGGCCCAGGGCCAGGAATGGTGACTGCAGATGAAAGGGGGTGGAAAAGAAGAGGGAGGGGAAGAGGAGGAGGAGGGCGCTCTCCAGGGGCACCCCAAATAGGGTGACGAGGGTTGAATGTGCAAAGCTGAACTTTGCACAGCCCTGCCCAGTATGCACTGGGGGGCAGCTTGGGGAGGTGGGCAAAGGAGCACAGAGCACAAATTAGCCTTCAAGACCCTCATGTGGGAGCACGGCCCACACTCTAAGGGTTAGAACCACACTCATGTTTTCTTAAATAGTTATACTATAATCAGAAAAAACCCTAATGCAATGCTGCTAGAGCAATCTGGTCTTCCTTTCATGTTCCTTGAAAGGAAGGTGAAACGTGGGTTATTTATCGGGTATAACACAGTCAGCCTTGGGTCAGGCCTTTCCCACTGATATGTGTCTCCTGAAATGTTTCCAAGCACAGATTTGCTGTTCCGGGATGGATTTCCTACTTCTTCCGGACTTGTCTTGACTTGTACATTTCACGTGAAAGATGCAGACATGTGCCAGTTAAGTCCAGGAGCCTCACATAAGCTTGATGAAGTATGTCCCTCATCCAGGGCTGGTCTATTTTATTTTCTGATAAAAGGAGAGAAGGAAGGGATCAAACCTACACAGGACCCCCATTCCCTGTCATCCCTTCAACCAAGGAAGGCTGAGTGGTAGTAGAGACGGGGTGCGTAAAGGAATGGCCCAGCTCTAAGGTCTCAGGCCAGGGGCTAAGAGTCTGGCCACACAGTAAGACAGCACAGAAAGGGGATTCCGGTTCTGAAAAGTTGCCTCCAAACACTAACATTCCAATCCAGTGATCAACATTTTAAAAGAGCCAGGCAGTAGCTTAATAGCGATTCCATTTCCAGCGCAGCGATACCCAGTAGCTGCAGCAATCATCAAATGGCACAAACATCACTGACCACTCACTGTGTGCCAGGCACTGTCCTGGGTACTTTCTATGAACTCACATTAACTCGCTCAATCCTGGCCACAACCTCAGCAGGGGGGCTGTACATCCCCATTTTACAAAGGACAAGACTAGGGTAAAAGGGGGCAAATGCGGCCACCCCAAAAATGTGTCTCACTGGCATGAAGAATAATTTGGACTAATTATTTTTAAGGCCCCCCCAAACTCAGGAAGCATCTTTGACCTCCCTTCTGACTGCCTAGGGAAAGCAGACAGAGGATCTGTTCCAGGAAGGGAGCTGTCACCAGAGATAAATATAGTATCAATGAGGTGAAGAGATAGGAACCTTGCACAGTTTTATTTATTAAAACTCCTCCCTGTGTCCCATTGTCTCTGCACAGGCCAGCAAACATTTGTTTACCAAACATGTGCTTTTCCAGTGCCATGTCAACTGCCTTCCTCTTCCCTCAACCACTGCCTCCAACATCCTCCTCTGTCTTTAACTGGAGATGGTATTTAGAAAGGGAAGGGCTTCAGCCATTTGGGGGAGTTACTCCGTTTTCCTGGGTCTCTCTCATGTATGTACATAATTAAAGTTTTGTTTGAGTTTCTCCTGTTAACCTGTCTTGCTGCTGCTGCTGCTGCTAAGTCGTTTCAGTCGTGTCTGACTCTGTGCGACCCCATAGACAGCAGCCCACTAGGCTCCTCTGTCCCTGGGATTCTCCAGGCAAAAACACTGGAGTGGGTTGCCATTTCCTTCTCCAATGCACGAAAGTGAAAAGTGAAAGGGAAGTCGCTCAGTCGTGCCCGACTCTTAGCGACCTCATGGACTGCAGCCTACCAGACTCCTCTGTCCATGGGATTTTCCAAGCAAGAATACTGGAGTGGGGTGCCATTGCCTTCTTAAGTCAACTTAATTCTTAGACCAGCTAGATGAACCTAGAAGGGTAGAGGAAAATTTTTTCCTCCCCAGCAGGGGCACAGAAGGGTCACATGCCATAACTTGCCAAGTCACATAGCTGGTAGCTGACACAGCTAGGATGCAGACGTGGCAGTTAGGCTGCTATTGCCATTTCATGCATTTGAGTCACCACTGTGTATCTTGTATCACACAGAGGGCAACATCCTAGAACAGAGAAGTGATGTGCCACAGCCCTGGAACTCCACCAAAGAGGCCCCTTTTGTGGGACTTGCCCTCACTTTACTCGTGGAGGGTGGAGCAGTGACTGGGAGGCAGAAGACCTGGTTCTGAACCTCTTCTTTCTCACTCACCCTGTGACCTCAGCCAGGTCTGAGCAACTCTATTGGCCTGAGGACTCCCAGGCAGTCCTTGAGGTTCACCTAAGTTTACCATGGAAGAGAGTATGACACTGTTCCTGCCCAGGCTCACTTTACTGATAAGAGTAAAATCAGAGAGATGAAATACTTCCTGAAGAGGCGCAGTGAACAGCACCCAGTGTGCAAAAAGACTTTGACAACTAACCTGCAGAAAGTATTATTACACGGTCCTACCACAAAGGCCTGATCTAAATTTCCGCTGCCCAGGAGGAATTTAATTTCAGAACCAGACTGTGAAAAGCCTGTGGTTACCCCTTTGATTGAGTCTTACGGAATTACCACTTTTGCAAGTGAAAGATGGCTGAACACTGGCAATCCCATGCAGCTCAACCTCCCCGTGGCCTTTTCTAAATCAAGTCTCCCTCTCCCAACCACCACAGGGGGAAAAACTGATTTTCTGGGATGACGGGACCAGGGCTGTGTGGGCAGCTGCTGATAAAGAACAATGGCTTAATGACGCAGGAGCCATCGCAAATCCTGAGGATAAGGGCTAATAGGATGGGCTTCAGGGAGTTTATTAGGGAAAAGCACACCACCCAAAACAAAACAAAACCACCCTGCCCCCCAAACCAGTTACTCTCTCAGCTTAAAAAAACACAACACAGTTTTGCTAGTGAATCAAGAGTGATTCTTGGCAAGAGCCTATTTTCCTTAATCTCTGCAGCTAAATTATCTGGTGGAGTCAGCATGTGTCTGGACCAATGCTGTTTACTTGTATTAAGTCAGCTTTTTAAAAAAATTCCTAGCAGTACTAAGTGACTGTGCAATAGTCATAGTCTTTAAAAAGCCCATTTAATGACGTCTCACTTAATCACAAGCATAGAGGTAACAAACAGAGTATAAGTACAAAAGTACACGTATGTGTTCTATTATTGCTAATCCATTTTGCAAATTCAAGACAGTGGCTGTTTTTTGTGTTTTGATCACACCGTCACCCCCATCAGGCCTGGCTAAAATAATAGGAGCCCTGGAAGTACTGTTCAGATTCCCTCAACTTAGAAGGAAGTTTCAAAATTTCAATCCCTAGGGCCAGTGATGAGTTATTTTAGAAAGAGAAACAGGAGAAGTGAATGAGATCAAGAACTTCTTCTGTGGAAGGTGACAGTTTAAAATTACACTAGCCCCTAAACAGAAAATGATGCCTGTAGCTATCTGGATTAAAAAAAAAAAAAAAAAAGACCACCATTTTTTGAAAAGTAGATTGAGGGAAAATAAAATAACTAATCCAAATGTAGGAAGAAAGGTCAGAGGCCAACCCGCCAACTCCTGCCCTTTCTTCAACTAACCAAAACATGCCAGCGTCTCCCAGGACTCGTGCCCTGTGTGCTGCTGGGGCGTCCCTCTCCTCTGTGATGTGGAACTACCCCGACAACAGACTCTGAAACCTAAAGAAACACACTCCCTTGGAGCAAGTCTGAGACACGCTTGCCTGCGGAATTTTCTTCTAAAGTAAAGCAGAATGGTGAAGTCTCAGAATGTCTCATGAAGGTATCTTAGAACTCTCTGTTCTAGACGCAGCTTCTCTTTATCGTTCAAGTATGCGTGCTTGTGCTCAGCAGCGTCCAACTCTTGGCGACCCCATGGACTGGGGTCCTCTGTCCATGGGATTTTCCAGGCAAGAATACTGGAGTGGGCTGCCATCTCCCCTTCTAGGGGGTCTTCCCGACCCCGGGATAGAGCCCTTGACTCTTGCGTCTCCTGCATTGGAAGTGGATTCTTTACCACTGCACCACCTGGGGATCCATTCAAGTATGAAATTTCTATAATTCAAAACTGTCTTTGCTGTCTTTGGGGGAATTTGTCTTCATTTCTCAGGAGTCCACTGAAAACTTTCCTAGAAACCAGCATTAGAGATTGAGGATCAGCTCCACTAGTTTGCTTATTGCTTCCAGGCTGGTACCATCTTACAAAGAACCAAACTCTTTTAAAGATGCCCCAGGGGCAGATGCCCAAGCCCTGTAATGGGAGGGCCAGAATAATGAGACCTATCCTGTGGGGGTGGAAGAATCAGTGGTTGCTCAATGAGGTAGGGAGTAAAAGTTCTTCATAGCAGACAACCAATTCTATTTCCTGTGAAGTCTGGTTTTTGACCTAGTTCCCAGAAAGTATGCTAAGTAAAAATAAGTTTGCCTGCTTTTAGAGCTAAGCCTGCTGCTGTTCCCAAAGGGATGCTATAATTACGTATACAATCTAAATGACACACCATACTAAGTGACTCTCTTCTTTGTGCCAGTACTGGGAGAAATAGCAGCATTGCCATGTATACATACAACTTAATCAGGCTACTTACTCTTAAATACACTATTAATTTCCAGGTGGTACATCCATGACAGGTTTCTCAGGTAACTCAGTGGTAAAGAATCTGCCTGCCAATGCAAGAGATGCAGGAGACTCGGGTTTGATCCCTGGTTCAGGAAGACCCCCTGGAGGAAATGGCAATCCACTCCAATATTCTTGCTGGGACAATCCCATGGACAGAAGTGCCTGGTGGGTTACAGTTCAGAGTTGGACACAACTGAGTGGCTGAGCATACACACATACCCCTGACATGTGAGCCTCATGTATACATGGTCACCAGGTGGCTAGAAGGACAGAAACTCTTCTTTGCTGGTGTTTTGTGAGGTGCAGGGTGGTAGATAAAAGGGAAGAGGGAACCTGAGTTCTAGCCCTGTCTCTGCCTTTTCTTGAGCAAGTCATTTTACTTCTTTACTCTCAGTTTCTCATCTGTAAAATGGCCCTAGTATCATCCGTTTTATTAGCCATGAAAAGAAGGTGTATGTGAAATTATTAATCAATGATTTAGGTCCCTGAATATTCATTGGAAGGACTGATGCTGAAGCTCCAATACTTTGGCCACCTGATGCAAAGAACCAACTGACTGGAAAAGACCCCGGTGCTGGAAAAGATTGAAGGCAGGAGGAGAAGGGAGCAACACAGGATGAGATGGTTGGATGGTATGACCGACTCAATGCACATGAGTCTGAGCAAGCTGAGAGACAGTGAAGGACAGGAAAGCCTGGTGTGCTGCAGTCCAGGGGGTTGCAAAGAGTCAGACACAACTTAGCGACTCAACAACAAATTTGGGACATAATTATTATAATCTTTATCATTGCTGGAAGGTTACATAAAGGGTAGCCTTGAATGTTAGATAGAGGAGAGAAGACAGTGATTCTCAAAGTCCTCCCATTTGGCTGCTGAGTACAGTGGTCACTAGCAGGCCTTGGCCAGACGGCCTCAGTTTCATCCCAGAACTGCCACTTAGCAGTCGAGTGGCTCGGTGGAAGCTAAATGGGCCTCTATGTCTCAATTCCTTCTCTTTACATCGGGGAAAACAGTCGCACCTATGTCACAGGTTTTTTGTGAGAATTTAGAGCTAATTCACCAGTGAAGTTTAGATAGATAGTAAATGCCATATAATTATCCGCTATTCCTTTTCTATGTATTCTGAATTCAACTAACACTTGATGGGTGGATTATTTTCAGCAAGTTTTAAATTCTGAGATAAAAAATCTTGCCATTTAGAACCTTTCCTGAAAGCTTTTCTTCCATACTCATCTGTTGTATGCTTCTGATTTGAGAAAAAATAAATATGTTAGGGAAGTAAATAATTTGCCAAAATAAAGCCAACAGCCATTCTCCCTTGTTTTTCCCTTCAATATATAGACTTTATAAAATGGGAATTTGAAAAGGTGGCAGCTTATTTCTTTCTTAAGCCTCTGTCAGGCAAAAAGAGAGTAAGACTAAGGATAGTAGTAATGGAACCAAGGGACTCCAGGTAGACTTTCATGGAGAAGGATCCTGTGCCCTGCCCTTGCCAGGGCCTCTGGAATCTTCTAGGGCCAGTTCTGGGACAGGAAAGCTGGCTGTTGCCTGCCCTGTGACCACGGCTCCTGGGAGGCCCTGCTGGGGGAGCTTCTTGTCCCACTCCCCCACAGCTGTGGTCCACTCGTCCTGAGAGACCCCTGGGGTTCACCCTCCAAGGCTCAAGCCCTACTTGTCCTACAAGGAGACATGGTGGTGCAAGCAAGGTTGCTCTGGAGTTGAGAAGCGTGCTTCTTCTAGAGGAGAAACTCTTAAGGTGGAAAAAGTCATCTGGACAGTGGTGTCAGTCACCGTGAGCAGCAGGACGGGATTTCTCTGTGACTCCATCTACATCATCTGTATATTTCTATTTAATCCTGCTGCTGAGCTCTCTTGCTGCCACTTGGATGCCTTCTTTGATTTGCTCTGGGAGCATAAATTAGCTCTTAGGGGAGAGTACCAATCCCTAGAGAGTTGAGTTTTTCACAGGGGGCACCTGTGGAGGTTGCCCGGGCCACTCTTGGCAGAGCCACTGCACAGCACTCTGGCACATCATTCATTCCATGGTCCTTGTGAACGGCACTCCTGGAGTTGTGCAATCAGGTGCAACTCTCAGCCTCTGGGAGAACAGCTGTCAGCTGGGAGGATTTGTTCCTTTTTTTTTTTTTTTAATCTAAAAAGCAGAAGTGTAGTTTCAAGTCTTTCATCTGTCATCTCTACTTCCATGTCTCCCTAAAGGCGTTTGGAAGACCACTCCCTGGTGCTGAACCTCCCATAGCCCATTCCCTGCAACTAAAGAGACTCATGTGGTAGACTCATAAAAGAGGGAAATGGGGGCGTGAGGGGAACTCAAAGAAGAAAGAGAAAGGGGTTTTTAAAAAAAATAGGCTAGGAGTGACAAAAAGGAAGAAGGAGGGGGAGGTAGGAGCAGGGGGTGCCTGAAAGCACAGAGCCGTGTCCAGGAGAACCCGCGGGCTTGTCCTCTGTTCTGGACCTCACTGTGTCTTGAGAACTCTGCAGAAAGGCAGTACAAATACAACACTGCTGCAATCCAGACAGAGCCCCAGCTATCCTACAACTCGCCTCTGTGAAATGACGACCACGCAACAAATGTAATGTTTGACTGTCCTGCCTGTTTCTCCTGCCTGGCTCTAATGAATGAGGATGCAGCTCAAAGCATGGGACTGAGAAGCCAAAGGGACACCCAGCGAGGAGGGGTGACTGGTCCTGGAATAACCAAGATTAAATCTGGGTGTCGGGAGAACTTTGGTGGCCCTCTGGGCTTAGTTCTCTGTGTAGGAGGTCCTGGCACACAATGCCCGAGAGTTAGCCATCCAGCCACCATGTAATGTGGCCAGCACGGGGAGCTCACTACCCCACAAGGCAATCTGATCCTTTCCCGTGAGGTTCAGATGATTAGAAATTTGTTCCTTATACTGTGTGGCCCTGCAATGTCCAATCCTGGGCCTTAGCTCTGCCCTCTGAAGCCACCCAGAGTAGGTATAAATGATCACTTCCTAAGAAAATCTCCCCAATATTTATATATGATAAGCGTATTTTCTTATAACTTCTTTTTTTCAGAACAGACATACTCTGTTTTTCTGGTTTTGAACTTTTACACATAATTGGCAAGGATTCAAAGAACAGCTTTAAACAACCGGTCTAAAGATGGCGGTCTGACGGTCCTTACCGATTGAGGAAAGCATTTCCAAAGCGACCAAGCTTTCGAAAGGGCTTTTTGGGGTCCACGACTAAAGCGTTCCCTGGGGTGTTGCCCTCAGTTTCCCCATACATCACAGCGATGAATGAGTCGGTGGTGGGCTCTGGCCCGATCCTCATGCCTGGGAAGTCTTGCTCCAGTAAGTATCTGAGAGGGGGGAAGAAAAAAAAAAGACAAACTTAGCATGGTGTCACAAAGCAGGGGTAAAAAGCTTGCTGGGGCCACTAACTTGGAACATAATCATTAAAAAACCCAGAATATAACCCCCAAGGAAAAAGGGAATGATTGGCATTGTACTCTTTTGCAAATAACGAATTTTCAAAGTTTAAAATCTGCAGACCTACTTTCTCTCCAGTGTAAGGAGCCTAGTGAAGAGGTGGACATGCTGCAGACTTGCTGGGCTTCTCAAAGTGGACCTTAGCTCAGCACAGCATTCCCGGTCATGGTTCCATTGGCACAATAGCTACTACTCCAGAGAAGAGGACCCAGTCAGCTCCTAGGCATCCTGGAAGACCCCGCTCAGGTCCACCTCCTTTAGGGAAGTGTCCCTGTCCCTCAAGCATGTTGGAGTCACCTGCTCTGTGGGCCCTGGGCACCCTGTGCCTGCAGACATCACTATGGATGCTGCACTTCTCTGTTCGTGGGTCTTGAAGGCAGGCCCATGTCTATGGCCAGATGTATTAACATTAATACATTCCCAGCACCCAGCAAAAATGCCTGCCCACAGAGGGCACCCAGTGCGGCAAATGAAATAAGGAACCACCTCCTTCCTGGTCCCTGGCAATCAATGTGGCCCCACATCCTCTCTTGAGCATTTTACAGCTCCCTTGGGATCCTGGAGGTGGTAACCATGGAAGACAATCTCTAAAGAATGCAGTAGCAACCCAGAGGCTGATAAGAGGAGGGCTCGGATTAGGTATTACCAGGGCCAGCCCTAGCTCTCTGTGCAAACTGGAAAAAGATGCCCCTTCCTTTAGGCAAACCCAGCCCTGCACCACAACTCACAGCTTGGTGAGCAGAACTCTAAGCTGGATTTTACCCTTCTATGTCCTGTTGCCCAGTATAACCAGTTGCCCAGTTTAACCAGTATACAGCGGCCCTGGCAGATGCCATTGAGGGGTCTCGTTCAGGGGCCGAGGAGACAAATTGGTGTGATACAGCAGCAGTCTCCAACCTTTTTGGCACCAGGAAGCAATTTCGTGGAAGACAATTTTTCCACGGAAGGTGGTGGGGAGGGGGGATGGTTTCGGGATGATTCAAGTGCATTACATTTATTGTACACTTTATTTCTATTACTAGTACATTAGCTCCACCTCAGATCATGAGGCATTAGATATTGGAGGCTGGGGATCCCTGTGCTAGACTGACATGGCTGGGGTGGGGCAAGGGAGCCAGAGGTAGAGTGATGGGGAAAGTGCACTTTCTGTGGGAAATGGTTGTGTCCCAGCATGGTTCCTGGCCACCCCCACCGGCACATCATTCAGCAGCAGCCACACAGAGCCCCTCCCTTCCTCCCCACCAAGATTCCCTTTCTGTGATGGAGGAACACACTTAGGTGTGTTTATCATATATGGAATGGCGGGGGGTGGAGGGGGTGGGGGGGACCACTCCCTCCTTCCTTTGCAACCAAGGAGAACATAAAGGAGGGAGGTTTTGGAATACTTTTTACTCATTATCAAGCAACAAATAGAAACACAACACCTTCAGAGAACACTTGGCAGGGACGGTGAATGGGGACCAGGGGTGGGGACAGTGGAAGAGAATCCCTGCTTGAGGTGACAGAGCTGTGTCCCTACTCTGCCAGGGAGATGACCCTTCACCCTGGGAGGAGGCTTAAGGACAGAAACCTGTACAACATTTTCCAGCTCCCCATTCCTACAGCTCACAGTCTCAGTTCAGTTCAGTCGCTCAGTCGTGTCCGACTCTTTGCGACCCCATGAATCACAGCATGCCAGGCCTCCCTGTCCATCACCAACTCCTGGAGTTTACTCAAACTCATGTCCATTGAGTCGGTAATGCCATCCAGCCATCTCATCCTCTGTCGTCCCCTTCTCCTCCTGCCCTCAATCCCTCCCAGCACCAGACTCTTTTCCAATGAGTCACTCTTGGTCCTAAATCATTTCATTTCTAAAATGTCTTGACAGATGAAATTGAGATCCAGAACCTATGATTTTATCCCCCGGGATAGAGGGAAAGAAGGGAACTACCAAACATCCAACACCATCCTGCCATTTTTCTAAGAATAAGAAATTAAGTCACCCTTTAGACTCATGTTTTCTTTGTAAACAAAACTGAAATTATTTAGCACTCTCACCAGGCGGTACTTGAAATACTTCATTGATCAATTTTTTTTTTAACATCATTCAAAGTTTCAACATTTCCGTGAACTTGTGGAGCACCAGAATAGATACATCCTTTAAATACATCCCATAAATTTAGAATAAATGCAAAAAAAATCAGATAATAGCATCCAGCATTTATGAAGTACAGTCAACCCTTGAATATCATGGTTTGAACTGCACAGGTCCACTTACACATGGCTCTTTTTCAGTAGCTAATACTACAGTACTATAGTACATGAACAAAGCGAGAATGAGATGAGGTTCAAACCCTGCAGCCTTGAAAGGAAAAATCTGAGCAGACCCTGAGGTGTGATGCACCGAAACAGGTTGCCCATCCAGCCACATGCACGAGGCTGGAAAACTATGACACTTTTTTTTTTGGACACCTCAGAGGCATTCCCAAGCTACAAGTTTCAGGGGCTTTGTGGTGTTTTCTGCCATAGCAAGAATTCAAAGGAACAAGAGGCCACAGGAAGACTACAGAAAAGACTCTACCGCAGCCCCCTGCATGGGCATCCTGTGCGCTGGGCTGGGTTCTGTCCCCAGTTCCACCTCGCTCTCCTTTTCCTGTGTTCTCAAAGAGGGCTGCCAGCTCTAGCGGTAACTGCTCCAAGACTCTGCAGCCAAGTCATCAACGAAAAACAAGACAGACATTTGGATTCCAAGCAGCTGACAGAAGGGGTGGTGCAGAAGACAGGCAGGAGGCCTGACATCACTTTGTCCCTGTCTGCTGAGGGCCATGGTTCAGCCTCGTCCAACTGGCTCCTGGCACCCTGCTCAGCCTATGTCAAGGAGTAGCTTTCATGCAAAGATATAGGTAGACAGTGTCCTTCTTCTTCCATTGCTGAGGTTTGACAATTTCTCTTTGACTTCATAGAAAAAATTGTCATTTGTGACATGGGGAACAAAAACATCTTCAAAACATTAAAAAGTCCTTCAACATCCCCAAGCACCATCTTCTCAAAGATGGGCTTAAGAATAACTAAAAAATAAGCAAACAACTAGAAAAGGCACATTATTCAATGACAGATATCCAAAATTCAAGCCATAAACTCCATCTCCCCTGAGTATTAACCCATGCGTTCTGTCTGGGTTTTGTCTGAAACACTTGGGCTTGGAATAGTGGAAAAGGCATTCATTATTTTAGTAATAACACCTAATGTTTGAGAACTTGTTATGTACTAAAGTCTTTATATAAATGTAACCTTATTTCATCATAAGTTTCTTATGGGGTAGGTACTATTTTTATGCCACCCCCCCATTTCACAGATAAGAAAACAAAGGCTCAAATAGATTAAATAGTTGATTAGAACCTAGGATTTCTTATTGGTCCTATGAGAGCACTACCTGTCCTAAATCAGACTTGAGAGGCTAGCAGTCTCCAACAGGCGCATTTGTAGGAATGGGTTCTGTGAATCATTACAAATACACAAATCTAAGACTTTTTAGTTGGTATTTAATCATTGAGTAAGCACTCCAAAAAGCAACAAGGCACATATATTTGGGGTGTTTTATGAACATTATTATTGATATTATTTACTTGTTATTTGGCTACACTGGGTCTGAGTTGCAGCACAAAGGATCTAGTTCTCTGATCAGGGATTGAACCTGGGTCCCCTGAGTTGGGAGCTCAGAGTCTTGGCCACTGGACCACCAAGGAAGTCCCGTGAGCATTATATTTTCATTTTCAAGCCAAATTCTAGAGAAATGGCCTGTGTCATGCTAAACAAGATTTTAAAATATTTGTGCATACATTGGCATCTGTGCAGAGAGTTTTGAGGTTCAATTCATTGCTCTATCTGGGACAATTTTCAAAAGCGCATTTAACTCCAACAATTGTTCCTTTCAGTATTACTAAGGTTTTAAACCATATATGAAGTACAGCTTTTAGTTCAGCAAAGAAACAGTTTTATTTCCTGATTTTTAAATCCAGGTCTGTGAGTTAAAATGCATAACTATTTTTAACATGTTGGAGGATTTTACACCGTGTATTTTCTGTTGATAATACCTGATCCACCATTTCACTAAGAGAGGGACTGAAAAGAAAAAGTTTGTCTTCAACTCTGATTTGTCCTGAATCTGGAAATGATGCTTTTAAAGCAATTTCCTTTGTCTATCTTAATGTTTAATACCAAGAAATGGAAATGGGAGAAAAATCAAACATTATCATAAAACTCTTATTAAAATGGTAAAGAATATATAATTATTTCCTAGCAATGAGTTCTACCACCACCACTGTTTACAGATACCACCAAACAATGGATGAAATTATGTCATACAGTTTATAAGGCAACACATAGGCTTGATCACTTCACCCTCATTGTTGCTGGAGGAGGTAGTTTTATCCCTAGCTTATAGAAGAAAAAAACTGTTTATGACAAGCTAAGCAGCTTGCACAGAACATTAATATAGGATAATGATTAATTCTTAACATGTTGATACATTTCCATCCCATCATTTTCTGCAACTATTATTTTTTTCATTATAAAATTGAGATCAAAGCATTTACACAACTTTGCATCTAGACTTTTCACCATTAGTTATTCCTCATGCCATTAAAAATTGGAAGAAAAAAATTTTTAATGGCTGCATACTATTCTGAGGTGAGTATGTATCAATTTAGTTTGCCATTTCCTTATAGTTGTGTATTGAAACAACTTCCCATTTCTTGCTATTATAAATAATGTTGATAGAAAACAAATTTACAGTTACCAAAAGGGAAAGGGTAGGGGGGAGGGTAAATTAGGAGCTTGGGATTAACAGATACATATTGCTATATATAAATACATAAACTACAGGTGCTATGGTATAGCACAGATAACTGTAGTCAAGGGCCTATAAAAACATATAATGGAAAAGAATCTTAAAAAGAATTTGCATGTGCACATGTGCGTGCGCGCTCACACACACACACACACACACACACACACACACACACACACACACACGTCTTCCCAGGAAGCTCAGTGGTAAAGAAACCTCCTGCCAATGCAGGAGATGCAGGTTTGATCCTTTGATTGAGAAGATCCCCTAAAGAAGGAAATGGCAACCCACTTCAGTATTCTTGCCTGGAAATTTCCATGGACAGAGAAGCCTGGAGGGCTGCAGACTATGGGGTCACAAAGAGTCAGATGCAACTGAACATGTGTACATACACATATATATATTGGAATCACTTTGCTGTACACTAGAAGGTAACACAACATTGTAAATTAACTATACTTCAAATAAATAAACCTGAGATAAATATCTCTGGGCAAATATCCACTTAAAAAATTTTTGTTGTTGTTCAGTTTCTAAGTCGTGTCCAACTCTTTGCAACCTCATGGACTACAGCATGTCAGACTTCCCAGTCCTTCACTATCTCCAGGAGTCTGCTCAAATTCAGGTCCATTGTATCAATGATGCCATCCAACTATCTCATCCTCTGTCGCCCCCTTCTTCTCCTGCCCTCAATCTTTCCCAACATAAGGGTCTTTTCCAAAAACAATTTTAGCCTATTTATTTATTTTTATTGAAGTATAGCTGATTTACAACATTATATTAGTTTCATGTGTACAGCATAGTGATTTAGTATTTTTACATATTATACTGGGCTTCCCTGGTGGCTCAGAGGTTAAAGCATCTGCCTGCAACGCAGGAGACCTGGGTTTGATCCCTGGGTCAGGAAGATCCCCTGGAGAAGGAAATGGCAACCCACTCCAGTATTCTTGCCCGGAGAATTACATGGATGGAGGAGCCTGGTGGGCTACAGTCCACAGGGTCGCAAAGAGTCAGACACAACTGAGCGACTTTGCTTTCACTTTCATACTTCATTAAGCTCAGTTCTGTCACTCAGTTGTGTCTGACTCTTTGCAACCCCAATGACTGCAGCATGCCAAGCTTCCCTGTCCATCACCAACTCCGAGAGCTTGCTCAAACTCATCGAGTTGGTGATGCTATCCAACCATTTCATCCTCTGTCATCCCCTTCTCCTCCTGCCTTCAATCTTTCCCAGCATCAGGGTTTTTTCCAGTGAATCAGTTCTTCGCATCAGGTGGCCAAAGTATTGGAGCTTCAGCTTCAGCATTAGCCCTTCCAACAAATATCCAGGACTGATTTCCTTTAGGATGGACTGGTTGGATCTCCTTGCAGTCCAAAGAACTCTCAAGAGTCTTCTCCAACATCACAGTTCAAAAGCATCAATTCTTCAGCGCTCAACTTTTTTTTTTATGGCACTTAATACTTCATGAAAGGTTATTACAAGATAACTTTAAATAATCTTCTTTGAGTTACTGAAAAACTAAGTCAGGCCAGACTTACTTCCATTTTAAAACTCTATGTCCTTCCTTAAGTGTGAAACTTAAGTTTTCGTTTCATTTTTGTCTTTCCCTTAATTAAAGCACTGACATATTATTACCAAGACTGCTTGTTCAGATGACATCATCCTTATAACAAATCTGCCTACTAAGAGAGTGGAGCAAGAAACCGGAATGGCCTGTTGGACCAAGAATCTGGAATTTGCTGGGTAAGCCTTTCACAACTCAATTTTCCCAGCTGTGAGTGGAATTTAAACTCCTTGGGGTTGGGATGTGCTGAAGGCACGCTGATGTCTAGTCTATGCCATAATCTGGAGCTATTCCTCTCCACCTTCCATGCTGCTCTGGAAGGAGGGTGGAAGAAAGGGAAAGGAGAAAAAAGGGAAAGGAAGTCTACTGGAATCAAACATGCTTCCATGAGGAGGGCCTGCATCTGCATCTACAACCCCTATCAAGGGGAAAACAGCCAGCACATGCCGAGGAAAAGGAAGGCAAGCACCCAAACCAAAAACAGTCCTCACACCAAAAATATATCAAAACCCACACAAGTTATGCAGGGATACTCCCTCATATAAATAGCCCTCCAAGACTACAGAAGATAACTGTTTCTCTGAACTCATGGAGTAAGAGAAATATAAGCACAATGAAGAGGCAGAGGAACCAGTTAATACATTACTGACCAGAGGATTTTTCCAAAAACTAATGCCTGTGGCCAGTGACTTGTTATGTAAGTGAACACTGAAACATTTCTGGTCAATAATGTTCGGGTAACAAAAGACATATTAGTATGTCTCTGGTCAATAAGTTTTTAAAGACCAGGAGAATTCCCCTGTAGGAACACACAATAAAACAGACTTCTTCAGTCTAATAGACACTGGGTTCAAAAAAGAAGTAATGAAAATACTGAAGGAATTAAGAAAAGCTATCCTTAAATTTCTTGAGGAATTAAGAAATGATGATGCTGTAAAAAGGACCTAGAAACTATAAGGAGATGACAAGAACAATTAGATAATTAATTTTCTGAGACAAAAGCTGAGCTAAAGGCACTGAACAGCAGAATGAATAATGCAGAAGATCAAATAAGTGATCTGGAAGATAGAATAATGGAAATTACTCAATCAAAACAGCAGACAGAAAGCCAAATTGAAAAAAAAAAAAATGAAAGCACTATAAGAGACCTATGGGATAACATAAAGTGGGATATTCTTCACAAAAACTAAAGAGAACAGAAGCATAAAAGGAAATCAAACCACAAAAAGAAAAAAAAAAAAGAAAGGAACAAAGAAGAAACAAAAAATCAACTGGAAAACAAAGTTTAAAAAATGAGAATAAATACATATGCATCAATAATTACCTTAAACGCCAATGAACTGAATGCTCCAATCAAAAGACATAGAATGGCAGACTGAATAAAAAAACAAGGGCCTACAAATGCTGCCTACAAGAGACCCACCTTAGGACCAAGGACACACACAGATTTAAAGTGACAGGATGGAAAAAGATATTTCATGCAAACAGAAATGACAAGAAAGCAGGAGTTACAATACTAATATCAGACAAAATAGACTTTAAAGTAAAGACTATAAAGAAAGATATAGAAAGACTATATAACAGTAAAAGGATCAATACAAGAAGAGGATTTTACACTTATTAACATCAATGCACCTAATATAGGAGCACCCAAATATATAAAACAAATACTAACAGACACAAAGGGAGAAATTGATAAGAATACAATAATAGTAGACTTTAACACCCCACTCACATCAATGGACAGATCTTCTAGACAGAAAATCAATAAAGCAAAGAGATTCTAAATGATACAGTAGAAGTTAGACTAAACATACTTTTAGGACATTATATCTCCTCCCAAACACAATACACATTCTTTTCAAGTGCACATGGAACATTCTCTAGGACTGACCACATACTAAGGCACAAAACTAACCACAAATAATTTAAGAGTACAGAAATTATTTCAAGTGTCTTCTCTGACCACAACAACATGAACTAGAAACCAAGGGAAAATGAGAAAAAAACAATTACATAGAGACTAAACAACATGCTACTAAGAAAACAAGGTGTCAACAAAGAAATCAAAAAGGAAATTAAAAAATACCTTGAGACAAATGACAAAACACAGCTATACAAAATCGATGGGACGATGCAAAAGCAGTTCTTAGAAGGAAGTTCATAGCAATAGAGGCTTTCTTCAAAAATCTCAAATAAACAACTTAATCTAACACTTTAAAAGAACCATACAAAGAAGAACAAACAAAACCTAAAGTCAGCAGAAGGAGGAAATAATAAACAATGGGGAGGAAAAAATAAAATAGAAATTAAAAAAAGAACAGAAAAAAATCAATAAATCAAAAAGGGTAAACAAAATTGACAAGTCTCTGGCCAGACTCACCAAGAATAAGAGAAGAGAGAACCCAAATAAAATAAGAAATGAAAAAGGAGAAATCTCAACCAATACCACAGAAATACAAAAAACATAAGAGAACACTATGAACAATTATATGCCAAAAAATTTGATAACCTAGAAGAAATGGACAATTTTATAGAAACATACAGCCCACCAAAACCCAATCAAGAAGAAACAGATAATTTAAATAGACCAAATAGACTCTAAAATAAACTTGCTACAAAAGTCCAAGACCAGACAGCTTCACAAGTGAAGTTCTACCAAATAAAGAAGAACTTACAGTGATTCTTTTCAAGCTCTTCCCAAAGACTGAAGACTAGAGAACACTCACAAAGACATTCTATGAAGCCAGAACACCCTGGTATTAAAATCAGACAAAGATTTCACCAAAAAAGAAAATTACAGGCCAAGGTCTTTGATGAACATAGATGAAAAAATTCTCAACACAATACTAGCAAACTGAATCCAACAACACATAAAAGGTCATACACCATGACCAAGTAGGATTCATCCCAAGTTCACAAGAATGGTTCAACATACACAGATCAATCAATGTAATACATCACATTAATAAAAGTAAACAACCACATGATCATCTCAATATATGCAGAAAAAGCATTTGACAAATTGTTTTTTGCAAATTCAACATCAATTCATGATAAAAACTCTCACCAAAGTGGGTAAAGAGGGACTACAGCTCAACATAATAAAAGCCGTTTATGATAAACTTACAACCAATATGATACTCAATGGTAACAAGCTAAGAATCTTTCCAATAAAATCTGGAACAAGACAAGTATGCCCACTTTCATGTCTATTCAACATAGTATTGGCAGTCCTAGCCATAGCAATCAGACAAGAAAAAGAAATAAAATGTATCCAAATTGGAAGAGAAAAGGTAAAATTGTCACTATATGCAGATAATATGATATTATATATAGAAGGTCCTAAGGACTCCGCACAAAACTACTGCTCTAATTAATGAATTCAGCAAAGTAGCAGGATAAAAGATTAGCATTCAGAAATTGACTGCATTTCTTTACACTAACAATGAAATATCAGAAAGGAAGTATGCATATATACACACACACACACACACACACATATACACACCTAGGAATAAACCTGACTAAAAAGGAGAAAGAATTATATGTTGAGAACTATAAAACATTAATACAAGAAATTAAAGAGGATTCAAAGAAATGGAAAGATAGTATCACACTCTTAGAAGAATTAGCATTGTTAAAATGGCCATACTACCCAAAGCAATCTACAGATTTAATACAATCCATATCAAATTACTCATGAGATTTTTCATAGAACTAGAACAAATAATCCCCAAATGTATTTGTTGTTCTTGTTGTTTAGTTGCAAAGTTGTGTCTGACTCTTTTGTGACCCCACGGACTACAGCCCACCAGGCTCCCCTGCTCATGGGATTTCCCAGGCAAGAATACTAGAGTGGGTTGCCATTTCTTTCTCCAGGGGATCTTCCTGACCCAAAGATTGAACTTGTGTCTCCTGCTTGGCAGGCAGATTCTCGACCACTGAGTCACCTGGGAAGCCCCCCATGGCACCATAAAAGACCCAGAATTGCCAAAGCAATCCTGAGGGAACTCTCCCATATTTCAGACAATACTACAAAGCTACAGTAATCAAAACACTGTGGTTTGGTACAAAAACAGCCATATGGATCAATGGGACAGAACAGAGAGCACAAAAATAAACTCACACACCTATAGGCAATTAATCTTTGACAAAAGAGGTAAGAATATAAAATGGGAAAAAGTCTCTTCAGGAAGTGGTGCTGGGAAAGTTGGACAGATGCATGTAAATCAATGAAGCTGATTTACAACGTGCACAAAAATAAACTAAAAATGGCTTAAAGATCTAAACATAAGACATGATATCATAAAACTCCTAGAAGTGAGTATAGGCAAAACAGTTTCTGACATAATTCAGACCAATGTTTTCTTAGGCAATAGAAATAAAAACAAGTGGGACCTAATCAAACTTATGAGATTTTCAGAGCAAAGGAAACCATAAAAAAACAAAAACAAACAAATGAACAAAAAATATGGAAAGACAACCTATGGAATGGGAAAAAATATTTGCAAATACTGTGACTGACAAGGGCTTAATCTCCAAAATATACTAACAGCTCATACAACTCAACAACAACAAAATACCCAACCCAATTAAAAAATAGACATTTCTCCTAAGAAAACAAACAAATGGCCACTGGGCACATGAAAATATGCTCAACATTGCTAACTCTTAGAGAAAAGGAAATTAAAATCACAATGAGGTACCACCTCACACCAGTCAAATGTCCATCATTAAAAATAAATGCAGTCTACAAATAAATGCTGGAGGGAATATAAATACTATTAGTCGGATAGCTGTGAAAAGAAGAGAAGCAAAAAGCAAAGGAGAAAAGGAAAGATATACCTATTTGAATGTAGAGTTCCAAAGAATAGAAAAGAGAGATAAGAAAGCCTTCCTCAGTGATCAATGCAAAGAAATAGAGGAAAACAATAGAATAAGAAAGACTAGAGATCTCTTCAAGAAAATTAGAGATACCAAGGGGACATTTCCTGCAAAGATGGGCACAATAAAGGACAGAAATGGTATGGACACAACAGAAGCAGAAGATATTAAGAAGAGGTGGCAAGAATACACAGAAGAACTGTACAAAAAAGATCTTTATGACCCAGATAACCATGATGGTGTGATCCCTCACCTAGAGCCAGACATCCTGGAAAGTGAAGTCAAGTGGGCCTTAGAAAGCATCACTATGAACAAAGCTAGTGGAGGTGATGGAATTCCGGTTGAGCTATTTCAAATCCTGAAAGATGATGCTGTGAAAGTACTGCACTCAGTATGTCAGCAAATTTGGAAAACTCAGCAGTGGCTACAGGACTGGAAAAGGTCAGTTTGCATTCCAATCCCAAAGAAAGGCAATGCCAAAGAATGCTCAAACTACTGCACGATTGCACTCATCTCACAAGCTAGTAAAGTAATGCTCAAAATAAGCCAGGCTTCAGCAATACGTGAACCGTGAACTTCCAGATGTTCAAACTGGTTTTAGAAAAGGCAGTGGAACCAGAGATCAAATTTCCAACATCTGTTGGATCATCAAAAAAGCAAGAGAGTTCCAGACACACATCTATTTCTGCTTTATTGACTATGCCAAAGCCTTTGACTGTGTGGATCACAAGAAACTGTGGAAAATTCTGAAAGAGATGGGAATACCAGACCACCTGATCTGCCTCTTGAGAAATTTGTATGCAGGTCAGGAAGCAACAGTTAGAACTGGACATGGAACAACAGACTGGTTCCAAATAGGAAAAGGAGTTCGTCAAGGCTGTATATTGTCACCCTGCTTATTTAGCTTACGTGCAGAGTACATCATGAGAAACACGGGGCTGGAAGAAGCACAAGCTGGAACCAAGATAGCACAGAGCCTCTTGACGAAAGTGAAAGAGGAGAGTGAAAAAGTTAGCTTAAAGCTCAATGTTCAGAAAACTAAGATCATGGCATCCAGTCCCATCACTTCATGGCAAATAGATGGGGAAACAGCGGCTGACTTTATTTTTCTGGACTCCAAAATCACTGCAGATGGTGATTGCACCCATGAAATTAAAAGACGCTTACTCCTTGGAAGGAAGGTTATAACCAACCTAGACAGCATATTAAAAAGCAGAGACATTACTTTGCCAACAAAGGTCCATCTAGTCAAGGCTATGGTTTTTCCAGGAGTCATGTATGGATGTGAGACTTGGACTATGAAGAAAGCTGAGGGTTGAAGAATTGATGCTTTTGAGAAGACTCTTGAGAGTCCTTTGGACTGCAAGGAGATCCAACCAGTCCATCCTAAAGGAGATCAGTCCTGAGTGTTCATTGGAAGGACTGATGTTGAAGATGAAAATCCAATACTTTGGCCACCTGATGTGAACAGCTGACTCATTTGAAAAGACCCTGAGGCTGGGAAAGATTGAGGGCAGGAGGAGAAGGGGACAACAGAGGATGAGATGGTTGAATGGCATCACCGACTCAATGCACATGAGTTTGGGTAAACTCCGGGAGTTGGTGATGGACAGGGAGGCCTGGCGTGCTACGGTTCATGGGGTCACAGAGTCGGACACGACTGAGTGACTGAACTGAACTGAAACTGAAGTTCATATAGCCACTTTGGAAAACAGTATGAAGGTTCTTCAGAAAACTAAAAATAGAATTATCATATGATCCAGCAATTCCACTCCTGGGCATATACCTGGACAAAATTATAATTCAAAAAGATACACACACCCCTCTGCTCATAGCAGCACTATTCATAATAGCCAAGATACGTTAACAACCTAAATGTCCATCGATAGATGAATGGAGGACAGGATGTGGTATGTATATAGAATGGAATACTACTCATCCATAAAAAATGAAATCATGCCATCTGCAGCAACATGGATGCAACTAGAGATGATCATACTAATTCAAAGAAAGAAAATTACCATATGATATCATATGTGGAATCTAAAATGCAGCACAAATGAATCTATGTACAAAACAGAAACAGACTCACAGACATAGAGAAGAGACTTATGGTTGCCAAGGGGGAAGGGGTTGGAGAAGGAATGGAGTGGGAGGTTGGGGTTAGCAGATGTAAGCAGCTGCTGCTGCTAAGTCACTTCAGCCGTGTCCGACTCTGTGCAACCCCAGAGACGGCAGCCCACCAGGCTCACCTGTCCCTGGGATTCTCCAGGCAAGAACACTGGAGTGGGTTGCCATTTCCTTCTCCAATGCATGAAAGTAAAAGGTGAAAGTGAAGTCGCTCAGTCGTGTCCAACTCTTAGCGACCCCATGGACTGCAGCCTACCAGGCTCCTCCACCCATGGGATTTTCCAGGCAAGAGTACTGAAGTGGGGAGCCACTGCCTTCTCCGAGATGTAAGCTATTACATATGAAATGGATAAACAACAAGGTCCTACTGTATAGCACAGAGAACAATATTCAGTATCCTATGATAAACCATAATGGAAAGGAATATAAAAAGAATGTGTGTGTTATAACTGAATCACTTTGCTTTACAGCAGAAATTAACACAACACTGTAAACAAATTCTACTTCAATTAAAAAAATGGGAAAAAATTAAAAACAATGTTCCAAGCTGTACAATAGAATATGATGCAGACATAAGCTATTTTTGAAGATGACTTAATAACACAAGAAACAGTTCATTATATCATCTTAAGTGAAAAAGGCTATTTATTAAATTGTATTTATTGCATAATCCCTAGTTTTATAATCATGACTTCTATGTCTTCATCTATGTTATCTGTTAAAAATGTGAACAGAGTTTGGACCACATGCCATGGAAAGTCCACCAGTGAGCCTCTCTCTTCAGGCTTGATGGTTCCAGTGTCATAGATTTCACCAACTGAACATTCATCTAGCAATAGTTCCCAAACATTTCTTGGGAGAGGCTGCCTAAAAATCACCATGAGAGGTAGTTTATAATAACAAAAACAGATTTTTCAGTCTGATCCACAGAGGTTTCACTTCACAAGGTCTGGGATGAGCCCCTGGAATCTGTTTCAGAAGGTCTCCTGGTGACTCTGACCCCCGGACAGATTCAGGAACCACAGCTTTCTATTTCAGAATTCTCCAAGGTTTTGAAAGGTGTTTTGAATGTCTTTTAGAAGTAAGCATCTAGATGTCACTTCCAATCCTCAGGGACTGCTGCCCTTTGTTAGGTAGATGATGTAATTAGTGGACAAGAAGCCGACAGACAGCATCGCCCCAAGCAGGGACTGCCGCCACCAATGCACACTCAACCTGTTCTGCACCACCCCCATCCCTCAGAACACTTGCTCCAAGTCCTGCCTCTTCCTGGGCTTCTGAACCACCAGCTGCTCCCCCTCCACACACCCCTTCTATCAACTTCTAACTCTGTAGGATCATGATCATCAACCAAACCTCTGGAATGCCTGTGACCAGGGCATGGTTCCTCGCCCTCAGTGCCCAGTTGCTGAGAATTTTCTATATTTGGTGCTTCACCGCCCACTCATTCTTCAACCCACTGTCACCTGGCTTCCATCAGCACCACTTACTGACTCTTGCCAAGGTCACCCTGGCTTCTGATGGCTAATCCACTGGTTCTGTTTCCCCAAGGCAGCTGACGCTGCTGACCACCCCCTCTTTTTCCCTGGCTTTTGTGGGGACCGTCTGCTGTTTCACCTGTCTAGCATCCATTTCCCCTTTTTGATAGCTGTACTCTGAGGAGCCACCTCTTCCTACCATCAGGCCATGAGGCTTAGGGGTTGACCACCCAACTCCAGACAGGGATACTCATTTCCCCCAGCTTGAGGGACTGGCTCAAGGATGGGCAGATGGCCAAAGTCAAGCCAATGAAACTCAAACTTGAGACTTATAGCTCAAACTATGGGGAGAGGGGTTCTCTTCTTTCCCACCGGGGTTGCTGAGCTGGCAGAACTTGAGTCTGGAATTGGAGAGGGTCTGTTCCCGCCCATGACCAAGTGCCTGAGAAGGAAGCCAATGTGAGAAGACAACAGAGCTGAGAGACCAAGTCCTGATGGCACCACATGGGGTCCCAGGCTGGGTCTGAAGCCAGCACACTCTGGTCCAATCAGTTTCATGAGAAAAAGTGTATCTTTTTACTTAAGGCTTTTTAAGTTGAGTTGCTGTTACTTGCAACCAAAAGAGTCCTAAGATGGCTCGGAACCACCATCCTTCCCTGGCATCACCTCCATCTCCGTGGTGATATTTTCCCCAGTGCCTCCACAAGGTCCTCTTCCTCTCATTCCAGACCCACATGTCCGACCCCTCTTGGACTCTACACCTGGGTGTCCACTTATGCACAGGCTTAAACCTAAACTCATAAGTATGCCTCCATTCTTCCTCGCCTCAGTGGACAGCTCACCCACCCACCTGGTTAACCAAACTTGGGCCTCACCACGGATACTTTCTCACTTTCACTTCCCTATCCCCTTGGGGCTGTGAATTTTTGCTCATTCCGCTGGGTTCAGCTTCCAGGTTGTGTCCCCAGATGCCTTTTCTAATCTCCAAACCTGCATGAAGGGTCCCTCCTATGCTCCCACCCCACCCCGTGCTTTGTCACAGCTCTTGTCACCCAGAGTCCTGAGGGCTTGATTCTTTTCCATAGTCTGGGATAGCTGGGCCCATCCCTGACATCAATACTATTTGAGGAAAGGAATATTAGGCTGTGTAGGTATGAGCTTACATTGTATACTGTAAATACAGTCTATACAGTGAAAATTAAATATTTCAGTATTTCAGAAAGATCTGCAAAAGGCATGGTATTTGGCACACAGACTATGATTTTTGGGGTCTAGCACTTGAATAAGGGTAAGAACCACCCAACTGGGCCCCCAGTGTTTCCCTAAAGGATTTTTTCTTTTTTAATGGGTGAACCAGCCTGCCTTCTACTGAGTACCTTTATTTCTCTTTAATAGCTGAATCTAGAGCTTATCCAGAGAAGGGAATGGCACCCCACTCCAGTACTCTTGCCTGGAAAATCCCATGGATGGAGGAGCCTGGCAGGCTGCAGTCCATGGGGTCGCTGAGGGTCGAGCACAACTGAGCGACTTCACCTTCACTTTTCACTTTCATGCATTGGAGAAGGAAATGGCAACCCACTCCAGTGTTCTTGCCTGGAGAATTCCAGGGACTGGGGAGCCTGGTGGGCTGCCATCTATGGGGTCGCACAGAGCTGGACACGACTGAGGTGACTTAACAGCAGCAGCAGAGCTTATCAGAGGAATAGAGTAGAGCTTTGTCCTTAAAATCTATTTCTTCCCTTTTTTGAAAACCGAACATTTGCCTGCTTCGAACTTTCTGATACTTTTCATATTCTTCATTATTTCTTACAAATCACAGAACACAGTTTTCTTTGAGCACAACTGCAAGCTCTTCCTAGGAGAAGGCAATGGCAGCCCACTCCAGTACTCTTGCCTGGAAAACCCCATGGACGGAGGAGCCTGGTAGGCTGCAGTCCATGGGGTCGCTAAGAGTCGGACATGACTGAGCGACTTCACTTTCACTTTTTACTTTCATGCATTGGAGAAGGAAATGGCAACCTACTCCAGTGTTCTTGCTTGGTGAATCCCAGGGACAGGGCAGCCTAGTGGGCTGCCGTCTATGGGGTCTCACAGAGTCAGACACGACTGAAGTGACTTAGCAGTAGCAGCAGCAAGCTCTTCCTACAAGGACCTCCCATCCAACTATCCACCTGGGTATTTCCTGGGTCTTGCCTGTGGCAGGCCCTAGAGAGCTCCTCATTGTCTGGTTTGAGTCCCTCTCAAATATGCCTGGGCTCCCTTCTACCATCTCTGGAGCACTTTCTTTAAGAGAAAAGGAGGAAGCAAAATAATAGCTGAGCAGTTCTGCTTTTTGTTAACGTTCCAAGAAGAGTTCCAGGCTTCACCCTATCACTTCCTGATTCTTTTTCTTGTTCTGATCATACCTAAAAAGGCTTTTTTTTTTAATTGTCTGAGGCATTTTTTTTTTTTTATTGTCTGAGGGGACATATTGTCTCAGCCCCCTCATTTTAGCTTCTTAATGCTTCATATTATCCTCCAACCTTGTTTTTATCCTTGTCCATGGAACCCCTGCCTGCCTTTTCCCTATTAATGCTATATTTAATATTTAAAGTTTTAAAACATAACTGCTTTATCAACCATTTTATAGGAAAACATCACACTGTGATTTTGCTAACCTGAGCATTATGAAGAATGAACGTTTATACACTGACAAGGATATACAAAGAAAAAAAACAAATAGGGATTGCATGGTGGCTATCTGTACACTGCTTTTTCTCAGGTCTACTCCTTAGTTCCTTTTGTCCTTGGTTTTCTTTTAGCTTATTTCCACTTTTTTTGTGTTTTCTTTCTGGCATCCATTTTCATTTTAAATTATTGCACAGATGCATAAATTACTTGATGGGCACTAACTGTAGAATTTATGGAAATTAAATCATAGGATGCTTAATACTGAAAGACTGAATTGGTTCATAATATTATTGAGATATAATTATATACCATAAAATTCGCCCTTTTAAAGGGCACAATTCTGTGGTTTTTAGTATCCTCACAAAGTTGTAAAACTACCTCCCTCTATCTAACTTCAGAACATTTTTATCACTCAAAAGGGAAACCCTATGCCCATCAGAAGTCACTTTCCATTCTTGCAATGTGGGTATCCAACTGTCCCACCATCATTTGTTGAAAGGTATATTTCCTCCACTGAATTGTCTTAAAACCCTTGTAGAAACAAATTTGTCAAACATGTATTGAGTTATTTCTGAATTTTCAATTCTATTCAGTTGACTTATGTCTCTCCATATGTTAGTGTCATATCTTCCTGTTTACTGTAGCTTTGTGGTGAGTTTTGAAATCAGAAGTATGAGAAATTGAATATTGTTGTTTTTTCCCCCAAGATTGTTTTGGCTGTTCTGGACCCCTCACAATTCCATGTGAATTTTTAGGATCAGCTTGTCAATTTCTACAAAGAAGGCAGTTGGGATTTTGCTAGGGATTGCAAGTGACTCTGAAGATCACTTGGAGTATTACTGCCATTCTAAAAATATTGTCGGGACTCCCCTAGTGGTCCCGTGGTTAAGAATCTGCCTGCCAATGCAGGGGACAGAGGTTTGATTTCTGGTGCTGGAAGATTCCACATGCTGTAGGGCCACTAAGCCCATACACCACAAATACTGAAGCTCGTGAGCTCTAGAGCCCATGCTTCCAGACGAGAGGCCACTGCAGTGAGAAGCCCGCAAACCACAACTAGAGAAAGCCCTTGCACAATATCAAAGACCCAGCACAGCCAATAAATAAATAAGTAAAAAATAAAAACATTGTCATTCAACCCATGAACATGGAATGTCTTTCCTTTTTTTTAAGGTTTTCTTTAGTTTCTTTCAACAAAGTTTTACAGTTTTGCATTACTTCTGTTAAATTTATTCCTAAAGTATTTTATTTTTAAGTACTATTATAAATGGAATTGTTTTCTTAATTTCATTTTCAGATTGTTCATTGTTAGTGGAAAGAAATATAACTGATCTGGTATATTAATCTTGTATCCTGACAACTTACTGAACTTGTTTGAAGAGTTCTTGAAGGCTTTTTCTAATCCTTAGGATTTTTCTATATACAAGATCATGTTCTCTGTGAATAGAGATGTTTTTACTTCTTTCCAATCTACATGCCTTCCATCCCTTTTTCTTGCCTTATTCTCAACCCTTTAAAAACCTATACTTCCTTCTTTTTTTCTCATTAGAATAAATTTTTTTGAGAGAACAGGACAAGAGTGTAGGAAGAAGAGAGAAAGTGGAGCTCTTAAAAATCAGAAGTTGCAATTGTGTGGCTTGAACTGATTTTTGGTGAACCTCACATCCTCTCAGGGGAAATGTCTTCCCTCACAGCATCTGGGCCCAGGGATTTTCTGGGGGAATCTCTAAAATCTGTTTTCCTCAGGTTTTGGACACAGGTCTGGCTGAGGCCAATATTCAGCTTTCATTGGCTGTTAAAGAGTCTACCATGACTTGGCCACTTTTCCCATGCCCATCTCTTCTTCTCTGGCCAATTCTTTCTTGCTGCCCAGAGGCAGAGCAGCACCAGTTCCTCCCATTGCATCCTCAGTCTTCTGAGAAATAAAACTGTCAATGAGACAATAGACTGTTCTGCTTCTACCCCAAAAGGACTTTGATAAACATCTCCTGAAGTTCTGGGCCAGCTTTGTGACCCATGGGAGGAGAGTCCATTGAAACTCTATCTATCCTCTTCCTTGCATCTGGGCCCCTCATGGTCATCTTCCATAGTGAGCATAGCTTCTTGATACTCAGACTCTCCATCCACTCTATTTAGGAGGGTTTTTGTTTTTTTTTGGCCACTCCGCATGGCATGCAGGATCTTAGTTCCCTCACCAGAGATGGAACCCGCAATCCCTGCAGTGGAAGCGCACAGTCTTAACCACTGGACCACTAGGGAAGTCCCTAGGAGACCTTTTAATTAGAACACAGCACACACTTAAAATGCCACACTCTTGGTGAAAGTCCTGGCTCACCATGTTTCAATGGGGCTCTCAATTCTTCCCGGTTATGCGACCAAAGGAAGGAAGAGTAAGGTTTCGTCAAATATCAAAGGCTTGGCTGAGTGACTTCACAAGGAGAGAAGTTTCCCTCTATATTAGTGCAGGCTGTGTGTAACCAGTGACCTCTGGGGATGTGCAAGAAGCCAGGTGGATAAGAATCTTTGACTATGCAGACAGGTGCATCCTATAGCCAATTATGAGCTTCCAGTGCTTACCGGCTAGAAACAAAACACCCAGGCACTGACCAGCCTCAGAGAAAAGACAGCCACAGATGCAGGCAGGTTCCAAGATGGTCAGCACCTGGGTCAACCCTTCCGGCCCCCAGTACCAGTGTAGGACTCGAGAGGGCTGCTGCCCTTTTGTTTGGGTATTTCCTTCCAGAAGCTAAATCTTTTCCTCCTAGCCCCACTCTGAAATCCAACTCAGGTCTCCGGTGCCTCACCAACCTTCTGGTATACCCCGAGTTTCTTCCACCCTCACAGGTCCACTTTTGTGTCTGATGCCTAACAACCAAGTCACTTAGGCCAGGGAAGGTCTCAAGAGCAAGTGACTTCCTGATAGGGTGACTCCTTTCTCACTGTAGTGTTGCACGTGGGGGCTCCAGGGTCTCCAGAGAAGTGGTTCATTTGGATGGAGTCAGTGTTTAGTTGCTAAGTCGTGTCTGACTCTGCGACCCTATGGACTGTAACTTACCAGGCTCCTCTGTCCATGGGATTTCCCAGGTAAGAATACTGGAGTGACCCAGGGATGGAACCCGTGTCTTCGGCCTGGCAGGTGAATTCTTTACCACTGAGCCACCGGGAAGTCCTTGGATAGAGTCACCAAATTCCCAATCCTTCTTCAAACTATGCTTAGCTATTCCACAAAGTTTCCCCAAATGATGAGACAGAAAAACAGTAAGCTGAAAAAAAGATGGATACATGTTTCCATGGGTTTGTTCTCCTGCCTTAGATTTGTTTATTATCCAGGCTGTGGGAGCAGAGAGAGGACCAAATAATATCCAGGTTGACACAATATTAACAGTGGCTCCCTAATCACACAATCTCATGGCAAGGACAGATGGGAGGAACTACCCAGGGTGCTCTGAACAGGGCATCACCAATGCTGAGACTATTTGAATTATAACAATGCTTACATTCTTATCCTTTATCTGTATATTTCAAAAGGTCTACCTCCTACTCTTGTGCTACATAATGCTTCATAGGCCTATATACTTAAATTGGTTAGTATTACTGAGCCCTTAAGTGTATTTTATAACATCTTTCAAGGTATCAGTTTATGTAATATTTCTAGGTTCATTTTGAGTGTCTTAGGTGACATATTTAATACTATTTTCAGCTTACTAATAAGCACCAAATAAAACAATTTAAAAGTATTTTCTTTCATCTTTCTTAACATTCAACTGACTTTCGAGAACTATATTTCAATATAGTCTATTTGCTTTGCTGAATTAATTCATCGTGTAGCTGCAGCTTTGGGTGGAACCTATTTTCTGTAGTGACAACTATATTTGTAGGAACTATAGGTCACTGGAACCCAGAAAAAGAGGCCGCTACTTAATAGAAATGGCATGTATCCAAATATAGATGCAGTTTTCTGAACACCTGTTGATCATCAATGATGAAGAGACTTACAATTTCCAAAACCCTGGCCCCAAACCTAAAATGATCACTTTGTTTCAATGGACACACAGTTTAACCCAGGAAAACAAGTCTCCTAACCAAAGAGAGTCTTAATATGCCAGCTGCTTTAAAAGTAAAATAACCTCTTCAAAAAGCAATCTGTTACAATGCAAATTATTTCCCATTAAAAACCACTTCCGAGGGATTATATGATTTGAATGTCAAGGCATCCACAGTAATTGTTTGCTTTTGGAGACACGGCAAGCATGACAAATATTTTCAGTTGTCAAGGGTGACGGAGAAGGGAATGACCCACCTAAGAAATGGAAACTAACCAGTAGTAATATGACACTCCCCCTGAGCTCCACTGGGCGCTGGCTGGTTCGGTGGCTACACGCAGCTAACTTCCTATGGCAGGATAAAGAAAGGCTGTGCACGAGCTGAATGAAGGCGGCCTCTCTACTCGGTCCCCCTGAACACAGTGTTGGGGGCGGGATGCAGGGCCGCAATGGAAGGGGGCGTGGGCAATACCCTCTACTGTTGCCATTCTTTCATTCAATAAATAGTTATACGCCGGGCACTGTGCTGGGCCTTAACTTTCCAGCTTGACTCAATGATCCATTCTGATACCCCACACCTTTGTCCCCATTTCCAGCCCTTGGTCTCACTCGCTCGTCAAGAAGGTGCTTATTATAGCCTTGCTTTTCCTCCCATCCCGGGGCTCCCAGGCTAGGGTGACAAAATAAAGCCAGTCAGAGGAGTGCAAGGAAGGAGGGCTCGTAGTACGCAGAGACTGGGTGGGGGGGGGTGGGGGGGGGTGGGGGGGGTGGGGGGGGGTGGGGGGGGGTGGGGGGGGGTGGGGGGGGGTGGGGGGGGGTGGGGGGGCGATTCTGAGCATCCTCTCGGCCGCGTAGGGAGAGCCTGCCCTCACTTCGGCGGCCGGTCCCGGGGCAGGGCCTCAAACACCCGGGCACCGCGCTCGGACGGGGAACCTGAGGCCGCGCCGATGCTGGAGAAAGCGGCAGAGAGGCGATTCCTCGAAGGAGAAGGGGGCGCTAAGGAAGCCGGCGGGAGGCTGGTGATAACAGGAGCGCACGTGGGGAGGAGGACGGCCTCCACCTAGGTGACGGGGACAGGTGTGTAGGCAGGAGGGCGGAGGGGGCGGGGAGGGTTACCTGATGAAGGTGGTCTTGCCGGTGCTGTACTGGCCCACCAGCAGGATCATGGGCTTGTTCTCAAAGTCAGCGTCCTCCAGCGCCGGCGAGTGGAACTCGTGGAAGCGATACGCCTCCTCCAGCGGCAGCACCTTGCGCTGGTAGAGCGAGCGCAGGCCACCCGTCACGGTCTGCACCGGGTCAGCGCCCGTACCTCCGCGCCCGCCCGCCTGCCGCCCTAACCAGCTGAACATCCTGCCGCCGGCCCGCTCGTCTGTGCCCCGCGTTGGCCCTCTCAGTGCTGGTCCCGAGCTCCGACCCCACTCCGGGCTCGACCCTCCCCAGCTGGCACTGAGCAGCCCCAACAGCCCTCGCCGCCGCCCGAGCTGGCCCCGCCTCGCGCCATCTCAGCCAGTCTCCGGTCGCTACGTCACGGGAGTGTTTTCATTATTCAGAAGGGTCTCTCAAGTCCTTTCTCATTGGGCCGCTGCCGGCGCGAGTGGAGGCGCCAGCCAATGGAGACGAGTGTCTTAATGAATTATTGATGACGGAGTCTTTCTGGAGGACTGGGCGAGGAAGAGGGTGTTTCTCTAACTTGCTAGCGCAGACCGGCGAACAGAGGGGCCGGGTGTGGTTGTTTGCCCGCGCCCCACCTCTAGCCAGGTGGCGTAGATTTCTGGGCAAATCTGAGCTGGCAAAGAAACACACTCACACAAGCCAGCAAAGAAACACACACACACACGAGCGCGCGCGCGCCTCTGGAGGCTGCTTAGTCTCCTGGGATGTTTTTTCATCTCAGCCCTACGATGCTGGGGACAAAAGTTAAAAAAGTTAACAGGCGGGTACTTTCTAACTACTGGCAGCTTATTATAACTCTGACTTTATCTGTGAGGAAACCCTGACTCAAGGACGTAATTGACCAAATTTGAAGTTGGGATAGTAGACTTCAATCTACTTGGGTAAATGTTTCTCCACGCTGCCTGCACCAACTTCTGGATCGAGTGAAGGCTTTTTGCCCTTAATTTTCTTTATGTGATTTTCTGTAAATTTGAAGGTTTAGTTATTCTTATTATTACAACCTCACTGCCACATATTGACATAAAAAGAGTTACTGTTAGCCTGTAGCAGTCTCTCAGGTGATAAGGATACATTGGTGGAGAAGACTCTAGAGTGTCCCTTGGACTGCAAGATCAAACCAGTCAATCCTAAAGGAAATCAGTCCTGAATATTCATTGGAAGGACTGATGCTGAAGCTCCAATACTTTGGCCATCTGATGTGAAGAACTGTCTCATTGGAAAACATCCTGATGCTGGGAAAGATTGAAGGCAGGAGGAGAAGGGGATGACAGAGGATGAGATGGTTGGATGGCATCACCGACTCAGTGGACATGAATTTGAGCAAGCTCGAGGAGTTGAATGGACAGGGAAGCCTGGCGTGCTGCAGTCCATAGGGCTGCAAAGAGTCGGACGCGACTGAACTGAACTGAAGGATATATCTAAACTGAGATAGGGAGAAATAATCAGACATCACTTTTGGTGTCCTACGTTACAGTTTTAGAATGTCTCAATTGTTTCTGTGCATTTCTCAAGTGTGGTGCTGGTGGTGGTGGGGAAGGGGGTACCTGCATAAGAAAACTTGAGATGGTTGTTAAAATGCAGATGTCTGGTCATCACCCCTGTCCTACTGAGTTAAAATATTGGAGAAGGATGAAGCTCAACAACTATTCCCAGATGATGTTGATGTATTCTAATCTGGGGGAGATAGTATCACAACAGACTTCTCACATTTGATATTAATGCAGATTCTGATTCAGTGGGTATGGGGTGTTACCTAAGACTGTGTTTCTAACAAGCTCCCAGGTGTTGCCCAATGCTGCTTGTTCATGGATCATAATTTGAGTACCAGGGCTGTGGTGGAAAGAACAGGATTTGGCATCAAAAGACCTAGATTTGAATTCTGACTATATAAATTAATGGCTATGTGATCTTAGGGTCTTCCCTGGTGGCTCAGATGGTAAAGAATTGCCTGCAATGCTGGAGACCCAGGTTCAATCCCTGGGTTGGGACGATCCCCTGGAGAAGGAAATGGCAACCCATTTCAGTATTCTTACCTGGAGAATCCCATGGGCAGAGGAGCCTGGTGAGCTACAGTCCATGAGATCGCAAAGAGTCAGACATGACTGAGTGATTAACACTTACACTTATGTGATCTTGAATGCAATGAGTTGTCCCTTGGCCTCAATTTTCTTGTTTGTAAAATGGGAACTTTTTTGGAATTGTGGATAAAACATTTAGAGGGAGCTATATGTGACTAAGAAAGTGACAAGAAAGCCAAGAAAAAAATCTAGTTAGATAGCTGCCTCATCAAAATAAAACAAAGCTTGAAATGTAAAAATAAAATAAAACCATAGACCTACTAGAAGAACTACTACTTCAGAAGCTACTGAAGATTTGTAAGATTTTGGAAGGGAAAAGCCTTTCTAATCAAAACCAAATATAGAAATTATGAAAAAAGGTTGATAGCTTTGTCAGGAAAAAACTAAAGGCTTCAATGTGGGGTTTTTTTTTTTAATAAATAAAAAACAAACACTTATAATAAACATACTCTTGCCATATAATTCAGAATTTTCTCTCCTTGGTATCTACCCAAATGAGTTGAAAACTTATGTCTATATAAGAACTGCATGTAAATATTTACAGTAGGTTTATTCATAATTGCCCAAACTTGGAAGCGACAAAGATATCCTTATCTAGGTGAATGGGATAAATAAACTGTGGTACATTTAGACAATAAAATATTATTCAGCTAAAAAGAAATGAGCTACCAAGCCAAGAAAAGATGTGAAGGAAGCTTAAATCTATATTATTAAGTGAAAGAAGCCAATCTAAAAAGGCTATATACTGTGTCATTGAAACAGTATGCCATTCTGGAAAAAGGCAAAGCTATGGAGACTATAAAAAGATCAGTGGTTTCCGGGGGTTAGAGAGGAGGGAAGGATGAGTAGGAAGAGGATAGAAGGTTTGTAGGGCAGTGGACGGAGAAGGCAATGGCACCCCACTCCAGTGCTCTTGCCTGGAAAATCCCATGGACGCAGGAGCCTGGTAGGCTGAGTCAGACACGACTGAGTGACTTCACTTTCACTCTTCACTTTCATGCATTGGAGAAGGAAATGGCAACCCACTCCAGTGTTCTTGCCTGGAGAATCCCAGGGACGGGGGAGCCTGGTGGGCTGCTGTCTATGGGGTCGCACAGAGTTGGACACGACTGAAGCGACTTAGCAGCAGCAGCAGCAGCAGCAGGGCAGTGGAACTATTCTGTATGATGATGTAATTGTGGATATATATCATTATACATTTGTCCAGACCCATAGAATCTATAACACCAAGAGTGAATCCTAATGTAAACTATGGATTTGGGGTGACAGTGATGTGTAGGTGTAGGTTAGGTTCATCAATGGTAACGTACGTACCACTCTGGTGCAGGATATTGGTTGTGTGGGGTGTTGATAGTGGGAAGGCTGTATTGCAGGGATAAAGGATACATGGGAACTCTCTTTACTTTATACTTAATTTTGCTGTGAATCTAAAACTACTCTAAAAAATTCTATTAAAAGTAGCATATATATAAAAAAACAAACAGGGACTTCCCTGGCAGTCCAGTGGTTAAGACTGCACCTTCCAATGCCTGGAGTGCAGTTCCATCCCTGGTCAGAGAGCTAAGATCCCACATGCCTCAGGGCAAAAAAAAAAACCCAAACAAACTTAAAAGAGAAGCAATATTGTAACAAAGTCAATAAAGATTTTTGAAACAGTCCACATTAAAAACAAATCCATAAACCAAAGTAAGGGTCAAAAGACAAATGGGGTAAAATAATTCAGACATATTATATCATATATATTTAAATTTAATTAAGGAATTAAAACTTTAAAAACTATATGAAATTATTAAGAAAGAAAATACTCAATTAGACCAATGAGCAAAGGACATAGACAACTAGAAAAACTAATATAGTTGACCAGTAAACTAAATGATGCTGATCTCCATTAACAATCAGATAAACAAATTTAAAATGAACAGGTAACATTAAGAATTACAGGCTTTTATTTTTCTATGATGTCTAATGTTAGCCAGGATGTAGGAAAAGGTACCTTCTCATACATTGCTGGATATGGTATAAATTGGCACTTTTCTGGAGTCCATACTTACCAAAAATCTTGAAAATGCACATTCAAGACTTCTGCTTCTCAATATAAAACTTAAGATGAAATGACTGAGAGCTTTTCTTCTGAGATCAGAAACAGGGCAAAGACATCTGCTTTTACCACTTCTATTTAACATGCTGTGCTGTGCCTGTGCTTAATCGCTCTGTCTTGTCTGACTCTGTAACACTATGGACTGCAGCCCTCCAGGCTCCTCTGTCCATGGGGCTTCTCCAGGCAAGAATACTGTAATGGATTCTCATGCCCTCGCCTCCAGGGGATCTTCCCAACCCAGGGATTGAACCCAGGTCTCCTGCACTGCAGGCAGATTCTTTACCAGCTGAGCTACCAGGGAAGCCCATTTAGCACCCTACTAAGATTCTAGTCAGTACAATAAAGCAAGTAAAAGAAAAGGTATCTAGATTGGATAGAAAAAAGTAAAACCATCTTTATTTGCAGAAAATATGACCATCTATGTAGAAAATTCTAAGGAATCTACCAAAAAAAATCTACCAAAAAAGGGGTTTCCCTTGTGGCTCAGCTAGTAAAGAATCCGCTGCCAATGCAGGAGACCTGGGTTCGATCCCTGGGTTGGGAAAATCTCCTGGAGTAGGGAAAGGATACCTACTCCAGTATTCTGGCCTGGAGAATTCCAGACTGTATAGTCCATGGGGTCGCAAACAGTTGGACACAACAGAGACTTTCACACACTTACTTCACCAAAAAAGCTAGTAGAACCAATGAGTTTAGCAGGATTGCTAGGTATAAGACAAAAACCTCTATTTTTTATACACTAGCAATGAATAATTGGACAATGAAGTAAAAAATCAATATAATTTGCAATGCATTAAATATATTAAATACTTAGGGGTAAATCTGATTAAAATGTACAAGGTCTGTACACTGATAGCTACAGAGCATTTCTGGGAGAAATAAAGAAGGTCTAAATAAATGGAAATATATACTTGTGGGTATGTATATATGCTTGTGGATCAGAAGACTCAATATTGTTAAGATGTCAATTTTCTTCAAACTTTTAAACATATTCAGTGCAATCCTAGCATGTTTTTATTTTTGTTAATTGACAAGTTGATTCTAAATTCACATGTAAATGCAAAGAATCTAAAATAGCCAAAACAACTTAAAAAAAAAAAAAACCAACAACAAAGTTGGAAGATTTACACTACCTAATTTCAAAACTCATTGTAAAGATACAGAAATCAAGGCAGCACGATATTGGTATAAAGATAGACTAATATATCAAAAGAACAAATAGAGTCTAAAAACAGACCCACACATACTGGTTAATTGACTTTTGACACAATGCAAATGCAATTCAATGAATAAGGAAAGTCTTTTCAACTAATAATGCTAGTTGGACATCCGTATGTGAAAAGATGAACTTTGATCTATACCTTCCACTATATGTAAAAGTGATCTCAAAATGATTATAAATGAAGATGTAAAGAACAAAACAATGCAGAAAACCTTTGTGAACTTGTGTAGGGAAAGGTTTCTTAGATGATACTAAGAGCATGCTCCATAAAAGAAAAAAATTGATAAATTAGATGATCAAAATTACAAACTCCTGACCTTTGATACTATAAACAAAATGAAAAGAAATCACAGACTAGGAGACTATATTTTCAGATATCTGATAAAGGACTTGCATCTGAAACATAAAGACTTCTTGAAGTTCAATATTAAGAAAACAGGGAGTTCCCTGGCAGTCCAATGGTTAGAACTTGAGCTTTCACTGCCGTGGCCTGGGTTCAGTCCCTAGCTGGAGAACTAAGATCCCGCAATCTGTGTGACATGGCCAAAAAAAAAAAAAGTGAATTAAAAAACAAAACAAAACCCACACCAAGGTACCATTATACACCTATTAGAATGTCTGAATCATACCAGTTGTTGGTAAGGATGTGGAGCAACTAGAACTCTCATGCATTGCCAGTGGAATGTAAGCTAGTAACAATCACTTGGGAAACAGTTTGGCAGTTTCTTAAAGAGTGAAGCATGCGCCTGCCCCATGACCCAGCAGGGGCGGAGCAGAGCGACGGATACAAAAGGCATGAGTAGGCCTGTTGGGGTGAAGGGTTTACTCATTACCTTGACTGTTGTGATGGTTCACAGTTGTACACCTCTGCTGAAACTCATCAAATTGTGTACTTTAATTATGCACAGTCTATGATGTCAAGTATACCTTTCCTAATTGTTAGAAATGCTCACACTTCTCAGAAATTTTATCCTGAAGGAATAATGAATATAAAGCTTTTTCTAAGGAATGTCTAGCAGCGTATCATTATAACAGTGAAAAGCTGTGACTAGTTGTTCTCCCATGAAAAGACTAGTTAAGCAGATGATGGATTCCTATGTAGTCTCTGAAAATCGTGTTATATGAGAAGAGTATTAATCACCTGAGAAAATGCTCAGAATATGTTTTTAAGTGGAAAAAAGCAGATGACAGAAGTGAATCCATGCAGTTACTATGGAAAACAGGATGGCAGTTCTTCCAATAAAGATAGAACTACCTTGCTGCTGCTGCTGCTGCTAAGTCGCTTCAGTAGTGTCCGACTGTGTGCGACCCCAGAGACGGCAGTGCAGCAGGCTCCCCCGTCCCTGGGATTCTCCAGGCAAGAACACTGGAGTGGGTTGCCATTTCCTTCTCCAATGCATGAAAGTGAAAAGTGAAAGTGAAGTCGCTCAGTCGTGTCTGACTCTTAGGGACCCCATGGACTGCAGCCTACCAGGCTCCTCCGTCCATGGGATTTTCCAGGCAAGAGTACTGGAGTGGGGTGCCATAGTATCCACCAATCCTATTTCTGGGTATATACCCAAAAGAATTGAAAGTAGGGCCTCTAGGAGATATTTGCACATTCATGTTCATAGCAGCTCCACTCACAATAGTCAAGAGGCTAAAGCAACCTAAGTGTCGATTGATAGATGAATGGATAAACGTTTAAACAAAATGTGTATATACATAAAATGAAATGTTATTCAGCCTTAAAAAAGGAAACAAATCCTGTCACATGCCACAATCTGGATGAAACCTGAAAATATTATGCTACATGATATATGCTCTGACCCCTTTATCCTTTCTGCTGCCTAGAATGTGGGTAGAGGTGCAACAGCCATATTGGAAACTACCATATGGAAGGAAAACTTGAGGATGGCAGAAGCAACAGCTGAAAGGAGCTGGGTCCCTGATTAGAAATAGAGATCTTTTAGATCTTTAGATCTTTAAGCCTCTTTAGATCTTTTCGGTTATGTAGCAAAAGCAATGCTAACTGATACAGAATTTGAATACATGAATCAAGAACTCAGGACATTACCCTGGCTAGAAATAAAGGTTTGAGAGTTTTCAAAATAGACACAGTAGTAGAAATTCTGGGTGTGGATGAGATTGCTTTAAGGAGGGTACACTGATAAGGGGGGCAGAACTGAGGAGAGACCCTGAAGTAAAATCAGCACTTAAAGGAGAGAGGGGAGGGGATGCCAGGGAAGGGGTTTGAAATGCGAATAAATCCAGGACAGAAGGCGTCCAGCACATTAGGCCCCTCTCCTCAAAGGCTGGGTTGGAGTCCCTGATGTGTGCCCCCTGTGTGCACAGCTCTCATGGAGCTTCCTCTGCGTACTGCAAGCCCGTGTTTCCGTGTAGGCCTCCTGCGTGGGACCAGAAGGAAGCTCCTTGAAGTGCGGGGTCAATTGTTCATCCTTTTTATTGTCCCCCAGTGCCTACAGCACTGACTGGCACGTTGTTGGGAAGGCAATAAATATTTGCAAGCGGAACTGAACTGAACTGCTGTTGGCAAGGAAGTCTCGGGAAGGGAGGGTTTCAGGAAGGAGGGAGTGGTCTGCAGGGCCAAATGTGGAGAACAATCGAGTAAGATAAGGCCTGTAAAGAGACTGTGCCTTTTGGCTCAGTGTATCTGGCAATTATCTGACGACATTGGTGACCTTGGGGAGAAGTGTTTTCATGGGGACATAGGGGCAGAAAACATCTGTGGGGCAGGGCGCCTGGGCTGCATGGCAGTGTGGAATGATGGCTGCTCTTGGGAAGACTGGGGGAGACAGGAGTTTTATTTAATTTTTCTATTAAATCAAGTTGCAACTACTGAGACCATGTGACTAGAGCCCATGCTCCACAACAAGAGAAGCCTCCACAGTGAGAAGCCCACGCACCACAACTAGAGAAAAGCCGAGCACAGCAATGAAGACCCAGTGCACCCAAAAATAAAATAAAATTAAAAAAAAAAATTGTTATAGGTGGAGAGCAGGGAACCTGAGGAGGGAGCCTCCTTGTCCTCCCCAGGACCCTATGCCCTCACCCCTCTCGGAACTGATGACACATGTCCTTATCCCTTGTGTGGTCCTTACTTATCTCCAGCTCCGTGACATCACCAGCATTGTTTTAGAAGCTAAGTCACTTTTTAACTTCTCACATCTGTTGACAACATAAAAAAGCATAAACTATGTTTTCACATTTTCCCCTGAACCCAAATCTAACTTTCTAGGAAGCAGAAGCTGTTCATGGACTGCGGTGTATCAGGTAGGTGCTCGGCTGATGCTGGCTGCCCTTCTTTCCTCTCCATCAGTGCTTCATGAAAACCACCTGAGCTTCAAACAGCACATATCAGCAAGAGCTGGTTCTCCACTGGCCACTGACACACTTCATAACAGCAGAGGGACACCCCATCACGAGAAAGGAGGGACCCCTGAAGGCAGGAAGGCTGGCATGGCTTTCTCACGCCTCTGGCAGAACATGTGGGAAGCCCAGACAGGGATGAGGGCAGGAGTTATGCATAGATTGCAGCATCATAAATGAAGGCCAATGAGTTGACAGCATTCACCCACATGGCCAGTTTATTCCAGGTTCAAATAATACAATGACTTTATAAACCTTGTTTTACATTGATGAATCCAAGGCAGGGCTGCCTTCACCTTACAATACACACACAGGTATTTTGATAAACACAGGTCTTCTGGCTCACTCTGATAATTTGAAGAGAATCTGTCTTGGGAGATAGAAAAAGAAGATGGCAGAGTGGAGGCAGCTGGCTGCTCTGATGGAGGAGACAGTGGGGTCCTAAGTCAGCGTTTTCTGGAGGGGACCGGGTCCAGTTTATCAAGGGCTCAGGGGAGGTGATGGACTCATGCTTTCTGGCTTATGGGAGAGTACAGCTAAATTCATTCCTCTCAGACTTCAATATGCATCTAAGTATCACCTAGAGGCAGGGGAGAGGAGGTGAAGAATCTTCTTAATATGTAGATTCTGAGTCAGTATGGCTGGGGTGTGGCCTGAGACTCTGCATTTCTAATCAGTTCTCCTTGAGTAGCAAGGATATAAATCAGAGGACGATTTTGGTAAACTTTTGGCACCTGTCACCACGCATCTCCTAACATCCAAAGGACTGCTTAGGGAGCACAGTGGCCGTGTCTTCCAGATGTGCTGGGCTTTGTGAGGGCCACATGCCTTTCTGGTCACATCTCCCATCGCCCCGGCTTCTCAGTGGCTCAGGTTACACATTTCTTCAGTTAAGTTCCTGGCCTGATTGGAGACCTGGATACTTTGAGCTTCTGTATCTCAGGGCTTTACCAGTGATTCATCTGGAAACCAACTCCATGGATGAGTGTTTTCCTTAGGGTTAACCTGGTCCTTTCTGGGTTGATCCTTTCCAGTTTTGTTATCTGAGTGTCTCTTCAAGAGCTGGGATACACTGGCCATGGTGCTTACATAATAAATAAGAGGAATGCAACTCAGAAATAAATAATCCCATCTGGGAGCCAGACAGGAGGTGGTAAGAGGACGGGGATATGCTCAGGGAGCAGGCTGGTCAGCGAGTGGCGGCCGCACTCACCTGATGCCTGATGTACCTGACCAGACCTCGCTGAGCTGTATCCCAGATCCTTGTTCAGTGGACCTGAGCTACAGACATGGACTTTGCCTGGCATAACACTGGAGCTGGTTGCTCAGCAAGGCTGCCCAGTCCAGATCACAGGGTGAATCATCAGTCCTGGGGCTCTGAATAGCTGCAGAGGGGCTGTTGAAACCCCATCAGTTTTTCGTGTTGCTGAACAGACCAGAATGTCTCTAGTGCACCACCTAGATCTTCAAGCATTACACTTCCTATTAATATGAGGCTTCATAAAAATAAGTCACAAAATACAATTGTCTATGAAAATCACAAGAATACAATTGCCTTAACTTAAAAAAAAAAACATTCTTCCAGAGAACCCAGAATGCTTCTCAAGTCCTCTGGTGCATTCCCCAAGCAGAGTGGAGTAGTGAGGGGAGGGTTTTGAGTTCCTGCTGTGCGTTCGAGATTACTGGGGAACCAGCCTCTTATATAAAGTCAGGTCATGATATTATTATCCATTCTTTAGGCATATGTGGGCACCTGTGGCTTTTGGAACCCCTTCCCTGCAGGGAAGGTTTTAAAAAATTCCAGTGGATATAAGGCCCCCATACATCCCTTTATTATGTTCCTTTATCTCTGTCTCTCTCAACTCTCCTTTTTAATGTTAATTTTTTTTTGATAGAAAGCCCAGGCCAGCCATGCTAGAGAGCAGAGCTGGCTGTGTGGCTGGTCAGCCCTGGTGGGTTCTATACCTCTGATGCTAGAAGCAGACACAGGATCGGTGAGGTGCCCTGGGACTTTAGGGAGGACACTGGCTCTTCTGACGTTTCCTCTCTACTGCCAGTCGCAAGGCCTGAAGGAGCTTGTCCTTGTTATTCAGGATGTTATACTCGGAAAGCTTCACCAGCTTGTCGAAGGCGGCCTCAGTGTATGTCAGCTCCTTGGTGGCGTAGGGACTTTTGGGACCGTAGATGTCAACCTGGCCCTGCTCCAGCTCCTCGGGGCTTCGTTCCACACCTGGAGGAGCAGAAGGACTCACTGTAGCCCTTTATGTGTGAACTTGTAATGGCTTGTTTCTGGCTCTCTCTGTGAGGCCCACCCCAGCACATTCACAGGAAAACAGGCACATGTTGCACACTCACACGCACATGCGCACACACATCTCCCAGTCCCCCAGGGCAGGGACACAGCTTGGCTATCTCAGGATCGCCATGGTACTAGCACAGATCCAGGCTGTGAATGACTGAAAGAGTGGAATTGGACATCGCTGGGGCCTGGGGGCTTGTCGTTTCTCACCAAAGCCAAGGTTGGTTCAGACTGGAGCTAAGCCAGGCTCCCCCTGTTAGTGCTCTTGGAAGACCACACACATCTAAGAGCTTGCCGTCCAAGGTCGGGGGCGGATGGGACCTGAGCTCACCGCAGCTTACCTGGGGCCTTGTAATTTTGGAAGGTGTCGCAGATGAGTGGGAAAAAGGTCACGATGGGGGTGTCGGGCTCCTGGGAGTTCTCCAGCAGGTAGCACTCCTTGAGGTTATCCTCCTCCTTCTGCAGCTCATATTTGAGGAAGGGGATGTTCTGCACAGTGCAGTACTCACAGGTTTGCTTCATGGGCTAGAACATCACAGGAGGACATTGTGTGAGTTTCAGGAGGGGTGAGGGTGGACCAGAAACACAGAGTTCTTAGCTCCAGCTTCCTGATTTCCCCAGCTAGCAACTCAGGTCTCCCACTGCTTTGCCTATCTGTGCTATTTTTAGGACAAAGCTGGGTCAGGATGAAGAGCCTGAGGCAGTAGGTTGGTGTGTGTCCAGCCACAAGCTCCTGCCCCAAGTAAAATGGACAGAAGCCTTTTCATGATGCTTCACCCAAACACAGACCTGGAACTGTGGGTGCCCCAGAGAGGGTGACAGCCATGGCTGGCCAGGCTCCTGTGGGACATGCATGGGATCTGAAACTGACAAAGTGCCACAGGGCCAGCGAGAACTCTTAAAGGGCATCTTTGTAAACATGATGTAACAAGAACGGCAGACTTTAACTCGGAGCAGTATCCCTTTCATTCTACTCCCTGTTCTGTGTTCACCAGCTGCACGATCTTAAGCAAGCCACTGACCCTCTCTGTGTCACCTCCGTCTCCTATAACATGGGAAGAATAGCAGTTACCATCTACCTCCAAGAGCTGGCACAAGGATCAAGTAAGCTTTGTTTACAAACTTCAGTCATTATCACTGGTGTCATCCTTGTCGTCTGTCTTCATGCCCCTTTCCCTGGCCTCAGGATAGGACTGTATTACGACAGACCAAAACCCAGTGTCTTTCCCTTGAAAATCCAGACATTTTCAAAAGGAAATAAATTTAAAAAAAGTCTCTGGTCCTAACCCTTTGGTGTAATTACATGGAGGCTCATACTCTGGAGTTGGAGGAATTGTGTGATCCTTTTGAAACTAGGACATTACAAACTCCTAGGATGGTACAATACTTTAGAATTGACTGGGCTCTATTAAGGTTATTTTTTAAAACTCTTTTTTCTCTTTGCAGCTGGAAGAATTTCCAAATATGGGAAATGCTTTAATGTGAGAATAAAATTGGAATTAGCTCGGGGAATCTAGTAAACCTGGGTCCCATCACATGAGGGCCCATGGGCTGCCCCCTGAGGTTTGGTTGTCTAGCCTGCTTCATAACCTCCACCTAACCCCCCGCATAGGAGCTTGAGTGACTCTGATGCTAAGTGTAGGAGCCTGTGGGGAGTGGGGTGGGAGCCTTTCTCTGCTTCACTCACCTTTGTCTGGGACCCAGCACAGTAATTAAGGTGGATGATGAGGTCAACTTTTCTCTCGGGCCTGAGGAGGGGCGCGTAGCTGGAGTTGACAAAGAATGCGGTGTCCAGCAGGCACAGGTGTTTCACAGATCCTGTCAGCTGGTTTGGGAAGCCGTCCAGCACCGTGTCTGAAAGTCAGGCTTCCAGTTATCCTCACTCCTCACCTCCTGATCTCAGCCGGTGCTCAAAGGCACCTGGTGCCCTGCCCAGAGCTCCTCTACTTCAGCCTGGCCTCCCACCCTCCCTTCCACCAGGGTGCCCGGTTAGTCCCAGTGCTCCTGCTGGGTGGCCTGAGGAAGAACAGCCTTATCTATGGGGTTTTAGCCAAAAAAAAAAAAGCTATGGTTTTTCCAGGAGTCATGTATGGATGTGAGAGTTGGACCATAAAGAAAGCTGAGCGCCGAAGAATTGATGCTTTTGAACTGTGGTGATGGAGAAAACTCTTGAGAGGCCCTTGGACTGCAAGGAATATCAAACCAGTCAATCCTAAAGGAAATCAACCCTGAATATTCATCAGAAGGACTGATGCTAAAGCTGAAGCTCCAATACTTTGGCCACCTGATGCGAAGAACTGACTCACTGGGAAAGACCCTGATGCTGGGAAGAATTGAAGGCAGGAGGAGAAGGGGATGACAGAGGATGAGATGGTTGGATGGCATCACCAACTCAATGGACATGAGTTTGAGCAAGCTCTGGGAGTTGGTGATAGACAGGGAAGCCTGGCGTGCTGCAATCCATGGGATTGCAAAGGGTTGGACACAACTGAGTGACTGAACTGAACTGAACTGAAAGGGTTTAGCAAGTCTTTTATAGAATATACACAGAAAGCCCACAAAGCCTCAGCCACAGAGCTTGTGGGGAGCAGGGGCTTAAGAGGATCCTATAGATGAGTGCAGACTGTGGACCAGGAGCCAGTTGCCCTTCTTGCCCCAAATAGGACAAAGATTATTAGGGCAGGCTCAAGCAGCCATATGTAGACCATGGCCAAGTAAAATACTGAAGATGGTGGAACATCAACCTTAGAGCCTTGGCAGAGTGGGATGGGGCCTGTAGTGGAAGCTGCCAGACCACAGTTTTAAGATCCAGCTAGCTCTACACTCACCATTAGGAGGATCTTGCACTGGGCCATCCCCACCCAACTCTGGGGGCCACACCAACATAAAAGGGGCCCCCAGAACACAGCTGTAGAAAGTCAGAACCCATACACTCCCCACCTGTAAAATGGGGCCAATTTCTACCTGCTGGGGTTCTTAAACAGATGCTATCTAGAGATACAGCATAGATTCAATTAATTAAATAGGCCATTACTCCACTCACTGTTCAAAGCTTCACCAAATTCAGAATACACCATGGGGAGAGCCTGCCATTTGGCCGGATGAACGTGGGCAGACGTTTTCTCATCCTTTCTCCCTGGCAGCCTCTACACCCACTTCTCCTTCCTCCAAACAGAGGCAGCAGGTGGGGATACCTTTCCACATGGAGAACTGGCTGTTCTGGAGGTAGTCGGTGTGCAGCTGCAGCCCCAGCAGGAAATTGTGGAACTTGGAGACAAAGGCCCTGTGGGTGAGGATGTCGCGGAAAGTGTTGGACAGCCAGGATGCTGGCGTCACCACCGTGGTGTCCAGGACGTTGGCATCACATTTGGGGATTTCAGGCAGGAGTGGCTCGTCTTCTGCAGGGTGGTGGGGGGAGATGGAGGTCACAGGGCTGGGGTCCCCAGGCTGCCCAGGTGAAGCACTGCCTGGGTGCCCCGCACCCAGAGGTCCATCTGTAAGTGCAGTGCACACCTTTCTTGCCTAGTTCTCAGGGCTTTCGCATTAGAGCTAAGAGGACCCAGGGGAGAGACATGCAACAGGAGTAAGGTAGCGGAGAGGGAGCCAGGGTGATTGGCAAGGAGGCGTTCCCAAGAGGACAGAGTCTGGAAGGGCAGCCTTTAGCAGGCTCATATATCCCCATCCTCTTCAGCTTTCCTGGGTGCCGTGCAGCTCTGCCAAGCCTACTGCACGGTGCGTCCTCCTACCCCCGCCCCAGCCAGGCCAGAGCTGGCACAAGTGTGTCCACCTAGAGTCACCTGCCTCTCCAGGCAGGGAAGACTCTCTAGCCCTAGCTGCCTGATGATGAAACATGAGGCAGGTGGTCTGGTCCTCAGATCTACCTCCCCACCCCTATGTCTCCCAACCAAGAGAAGAGGCCAGTAGGTCACCCACCAATATCATGCACTCTATCCCTTGTCCACTGGTGAAAAAACTCCTCCGAGGTGTGGGATAGGTTCCAGGCGTCAAGCAGGTTCAGGGAGAAGATGCTACTCCACAAACCTAGGGGCAGGACCAACCATGAGCAGCTCTGTCCAAGAACCTCCAGGCCCACCCAAATATTGGCCTTGATGACCCTCCAAGCCAGGATGCTCAGGGAGAGGGACAGGCTTTGACTTCCCTCTCCTTGTGGAACAGCTCGACATAAGTGGAACAGCTCGACGTAAGTGACTCAGCTCTTTTCCACTCTCCTCTTGGAATTGGGAGAGGGCAGTTGGGGCTTCCCAGGTGGTCCAGTGGGTAAAGAATCCACCTGCCAACTCAGGAGATGTGGACTAGATCCCTGGGTTGGAAAGATCCCCTGGAGGAGGGCATAGCAACCCACTCCAGTATTCTTGCCTGGAGAATCCCCATGGACAGAGGAGCCTGGAAGGCTACAGTCCATGGGGTTGCAAAGAGTCGGCCACGACTGAACAACTGAACTGAACTGATAAGGTTGGTTTTACTCATAAGTTCAATTTACAGATGAGAAAACTGAAGCTCAGGAAGGTTAGGTAAATTGACCAACTTTGAGCAGCTAACAAATGAGAAACCAGAGTCCATGCCCCAGTGTCTTACCTACAGACCTCTGAGCCACATACCGGATAGCAAAGGTGTTCAGAGAAAGGAGAGGCTGCTGGGGGCTGCGGGCTTCAGGGTGGGCTTCCCTTAAGAAACAGGGCTTAAGTGGGACTTTCCAAGAGGGCTGGATTTGGGGTAGATGCAAGGGAGAGGAAGGCAGACAACCAGCCTAAGTAAGGGTATAACTGATTGTTGAGGCTGTAGAGAGGGGTCTGTTTTCGGCAGTCTCCCTTCGATGGGTATAGTTCGGACTCTGAAGGGGATGACTCTATGAGTGGATGTCACAGTCAGGCCCCTGCACTCAACGGGCCAGCCTTCTGGAGGACCTGGGAGCATAGTGAAACTGGGCCAGGCTTCTCCAGAGACTCTGTCTTCACCCTAAGGTCCCCTCTGGCCTCTGAGAGCCCAGGGGCAGAGTCAACCCCTGGAAACAGGCATGTTGCTGCCTGGAGATGGAGATTGAGGAAAGGGGCAGAAGTTTCAGAAACTTCCATCTCAGCCTTCCACTCCCAGTCTGGTTCTGAACAGACACCAGGGAGACAACAGAGACAAAGACATTGGGAGAGTCCCCTTTGGTCCCCAGTGACCCGGGGACCCTGTTAGGTCCTTCTGGGCCCAAAGGGTCACATGCAGATCAGGGCAGTCTGGGAGGCTAGTCTCAGGTTAGGTCAGGAGCCTCTCTTGGGATGAGGGGATGCTGACAGATGCCAGGAGGGTCACATGCCCATGGAATAACCCACACTAGCCCCCGCACCTGGGACAAGATCCTGGGGGGAACAGAGAGTGTTTATTTGTCAGTCCTCTAATCAAGGCGGAGCCTGTTCAGCATGGAGCGGGGTTCCCAGGGGCCTCCCCCAGCCAGGAGTCACCTAGCATGTAGCACATCCGCGACTCTGGGATCCTCTTCATCAGCCGCCCCATGAAGAACTCGGAGCCGAAGAGCTCTGTGGGGATGAAGGCTCCATACTTCTGCATGCCCACCTCGTAGGGGGAGAACTCGAACCACTCTGCACACGAAGAAAGGCAGATGTCAGCCTCCTGCCGGGACGGCCTCGCCCACCGTGCCTCAAGGAGCCTGGGACCGGGAGGCCGTAGTCCTCCTGCAGGACGCAAGGGGGAGCCCGTGGCCAGCTTCTGAGGACCCGCAAGACAGTTTTGCCACCTGTACGGGTTCATTTGCTCTTCAAAATGGGATAAACCAGGACCAAAAACGGACCCAGAAGCTGGGCAGGTCTCTAGAGTCCTTCCATCCGGCAGCTTAAGAAATATCTAGGATTCTTTCTCTTGACGACTTTTATTTCCTCTGTCTCATCAAATCTCTGCTCAGGGAAACCCCAGTACTCTGCCACCCATCCCCTACATGCATCTGAGCAGAAGCAGGGAGCAGAGTGGACTTCTTCAGCTGTCAGCACAGTATTTTGGTGCAGAGGTTGGCAAAGGTGTGGTGGAGAGGTGTGTGCTGGGGGTACTGAGTGCCTTTGCCTGCTGAGAAGGGACCCCTTCGTAAAATTGCTAGTCACCGCTGTTACCTCTGAAATCCTGGTTGCTTACATCATCCTTGACATTGATGGTGAGGTAGATGGGCAGGGGGTTCTGGCCATGGCACAAAGCAGCGCGCTGATCTGACAGTTTGCATTCATTTCTCTGTGGGGAAAAATAATGGTTAAGGGGAAGAAGCAGACAAGCTGCCTGAAAGCAGAGCAAAATAGAGAACAGTCTGGACCTCTGGCAGCCCATTTCCGGCTCCTGAGCCCACCAGGCTTCTGCAGAGGTCTCAGCTGATACCAGCCAAACCTGCTCTGAAAATGCATCCGGAGAATGCTCACTTGTCCTTGGGCTGTTCACCACCTCAGACACACAGACCCGGTGGTACTGGGTCTGCACTTTGGGTCTGACCCTCAGAGTCCCAGGGTTCTCCTCATGTCTCAGGGGCCACAAAATGAGAAAGTAGGGGTAGAAGGGGCCTCTACTGCCCCCCTTCATCCTCATCATCTTCCACCCCACTCAAACTAGACCAGCTGCATTAAAAATAAGAAATCTGCTTTGCAAGTTGGGATCTCAAATTTGTTTGAGAAGAAAAAAGACTTTTCTTTTTTAAAAACAAAAGGCTTGGAAACTGGGCACCAGATGGCAGTCAAGTTCCAAGTCCCCAAAGCACAGTGCAGTCTAATCAGAGTGGGTGTCCTGCAGATCCTCCTAGACCATAGGCCACCTCCCAAAGTGAATCAGCCTGTGTAGACAAGGCCAGGCTCTAACCCCAGACCAAGCAGCTGCCTGGTGGCTGACATCCATGGTTGTCCAAGTGTGTGAAAACCATGGAATCTTTATGGGATGGTAAACACACATGTGGGTCAAACAACTGTTGTTCAATCATTCAGATCCCATGGACTGCAGCATGCAAGGCTTCCCTGTCCTTCACTATCTCCCAGAGTTTGTTCAAACTTATGTCCATTGAGTCGGTAATGCCATCCAACCATCTCATCCTCTGTCACCCCCTTCTACTCCTGCCTTCAATTTTTCCTAGCATCAGGGTCTTTTCCAATGAGTCAGCTCTTTGCATCAGGTGGCCAAAGTATTGGAACTTCAGCTTCAGCCTCAGTCCTTCCAATGAATATTCAGAGTTGATTGGAAGGACTGATGAAAGCCTCCTTTGAAAGGCCAACAGGATGCCTATCACAACTGGGCCCAGAGATGCAGGTACCGTGGAGCTGACCATCCTGGAAGGAGAAGACATTGCAGACTCAGGGAAGAGCCCAGTCCACACTCACTATCAAGGGGTCCTGAGGGAAAGAGGCCCCTGCCTTGGCCAGAGTGGAAGAGCAGAGGCCTCCTTCCTTCAGCCCTAGACTTGCTTTCCTGGAAACCCTCGGCTCCTTCCCACACCAAACCCTGGACGATGCTCAGACTTCTAATGTTAAAGGCCTTGGCACATTCCTCCTCATCCCATGGGACAGTAACCACTGTTAGAAATACTAACTACCACTTAGTGACGAAATCCCCATTCAAGGAATAGCATAGAGCAGAGCCAGAATTCAAACCCTGTCCTGCTGGAAACCAAAAGCTGACACCCTCAGCCTCTGCCTGCCCTTTTCCATTATGGGGACAGAGTAGATGGTGGGTTATCAAAAGGGGCAGGGATCCACTGAAAGCTGTGAGGGCCCCAGTCTGAATCCCCACTGCCTAGCACAGTTCCTAGCATGCAGGAGGTTCTTAATTTTGTTGAAAGAATGAATGAGGGAGTGAATGAATGTTGAAGATGAGATTTGGGCCATCTTTGGTTGCTCAAATTTTTTGTTTTATAAAAGAGGTGGTCTACTAGAAAATAATTTGCTGTCCCTCTTCCTTCTGGCAAGTTCTTATTTGAATTCAGAACTCTTCAGACACCTTCGGGAATGGGGTAGACAGTCCTAGGCCTGGATAGAAATTAGGTGGGAAACCCTACTTTGGTGTCAAGCAACAGCCAAAGTTGGTTCCTCCCCGGGGCCCATGCCGTGAGAAGTGTCCAGGTGTTAGCTGAGCTCACTGCAATGTCTGGGTCCACAGCATCCCATGGGCATCCCACTGCCCCACCATGGCAGACGTGGCTCTCACAGCAGCTGGGTCCCAGTCCAAGTAGGTTCTCTTCATGAGCACACATTGCTCAGATCATTGGATAGCAAAGCTGGAAAGAACCTCCCTGAGCTCATCCTCTGTGTGGTGGCCATGAGTAGGGGCCCAGGCCATGACAGAGGGATCTTGAGTCAGGCCCATTCTGTGGGGGGGTGGGTTGCCAGACTCCTCTGACAGTCAGCTTGGCTGGAGGACTCTCCAAGGGACCACATAGTGGACTAGGATGCTTCCACCCAGCCTTTCTTCCCTCTCTCTTCCACTTGGTGTCAGGCTTGTATCACAGTCTGACAGCTTCCTCCCCATTTTCTCTCACAGGTTCTCAGAGGAAGAGCTGCCTCTCTGCAGGGTTGCACCAAAGCCACCCCCAAGGGAGGGCCTCAGTCATATTTAAAAGGATGTGGGAAGACAATCCCACCGCCTGGCTCCATCATGCGTTCTGATGTCTCAAGCTTCTTACAGTGCAAGGATGCATCCGCACGCAAGTCTAACTCCCTCACGCTGCGACGTATCTCCCAATGCCCTCATGAAGGCAGAAGGCTGGGCATCAGCCCCGGGCACGTTGGGCCCCAAGGGAAGCTGAGCACCTACCTCATCCCCCAGACAGGCCTCAATCAGCAGGCCCCAGAAGTCTGTGAAGGTGACCTTGTAGCCTTCCTGCCTGCGCTGCTGGAGTTCCTCCTGGAATTTGAGGAGCTGGTCTGGGAACAGGGCAGGCATCTTGTCCTTGACCGTATGCCTCCGTGCCTCGAGGACGGCACGCTCCAGGTTTTTGGAGGACCAGTCAGGGTCACGGTACAAGGTGGCCATGGTCCTGGAGAGAGAGATAGGCATGGCTGATAGAGCTGAGCCAGGCCTGGTCTGATGGACCCTGGACTCTGGCAGGAAAGAAGGTGGGCTTTATGGGAAGCCCTCACCTGCCAGGAGAGGAGCCTGAAGGAAAGGGGATGAGGCCTGGCAGTGACGGGGAGGACAGTCTTACTCAGCGTCACAACTGCTGCTATGTCTTGACTGCCTGTCCTGTGCCAGGCGAAGTACATTGTTTAACAGTGAGGATTCTGGGCCCAGGTCTGCCTGGGTTCAACACTAGACTCTGCCACTCACCAGCTGCGTGATCTGGGCAAGTCACCTACCTGCTCCTCACCTCAGTTTGCCCATCTGTGGACTGGGGAGAATGATGGTAACTGTATCCACCTCACAGCATTACTGTGACGATGATGTGAATTAATATAAAATGGTGAGGACAGTACCTGGCCCGAAGTAAGTGGTGGGCCATAGAGTGGTAGGGCCAACATTTGGCCCTGGGTTTGTGTGTGCTAAGTCGCTTCAGTTGTGTCTGACTCTGCAGCCCTGTGAACTATAGCCCACTAGGCTCCTCTGTCCATGGGATTCTCCAGGCAAGAATACTGGAGTGGGTTGCCATGCCTTCCTCCAGGGGATCTTCCCAACCCAGGGGTCAAACCCATGTCTCTTACATCTCCTACACTGACAGACCAGTTCTTTACCACTAGCGCAACTGACCCCAGGCTTGGCAGATTCCAAGTTCTAGACTCTTTCTACTCTGTCACATTAATTTCTATAATTATGATGCCAGGTAAAGATTCATTACTTTGCCAACAAAGGTCCGTCTAGTCAAGGCTATGGTTTTTCCAGTGGCCATGTATGGATGTGAGAGTTGGACTGTGAAGGAAGCTGAGCGCCAAAGAATTGATGCTTTTGAACTGTGGTGTTGGAGAAGACTCTTGAGAGTCCCTTGGACTGCAAGGAGATCCAACCAGTCCATTCTGAAGGAGATCAGCCCTGGGATTTCTTCGGAAGGAATGATGCTAAAGCTGAAACTGCAGTACTTTGGCCACCTCATGAGAAGAGTTGACTCATTGGAAAAGACTCTGATGCTGGGAGGGATTGGGGGCAGGAGGAGAAGGGGACGACAGAGGATGAGATGGCTGGATGGCATCACTGACTCAATGGACATGAGTTTGAGTGAACTCCGGGAGTTGGTGATGGACAGGGAGGCCTGGCGTGCTGCGATTCATGGGGTCACAAAGAGTTGGACACGACTGAGCGACTGAACTGAACTGAAAGATTCATTTCCCCTTTTTCTTCTTAACTTCTATGTGGGCAGTCGGGAGGAGTAGAACAAAGATGGAGATCCCCAGCCCTGGGTCTTTGCCTCTGTCTGCCTTTGCTTAGTCCAGACACAGTTTCTTCAGTCTAGGTCAGGACAGCACCCAGGGATCGCCCTCCCCACGGGGATCTGGCCTTCAGCTGGCCAACTGTCTGAGCCACGGCCTCTGGCTTCAGGAGAGTTCTGCAACAAAAAAGCACCCTGCTCTCCATTAGTTTTATGCGGTTACTTTTATACTTTTAAAAAGCTTTCAAAGATGTTACAAAGGATTGATTTTGATTTTTAAAAACTCCTTTCCAGCGCTTTCCCAGGCCAGGAGACACCCCACCCCCACCCTAGCGCAGGCTGGGTTCCTCCCAGTTTCCTGCCTGATCCAGAGATAGGCCAGGAGGAGGCAGACACCCCTCTACCCCGATGCAAGCAGGTCTGTCTCCTTAGCCCACTTCCCATGGGCAGCAGTTTATCAGTGAGGATTGAGAATGTAGGCCCTGGACTCAACCTGGGTTGAAATCCCAGCTCAACCACTCATTAGCTGAGTGACCTTGGGCCAATCCCTTCCTTTCTCCAGCTGTAAAATGAGCATAATGACAACATCTTCCTCATAGTCTTGTTAGGAAGAAATGAGAGGGTCCATGGGAAACAGTGTCCCCGGGACTCAGTACAGAGGCAACGCCAGTAATTGTCAGCTATCCTCTGTCCCCTCTGGGCTGAAGCCTCAGGGCCTCTGGTGTGCCAGGAACCCTTGGCTTTCCTCACAGCTGTCCACTCAAATGAAAGCTACCCAGAGTCCTCCAGGATGAGGGGCACAGGTTGGGGCCTGGAAGCTTCTGGGGCTTACTAGTTCCCACAGAATAAGACTCAGCCCTGGCTGAGAGGCTCTGGGCTGTCACGAGGCCTGGGTCATCCTAGACCAGGGCTGCATCATGACTTTGGTGGGCCCCTTCCACCATAAAAAATAGTAAAAAAAAAAATTATCTTTTATGACTGTTGTGTAAAGACAAATATAGTAATATTATTTATTAAAACATTTTCTTCAACCTAGAAGTTCTTTTCATTTTTCCTGATCTTAAAAGAAATTCAAACATTTTTGTGGGCCCCCCCACAGGCATCTGTGGAGAAGCCGTCCTCACCCTGGCCTCTCCTGTGGCAGAGCTGAGGGCTCACACTCCCTGCTCACCGGCAAGAGTGAGGAGCCGGGAGCCCGAGGTGGCCCACAGGGCAGAGGGAGCGCACGGGGCGGGCTGGGCTGCGGTGTGGGCAGCCAGGGCAGTGGGGCCAGCTCCTCCCACCCCAGGAGACTTGCACAGTCTGAGAGAGGACAACTGCCTCTCCCCGGCAGGATGGGGTCGGTGGCAGAAGTGGCTCTCTCATGGTTGGCCACCACACCCCTGGGCCCCTGCCGTAGTAAACGCAAGTCATGGCCAACACACGTCCTTTGTGTACCCAGTCCTGGGAGAGCATCTCGAAACAACCCCACGAGGTCAGTGTTGTTACTATCCCCGCTTTACAGCTACAGAAAATGAGGCTCGGAGAAGTTAAGCTGTATGCCCAAGGTCACACAGCTGTGAGTGGTGACAGGTGTCACGAGTCACTCTATCTTGGGGCGGAGGAGCTTCACCAGAAACCCCCCTCCTGGCCAAGCTGTTGGCTGCTTGCTCTGGGCTTCACCAGACACGTCCCTGGCTCCTTACCAGGTGGCCCCAGACAGGCCGGTGATATAGCTGGCACAGTTCAGGATGTTCAGCTTCTGCAGCGCCAGCAAGTGGCCGTACATGGCGGTCATAGATCTTGTTCCACCCCCAGTGGCCATGATGGCTATCAGCGGGACCTGGGGGCACATGGAGCAGGCTGTTGGGATGAGGCTGGACAGCAGAAGACTTGGAATGACAGGAGCTTAGAAAGAACAGTGGAGGAGGAGAAGCGGGCTACAGAGAGCAGGGGCGGGGGGAATTGAGCAACCTGAAAACTGCTTTTCACACAGTGTCAGGCCACTTGGTAGGTAGAAAGCTGGACCTTATCTCTCAACCCAATGGTTGGTGTCAGGCTTGGTAAATCAGAAAGTCACATAGGAGCTCTTAGCACTGTGAATCTAGCCCTCAGTTAAAAGAGGATGAATTGGGGCCAGAGAGCTGGGTGACTTGCTCAAAAATCCAACCAGTGTGATTCTTTAATGGCTGTGAATCAGTATCTTCTATAAGGGGATTTGATGTTAGAGCATCAAGGCCAGGCTCGGCTCGTGATATGTGCTCAGAATAAACCGTATGTGTAGGAGCAGGAACAGATGGATTTTTGATATGGGAAGGAGCAAGGTTGTCATCTGTGGGCTTACATAGGTTTAAGATGCCCTTGGTGTATTTCCCTACAGATGGGAGAGGGAGATGTGGGGTCTTTACCAAGACTCGCTTTGTTTTCATTTGAGTGGGGACTGTGAGAACTATTGTCAGCGGAAGCCCTGTCACAGCCGTCCTAGGTGGCGAGGTCTCTGTCCACACTGTGGTTAGCCTCAGAAGGGGAACTCTCGGTGGGCTGACTGCTGCTCACGGGAGTGTGGGCCCCAGCCCACACCAGGGAGATGACACAGGGCACAGAGGCTCTGTCGTCTGCCCTGTGCACAGAAGCTGGCCCTGCAGGCGGAAGCTGCTTGTCTTCAGTCCCCGACTGCAGTTCATTCTGTGTGTGTGTGTGTGTGTGTGTGTGTGCACGCACATTTGGGGGAAGGGAGAATTAAAGAATGAAAGGCCTACGGCTTACGGAGGCAATGTGTGGCATGTGTGAGCTAGGGGAGCTCTCAAGGTTTCCCTGGCTGGGAAAAGGAGGCCACATGGTCCCGTGTAACTAGGACATCACTCATTGTCTCAGGATGTCAGTGCAGGGGAGGAGCTGCTGGGCTCCTTCCTTTCCTTCTACTCTACCCTCCCTGCCCCTGTGACTACACAGCTGAATCACATCCTACAGTGATGAAGCACAGCCCTCACCTGGGCGCCTGGAACCTTGGCACTAAGGACCACGGGAAAGGCAGTGCCGCCCTGGGGCACGGGAGGGACTGCAGGGCGCAGCCAGCAGGCACGGTTTGGAAGGACAGGTTTGACTTGGAGTGGACCTCCGCTCACCCACCTCATCTGCCCGCAGGTCCTCCTCCAGCTGCAGCACCTCCTTCAGCGCCTGGGCTGCCACCACCCTCCGTTTCTGCAGGAACTCCAGTTCTGCCTGGCACAGGCTGAAGCCCAGCCGCACATCCAGCGCCTGGGAACTATGGGGACAGAGGACCTTGGCTGAGCGGGCCTGTAGATTCCATCTTCATGGAGAAGACATGGTTTTAGGGTCAGTTGGACCTAGGCTTGAGGCCTGGTTCTGCCAGGTGTCACCTCTGTGACCTTGGGCCTCTGCTTTCTCATCTGTAAAATGGGGCTAATCGTGCTTGACTCCCGACAATGAGCCACCAAATGTAAAGCCCCCAAAGCCTTAGCTGGTGCACTGTGAGCAGGTACTTAACACTATTAGGTATTCATTGAACCCTATGCTTTCTCAATAAGTTCTGGAAAGTGCTGGAAGGCGTCCCCCAGGCACCTGCTAGAGCCTGACATGTCACCAGACATGGTGACAAGGGTCCCTGAGACCCTTTTAGCCAATCCCTCTGAATAAAGCAAGGGCTTCCCAGGTAGTCAGTGGTAAAGAACCTGCCAGTGCAGAAAATCCAAGAGATATGGGTTCAATCCCTGGATTGGGAAGATCCCCTGGAAGGGGAAATGGCAACCCACGCCAGTATTCTTGCCTGGAAAATCCCACGGACAGAGGAGCCTGGAGGACTGCAGTCCTCGGGGTTTCAAGGAGTCAGACATGACTAAGCACAAACACACACATACTCACACACACACTTCTGAATAAGGCTGTACCATAAGGGCTCTCGTGAGCTGAATAAACGAGGTCTTGTTCTCATGGTACTCATATTTCTTTCTGCTCCCAGAGTAAGACTCCTCCTTCATACTCTGGTTGTAATCCTGTCATCCCTACAGATCTACAAGGTGGGCGGGGCAGAAGAAGCATGTCCAACACTTGTCCTCTTTTTATCATATCCCTGATCTGAGCAGGTCCAGGCTTATGGCCTGGCATCCAAGCCCCACCTGATCTGTCCAGCCTCACCTCCTGCTACTTTCTAGGAGGGTCCGTTGGTTCCCAGAGCCCAGGAGCAGTGTGGGTCCTGAGCCTCCTTCCTCTGCCCACCAACATCCCTTGCATCCTCCAAGGCCCTGCTCCCCAGGCAAATGAACCTTTGACAATTTCTGACCTGAGTCTTAGTGACCTGTGTAATTAAAAAGGTCATATCTCCTTGAAGGCAGAATCTGGGGACTGTCCCATCCGTTCCCTCTGTGTCTAGTACAGGCCTGCAGACACAGCTGTCAGGAAATTTTCCCTTGGTCTCAACAAGGAATGAATAATCAAACAGCAATAATAATAACATTAGTTGATATTTTCAGACTGTCCCACTTCTCAGATCACTGATTTCCTCACATGTGTTATCTCACTGGATCCTCAAAGCAACCCAACCATGGACCATGCCTTTAGTATTGCTGTAATTCGCAGATGAAAAAAAAAATGAGACTTAGAGGGGCTTAATAACTTGACCGAGGACAAAATAGCTGTCAGACTGTAAATGGAAGCAACAGTCACTTGATCTTCAACAAGGGTGTCAAGACAATTCAAAAGGGAAAGAATCATCTTTTCACCAAATGATGCTGAGACAATGGATATCCACATGCCAAGAGTCCAAGAGTGAAGTTGGACCCCTATTTCACAATATATACATATATATTCACATATACACAAATTAACTCAAAATCAATCATAGACTCACATGTGAGAGCTAGGACTATAACACTCTTAAAAGAAAACATGGGAGTAAATCTTCTTGACCTTGGATTAGGCAATGGTGTTTTAAATATGACACCAAGAGCCCAAGTGACAAAGGAAAAATATACATACGCTGAAATTCACCAAAACTGAAAATTTCTGTGCTTCAAAGAACACTATTAAGAATGTGAAAGACAATCTTCAGAATAGGAAAAAATATTTAAAAGTCATATATCTGACAAGGGGCTTGTATCAAAATATACAAAGAAATTTTACAAGTCAACAATAAAAGGCAAATCACCCACTTTAAAATGGGCAAAAGATTTGAATAAATATTTCTCTGAAGAAGATACATGAATGGCCTGTAAGCCTATGAAAAGATGCCCAACATCACTGGCCATCACCAAAATGCAAATCAAAACCACAAGATACCACATCCTTAAAGAGAAATGAGTCAGAGGGACAGACAGAAAGAGGGTACTTTACCAGGGTGTAGACTTCATGTGTAATTCACAGTTCTCATTCTGGGAAGTGAAAGATGAAAAGTTTGTCAGGGATGACAAGTTTAGAGCCAAGAGTTCCCAACCGAAGAAGTGGAGACTCACCACACTGTCCACCCCGACCTGACTCCAGACATACGCGTGTACGTGTGGGCACACACCCATGTTCTCTTCTGGACGTGACCCTCCCCACCATCCTGGACTCAGCCTCCACACACTGTCTTTGGCTCCACACTGCAGCCCAGCAGTCTCCTACACCACAAGACTCCTCTACCCTACCAGGAATCATCCTCCTTCATGGCCCCCCAGGCTCTCCCCATCTCCTTGTCACAGGAGCTCCAGGCTAAGCTGCTCAGGGGCCCCTTCCCAGACCCCAGGCCCTCACCACAGGCAAGGTCACCGCCTGGCCATCGGGGAGGCAGTGGAGGGACTGGCACACAGGGCCCTTCTGGCGCGCACAGCAGCAAAGCTGGAAGGAGGGCAGGTGTGTGAGGGGGAGGGCCCCTCCCGCTGCCCACCACTCCCAGTCCCCTACCGCCCACACCTCTCCCAGTCCCCTATACCCCCCCACCACCTCTCCCAGTCCCTTACCGCCCACACCTCTCCCAGTCCCCTATACCCCCCACCACCACCTCTCCCAGTCCCCTACCCCCCACACCTCTCCCAGGCCCCTACCCCCAACATACTTCTGCAGCCCCTACCTCACAGATCCATGGGCTCTTGGGCAACTCCACGTGCACCTCGGGCTGGAAGTATTTGGGGTATTGGAAGCAGGCAAGGTTTGAGCAGTGGGACTCCAGGCAGGGTGAGATGTGCTGGGTGTGCTCGAAGGACTCCGTCACTGTCACCAGGAGGTCCTTCTCTGGAAGAGAGGACGAGAGGGCTGAGACCCCCAGGAAGCCTCTTGCTTCCCACCCTCACATGGCCCACTAAAAGGCCTAGCTGGAGGCACACAGGATAGGGGTTTAGAATGACCAAGGCACTGGATAAAATGCCCCAGAGCCTTGTTCTGAAGGGCAGGGCAGGGCCCTGGAACCTGCACTTCAACAGGCTTGTGCATGAGATCTGAGATGCTGAGTCCTCTGGACTAATCCTCCTCCTTCTCTGCAAGGTGCCCCCAAATCACCCTCCCACTGCACTGGAAGCAGCCCTCCTTTCTGCCAGTTTGGGGGTAGAGCCTCTTCCTTCCCCTCCCTCTGCCTGTGGGGCTCTGAGGCTGTCCTCTTTCCAAGCAGGGCTTGAGTGGGGGATGGGATGGAGCGCTGAACTGGAGGGTCTTGTAGTTGTGGATCTGTCAGGCCATAAGATGCTAGAACTCTGTGAACTGGAGTCTGATTAGAGGAAGTGGTGCATCTAGAGGCCCTACCTGCCTTGGGTGCTGACCACCACGCTAGACCCAGGGAATTCCTGGTCTGACAGGCTGCAGCGCAGATCAGTATGGACAAATAGGCAGTGCTGTGCCCTTGATCCCTGGCCCAGGGCGCTGGGAAGCTCTGAGGGTCACCTGCGGGCCTGGAAGAGCAGCCTCCTTTTAGGGCAGTGAGAAGGACAGGGGTTCATGACCCCTGAGGGTAAGAAGATCCCGAGGACTCAGCCAAGCTTTGGCTTCCCCATCGAGCCGAGGGCGGCCATGGAGCGGCCACCCTGATGTTGACAGTCAGAAAACAGCACCATTCCTGCCTCCCACCCGCCAGCAGGCAGAAGCGGTTGAAGGGCTCACTTTTCCTCTTCTTTGGCCTCCTGGATTCTGCACAAACCTCCAGGCAGGACATTTGTCGAGACTGAAACAAAGGAAGGGGGGTCATTTTGAGCCCATGCTGCCTGGGATGCTCTACCAGGCCACACATTCCCAGAGACTGATCTTGCAGGGAGAGAGCTCCTTGAATCCTGAGGCTTTAGCTGCATCGAATTAAAATGGCTGTACTAACAGCCTAATTATGGGAAACTTTTAACTTCTGAATTTAATGCTTTTAGGGATTAGAGTTGGGGAAAACTGGGATGAGACTGATTCTGGGAGGAGGCTGCAGACTAGTGGGTGCTTTTATTAGGGGGTTCCTGGGACATGGTTGTGGGAGATGGGGTGATGGCCCAGATATTTTCTCCCCAGGAGCAGGAGCCCAGCTGCTGCCCCCACCATGCCCTGGCTCCCTTTGTCTGGCTTCAGTTAGCCTGCCTCCTAGCGGGCTCTGGGGCAAGGGTCCAAGTTGGGCCTGGTTTTCCTTCCCACAGTTCTGTTCTCTGAGAGGAGCAGCCACAGGTGGCCCTAGAGCCACAGGAGACTCTGGAAGGACAGTTACCACCAGCACGCCGTTCGTGATGAGGCTCTCAGGTGGAGAGGGGCTGAAAAACAAAATGAGAACTCCTGGTCAGTCTTGTCATTCTTTTTTTTTTTTTTAACTTATTTTATTGAAGTATACCTGAGTTACAACATTGTGTTAATTTCCACTGTATAGCAAAGTGGTTTAGTTATACACACACATATGTATATATTCTTTTTCATATCAGTTCAGTTCAGTCGTGTCCAATTCTTTGAGACCCCATGGACTGCAGCATGCCAGGCTTCCCTGTCCATCACCAACTCCCAGAGCTTGCTCAAACTCATGTCCGTTGAGTCGGTGATGCCATCCAACCATCTCATCCTCTGTCATCCCCTTTTCCTCCCACCTTAAATCTTTCATAGCATCAGGGTCTTTTCCAATGAGTCAGTTTTTCACATCAGGTGGCCAAAGGATTGGAGTTTCAGCTTCAGCATCAGTCAGTCCTTCCAATGAATATTCAGGGTTGATTTCCTTTAAGATTGACTGGTTGGATCTCCTTGCAGTCCAAGGGACTCTCAAGAGTCTTCTCCAACACCACAGTTCAAAAGCATCAATTCTTCGGCACTCAGCTTTCTTCACAGTCCAACTCTCACATCCATACATGACTACTGGAAAAACCATAGCTCTGACTAGAAGGACCTTTGTTGGCAAAGTAATGTTACTGCTTTTTAATATGCTGTCTAGGTTGGTCATAGCTTTTCTTCCAAGGAGCAAGTGTCTTTTAATTTCATGGCTTCAGTCACCATCTGCCCCCCAAAATAAAGTCTGTCACTGTTTCCACTGTTTCCCCATCTATTTGCCATGAAGTGATGGGACTGGATGCCATGATGTTAGTTTTTTGAATGTTGAGTTTTAAGCCAACTTTTTCACTCTCCTCTTTCACTTTCATCAAGAGGCTCTTTAGTTCTTCTTCACTTTCTGCCATAAGGGTGGTATTACCTGCATATCTGAGGTTATTGATATTTCTCCCAGCAATCTTGATTCCAGCTTGTGCTTCCTCCAGCTCAACATTTCTCATGATGTACTCTGCATATAAGTTAAATAAGCAGAGTGACAAGTATACAGCCTTGATGTACTCCTTTCCCAATTTGGTACCAGTCCCTTGTTCCATGTACGGTTCTAACTGTTGCTTCTTGACCTACATACGGATTTCTCAGGATGCAGGCAGGGGGTCTGTTGTTCCCATCTCTTTAAGAATTTTCCACAATTTGTTGTGATCCAAACAGTCAAAGGCTTTGGCATAGTCAATAAAACAGAAATAGATGTTTTTCTGGAACTCTCTTGTTTTTTCGATGATCCAACAGATGTTGGCAATCTGATCTCTGGTTCCTCTGCCTTTTCTAAATCCAGCTTGAACATCTGGAAGTTCCTGGTTTATGTACTGTTGAAGCCTGGCTTCAAGATTTTGAGCAGTACTTTGCTAGTGAGTGAAATGACTGCAATTGTGTGGTAGTTTGAACATTCTTTGGCATTGCCTTTCTTTGGGATGGGAAATGAAAACTGACCTTTTCCAGTCCTGTGGTCACTGCTGAGTTTTCCAAATTTGCTGACATATTGAATGCAGCACTTTCACAGCATCATCTTTTAGGATTTAAAAAAGTTCAGATGGAATTCCATCACCTCCAGTAGCTTTGTTCTTAGTGATGCCTCCTAAGGCCCACTGGACTTCATATTCCAGGATGTCTGGCTCTAGGTGAGTGATCACACCATCATGGTTATCTGGGTCATGAAGATCTTTTTTTGTACAGTTCTTCTGTGTATTCTTGCCACCCTTTCTTAATATCTTCTGCTTCTGTTATGTCCATATCATTTCTGTCCTTTATTGTGCCCATCTTTGCAGGAAATGTTCCCTTGGTATCTCTAATTTTCTTGAAGAGATCTCTAGTCTTTCCCATTCTATTGTTTTCCTCTATTTCTTTGCACTGATCACTGAGGAAGGCTTTCTTATCTCTCCTTGCTATTCTTTGAAGGAGAAGGCAATGGCAACCCACTCCAGTACTCTTGCCTGGAAAATCCCATGGACAGAGGAGGCTGGTAGGCTGCAGTCCATGGGGTGGCTAAGAGCCAGGCACGACTGAACGACTTCACTTTCACTTTTCACTTTCATGCATTGGAGAAGGAAATGGCAACCCACTTCAGTGTTCTTGCCTGGAGAATCCCAGGGATGGGGGAGCCTGGTGGGCTACTGTCTATGGGGTCACACAGAGTTGGACACGACTGAAGTGACTTAGTAGCAGCAGCAGCAGCAGCTATTCTTTGAAACTCTGCATTCAGATGGGTATTATCTTTCCTTTTCTCCTTTGCCTTTTGCGTCTCTTCTTTTCTCAGCTATTTGTAAGCCTCCTCAGACAACCATTTTGCTTTTTTGCATTTATTTTTCTTGAGGATGGTCTTTATTCCTGTCTCCTGTACAATGTAATGAACCTCCGTCCATAGTTCATCTGGCACTCTGTCTATCAGATCTAGGCCCTTAAATCTATTTCTCACTTCCACTGTATAGTCATAAGGGATTTGATTTAGGTCATACTTGAATGGCCTAGGGGTTTTCCCTACTTTCTTCAATTTAAGTCTGAATTTGGCAATAAGGAGTTCATGGTCTGAGCCACAGTCAGCTCCTGGTCTTGTTTTTGCTGACTGTATAGAGCGTCTCCATCTTTGGCTGCAAAGAATATAATCAGTCTGATTTTGGTGTTGACCATCTGGTGAGGTCCCTGTGTACAGTTGTTTGCTGTGTTGTTGGAAGAGGGTGTTTGCCATGACCAGTGCGTTCTCTTGGCAAAACTCTGTTAGACTTTGCCCTGCTTCATTTTGTACTCCAATGCCAAACTTGCCTGGTACTCCAGTTATCTCTTGACTTCCTACTTTTGCATTTTAGTCCCCCATGATGAAAAGGACATCTTTTTTGGGTGTTAGTTCTAGAAAGTCTTGTAGGTCTTCATAGAACTGTTTAATTTCAGCTTCTTCAGCGTTACTGGTTGGGGCATAGACTTGGATTACTGTGATATTGAATGGCTTGCCTTGGAAACAAACAGAGATCATTCTATTGTTTTTGAGATTGCACCCAAGTACTGCATTTCAGACTCTTTTGTTGACTATGAGGGCTACTCCATTTCTTTTAAGCGATTCTTGCCCACAATAGTAGATATAACGGTCATCTGAATTAAATTCTTCCATTCCAGTCCACTTTAGCTCACTGATTCCTAAAATGTCGATGTTCAGTCTTACTATCTCCTGTTTGACCACTTCCAATTTACCTTGATTCATGGACCTATCATTCCAGATTCCTATGCAATATTGTTCTTTACAGCATCAGACTTGACTTCTATCACCAGTTACATCCACAACTGGGTGTTAATTTCAATTTGGCTCCATCCCTTCATTCTTTCTGGAGTTATGTATCCACTGATCTCCAGTAGCATATTGGGCACCTACTGACCTGGGGAGTTCATCTTTCAGTGTCATATCTTTTTACCTTTTCATACTGTTCATGAGGTTCTCAAGGCAAGAATACTGAAGTATATGCTATTCTTTTTCATATACTTTTCCATTATGGTTTATCATGGGATATTTAATTCCCTAAGCTATACAGTAGGACTTTGTTGTTTATCCATTCTATACATACTAGTTTTCATCAACAAATCCCAAATTTCCAATCCAACCCTCCCCCACTCTCCCACCCACCCTTGGCAACCACAAGTCTGTTTTCTAAATCATATCCTTCTTGAATGATTTCTCACAAAGGGGACAAAGAGCCTATATAGAGTCAATAAGAAGATAGCAGAACCTTCTTAGTGCTTGTGAAAAATACTGGCTTAAGAAGCCTTAGGAATTGGCAAGGAGAAAACTGGCATACATTTAAAATAAAATATCCAGAAATAAAGATTTATAGGATAGAGGGAGTAGAAGAGTTTCCTTTTCTTCTTGCTTAAAGGATAACTGTTCTTTATGTCCAACCAGATGCAACTGCATGGAGTTATAAGGATAAACAGGTTGCAAGAAAAGGCTGGAGCCCACCGCCTAGCACAGATGTGAACAGTTCTGGTAGAAAAATGGACCCCTCCTCCCTTCTGTGCTTTAATGTGTGCATTAACAAATAGTTCTGACCCAGCCAGAGAGGGGCCTTGTGAGTGTGAAATGTCTGTGTTACAAACCTGAGAGAGCCGCTCTGGTTACAGTTAGTCTAGGGAAGTCCACAGCCTCCCTCGTCAACCTAAGCCCAAGAGGACTGTGTCTCCAGGTCAACTCTTATTCTGACGTAGTTCCTCCACTTTCTAATTCACCCAAGGAACACTTTTCCCCTTAAAAGTCCTGTTAAACCAAGAACCAAAGGAAAGAGCTCAGATTTTCTTTAATGTGAAACAAGATTTTAACTTGCCAAATTAAATTTTAATTTTAAGTTGATTTTAATGAGGACCTTCAGTCCCAAGACCCGCTACACATAGGATTCTCTGGTTGGATCTTGACAAGCCCTCTCTTCTAGTTCCTGCCTCTCATTGTCCCCCTGTTCCTGGGCTGATTGTAAGTCCAGGGGATTCAGTCCTTCCAGGGCTAAGAAGCCAGCCACCCAATCAATCACAAGGCACCCTGCTGTCCCAGGGCAGGCTTGTCCCCTCCAGGAAGGGGCCCTCCCTCACTGCCCCTTCCCTTCCTTCCTCTCCCTTCGTCCCCTTCTTCCCATACTCCCAACTCTGTGACCCAGGTCCATGTGAGTCCACAGCATAGTCATACCCCTAGGAGCCTGGATCTTTTTCTTAGTTGGAAATGATGAGAAATAATCCCACATCTTGGCCCCAAGCTTCCCCTTAACTTGGTTCCAGAGTTGGAGCTGGCTGCAGAGGGGCACAGCAGCCCACTCCAGTGCTCTTGCCTGGAGAATCTCAGGGACGCGGGAGCCTGGTGGGCTGCCATCTATGGGGTCGCACAGAGTCGGACACAACTGAAGCTACTTAGCAGCAGCAGCAGAGGGGCTGCTTCAGCCCTGGGTTTGGGGGGAGTTTGTTCTAACAGTTCTGGGTCCAGGAGGAGACACCTTAGTCCTGATGTCTTTCTTAGCCTGACCTCGGGAAAGTCCCATCCCCATGGTGGCAGGAAGTCTTCCCAGGAGCCACTCTCAGAAATGCTGGGGATCTGAGGCAGATGAATTGGCCAGAGTACTAGATCTTTAAAGTAGCACTGACATCAGCAGACCTGGATGAGAAGGGGTGGAGCCCAGGCACCTACACTATTTAGGAATTCCTAAGTGATTCCCATGCGTTTGAGGGGTGTCAGGGGTGGGAGTGGAAGAGGGGGTACTGCAGGAAGAAGGTGCAATGCCTGTGAGCAGAAGCTGCTTTGGAATCCGGACCTCGGTGGAAGCCTTGGGGGCTGGGTCCTACTCACCTCTCCTCCAGCAGGAACTCCACTTCCAGCTCCTCCATGCCCTGCAGGGGGAGGAAGAGACTGCAGTTGTGAGCTGTGTCTCCACTTCTCTCCAGACCAGGATTCTTGCCACCCTAGGAGACCCTGCGGACATGTCCATGTCCGTCCCACTTGGTGGTCCTGCTGTCTTAGAGTGGGGGCAGCTGCTCTTGGCTCTTTTTGTCCTCCTTGTCTCTCTTGGTCTCCAAGTCTTTTTATCAGGAACATCACTGACCACCCAGAGGAGGTCAGGGTATGAAGCTGACCCTCAGCCCCAGCAGGTAAATCCCTTTGCCCCAGAACATGTTCATACTCTCCCTTCAGCTTCATTCATTCTCCTGCTTTCCCAACAAGCTCACTGTTTGGAGCAAGGGACAGCTGAGATGCTGCCCCCGGCAAGCCCAACTCTGAAGGCTAGGGCCCCGTGCTTTCATCTTCTGCTTTGCATCTCTTGCTGTGTAACTTCAGGAAGTCATGACCTCATGGGTCCTTAATTTCCTCCATGGAGCATGAGCCAGGTGAGCACAGGGATGCTCATACCCTGAGGTGTCCAGGTGCCTGGAACAGTGCCTGCCCTGTGTGTGTGTTTGTGTGTGTGTTAGTCACTTAGTCATGTCTGACTATTTGTGACCCCATGGACTGCAGCCCACCAGGCTCCCCTCTCCCATAGGGCACTCAAATGCTTGTTGGGTGAATCAATAACATCCTGGGCCTTTCTGCAGATTTGCCCTCCTTTGCCTTGTCTGTCCTCTGTCCCCTGGGGCCATCCCAGGAGCAGGGCTCTGAGTGAAGAAAGGGAACCAACATTTACTCCATCTCCATTTAGTACTCTGAACTGGACTTGTTCTTTTAGTTGCTCAGTCATGTCTGACCCTTTGTGATACAACCCCATGGACTGTAGCCTGCCAGGCTCCTCTGTCCACGGGATTTTTCAGGCAAGAATACTGGAGTGGGTTGCCATTTCCTTCTCCAGGGGATCTTCCCAACCCAGGGATCGAACCTGTATTTCCTGCATTGACAGGTGGATTCTTTACCACTGAGCCACCTAGCCATTGAACAGTGCTAGTTGCCTTAATTGTGTATTCCCGTTTAAGCTCACAGTGACCCTGTATGGTAGATATTATTATCAGAAGAGACAAGGAAATAGAACTCAGAGGAATTAAATCTACAGGTTGCACAGCTAGCAAGCCAAAATGCTGGGATTTGCACAGCAGCACTATCTTCTCTCCTCTTGGCTACAGATAGAGGATCCCATAAAACAGCATCTTAGGAATAACCAGCTTCCCCTCATGAGGCAGGAGGCTGAGGTCCGGGGCACCCACACCCACCTCTGTGTTGAGTGGGAACTTCACGTGGGTTTTCTTTCGGAAGCAGAGCTTGGTGAGGTCATAGAGAACTGTCAAGAGATGGTCATCAGGTGTCACCGTGTCTTCATCACAGACACTCAGCTCTAGAACGTTCTAGGGGAGAAGAGGGGGGTGTGAGTCTGGTCACTGAGGCTGCATCCACCCATTCCCAGGATGAGGGGCCTGACCTCAGTCCTAGTGAGTAGGTGGGTCTGAGGGATGGGGGGGAGCATAGCTCAGGTGTGAGGGACATTTGTGGGGACATGAATAAAGGGAAAAGTGAAAGTGTTAGTTGTGTCTGACTCTGCTACCCCATGGACTGTAGCCCACCAGGCTCTTCTCTCCATGTGATTTCCCAGGCAAGAATACTGGAGTGGATTTCCATTCCCTTCTCTAGGGGATCTTCCCAACCCAGGGACCGAATCCAGGTCTCCCGCATTGCAAACAGATTCTTTACTGTCTGAGCCACCAAGGAAGCCCTAGATTAAGGGAGAAAAGTGTCTATTCCCTCCTTTGCAACTCTCTGAGGCCTTCCTGCCCTTCTTCTCTGATTCTCCTACTGGGGAATTTTGCTCTTTTATAAGCTTGGCCGGGGCCTGTGAAGTGTGAGGGATTTCATTTCACATAGGGGAAGGATGGAAGGACACAGCAAGCAAGACATTTGCCAAGATATAGCATGTATCCAGTTCTGGGACCCAGGAGCTGAAGACAGTTCCTTTGGCACAGAAAACACAGTTCAGGGACGCCATTACATTTCATACTCCAGGTGGAGCAGTGTGGCAAAGATTACAGAGGCTTTGATTGGGTTGGGGTGAAGTGTTGGAGCTCTATCTTTTGGCTCATCAGCCCCTAAGTGATGTCTCATGGGTGGTCCCAAAGCAGAAGGTCAAGGGTGGAGCAGCTACCCTGTCATCTGGCCAAACTCTGAGATGACTTAGGTGACTAAGATTAGCCTCTGGATTAGCCTCTGAGGCCTCTTGTTCCAAGGATCCTGGGAGATGTAGGTTGGGTCTGGATTTGCCTCTTTTGTCCCTATCTAGTAGACCTGAGATGGTTCTGGGGCTTCCTAGTGAGTGGGATCTGTTGACTTTGTAATTGCTAGATACCAGGAGCGGGACTTCACTGGTGGTCCAGTGGTTAAGACTTGGCGTTCCCAATGCAGGGGGCATGAGTTCAATTCGTGGTGAGGGAGCTAAGATGCTACATGCCACACGGTGTGGCCAAAAAAGAAACCAGGTGTGTCCTAGAACCAACCCAGCAGCCCCAGAGATCTACAGAAAAAAGAAACACACGTTCTGGTTTCAAGATGGCATAGCTCATACTGAAACTCCCCCTTTCTCACCAAAAATCTTATATATGATAGAAAAGACATTTTTAAAACAATAAATATAAAACTCTACTTGAAAACAAACGGATATGTCATGAACTAAAAAAGGAGATGCATTCCTAAAATATGAAAGTGGTAAGCTGGATGGAGCTGTCAAGCCTCAGATGCCTCAGGACTGGCTCTGACGCCTTCATGATGAGGGTAAATTTATCTGAAGGGAACCCTGGGGCAGCTGTCAAAACTCAGGATGTTCAGGACAGGATTCTCCCACAGGAGATATGAACTCCATGTAGTCACATATATCTGAAGAAGGCCCATACCATGAATCAGCAACTCAACAAATGAAAGAGCACGCACCCAAGGAATTAGAAGTAAATTAGCCATCCAAAAAGGATTGACAACAGTGAAAGCCCTCTGTTTGGGATTAGACTGGCCTCAGACCTATTGAGAAGATTGGCTCTTCTCTCTGTATCCTTCCGCTTGGTGTATGTTCTGGAAACACACTCAATTTGGGGGCAGGAGACAGTTCTAGGGACAATTTAGGGAAAGGGACAGAGAAGCAGGAAAGATGGTAGAAGGATAACTATGCCCAGAGGGACAAATACGAGACAGGCAGAAGAAAGGAGTGGGTGAGTGGGGAGACATGGGACAAGAAGTGGGTAGAAAGAAAGACAAATAGGCATGAGAAGGCCACGTGAACAAAGAGAAGGACAAGCAGGCCAGGAGGGAGTGGACCTGCAGGCAGGCAGGCAGGTGCTGTCCCCATGTCTCACCTTCACTTGGCTCTGGATCTGGAAGCTGAAGGTCTCATTCCATTCTGGGTTTCGGCAGTTGGAGATGGTCCTAGTCCTCAGCCTCTTTTCACTGGCGGTGGGCAGCCAGAGGCTCACAAAGCAGTCTGTCAGGCTCACTGTCCGAGGAAGACAAGGGTGAGGGGGTGAGGAGCCAACCCAGGTCTGAAGAGGAGAGAGTGTGGAGGCAGAAGCCAGAGTGAGGCCTCGTCTCAGCTTCAGGTCCCCTCTTGACTCACGGCCCTGACTCTCCAGAGACCTTTGTCCCAGAACCCTGAGAAGGTCATGGACTTCAGGCTGGAGGTTTCAGAGGGGACGCAGGACCCCCTGCCTGGTCTTAAGACTGGAGATGGCCTCTGGCTCTGCTAAGAAGCACCCTGGCTCTTGTTGGTTTGGGACAAGGTATGGCTGTGACTCTGCAGTTTTTTTGGCTTCCGTGGTGGCTCAAACAGTAAAAAATCTGCTTGCGATGCAGGAGAACTGGGTTCAGTCTCTTGGTCAGGTGGATCCCCTGGAGAAAGAAATAGCTACCCACTCCAGTATTTTGCCTAGAGAATCCCATGGACAGAGGAGCCTGGCGGGCTGTAATTGATGGGGTCACAAAGAGTCAGACATAACTAAGCAAATAACATACACACACACATGGCTGGGAAGTTTTCTCTCTGCCAGGGGAAGATCTGAAGGACTAGCCACCCAGAGGTCAAGTTTATCTCTTGCCTTAGCCCAGGGCACCAGGGAAGCCAAAGTAAGGCTCAGCTCTGGGCTGTGGAGAAGCAAGGATTAGAAGGGACACTGTTAAGGAGGAAGGAGTCAGTCCCAAGGCCCAGTGGGGACAGCCTGGAGCAGAACAGGCTATTCAGCAGGATCTAGGGACAGGGAATGCAAACCTCATGTGACTGAACATCTCAGATGCACCCATCTGGCCTCTTTGTATCTATACTGGTCTCCCCACATGGACTGTGTGGCCCAAGAAACCCTCATATCTAAGACTACATACTTTATTTTTCATTCAAAAGAACAACATGAATGTGATGATGCTGTGTGTGCTCGAAGGATGAAGCTGTGACCCCAACATGCTCTCCTAAAGTTAAAGAAGGCCTCCTGGGTTTTCTCTTTGGAGCAGTGGCAGGCACAGGGATAGGAATAGGGTGAAAACCCAGTGTCCTGACACCATTCCACCTGGGAGGAGGGAGGAAGAGGTGCCCCGATGGCCCTTGTCACTCTTCTGGCAATCTGCTGGGCGTAATTCCCAGGACACCCACAAGATACATAGAGAAGGGGAAAAGTCAATACAGTTTCCAGTGTTAGAGAAGCTTCTTCTAGATGATAAAGCAGCGAAGGGATGGGAGTTCTGTACTGATAGGACTGATCCGAACTAGTTCCTAATTATAATTAATAATGTCCTCTGAGAATGGAACCAGAGGTGACCCCTCCCCGAAGACTGACTTAGTCATATATTGTTACTACACTGAGAACTTCATCAGACTTAATAACCATGGCTTGCATCATGAGCATCCCTGGTTTCTGATTTCATCCCCTCTGTCTGGTTAATCTTTCAGGCTAGTCTTTCACCATTCAATGAACTGGAATTCATGGCCTTCCGCCCATCAAACAGAGGTGAGATAACACTGTCTTTAAATGTCATAATCATCATTAATCCAAACACAACAGAATCAAAAGAAAATGATGACATCATCCTACCATTCCTTCCATGCCCAGCTTGTTCCTCCTCACTATGAACTCAGGTGTCCTGACTAGGCTCTCACATTGAGTTGGTTTAACTCCTTGGTGCTCTCCAGCCTGTCCACTTCTCCCTACTTGCATGGCCACCGCCTTGGTGCAGGCCATCTTCATCTCTGCCATCTCTTCATCACTACCCCAGTGGGAACCCTGTCTTTTGTCCTGCCCCACCCTCATCTTTTCTCTCTAGAGAAACCAAAGGGCTCTTTTCTCATCAGTCACTCCCCAGTTAAAGATCCTTCAGTGGCTCCCTGCCCACTCATGCTGAGTCCCACCCACTCAGCATGGCTACCCCTCCCACTTTCCCAGCCTTTCATCATTCCTTCTCCCTATCATCCCAGCCCCGCCCTGTCCCCAAACACACACACACACACACACACACACACACACACACACACACACAGGCATTCACACATGCATGCACACATACACTGTTACATGCATGTGCTCACACTCATACTCCAAACTCCAGCCAAACCCAGTGCCCTGTAGGTCTCAGAAGGCCATGTCGTCTTGCCATGAACACCCTCCTCTTCCTCTTTCACACTACCCTTTTCCCACCCTTTCAGGTTGCAGAAGGGACCCCCCTCCGGAAGCCTTGCCTAAGCCCCTAAGTCTTGGCCAGGAGCCCCTCGTAGCCCTACGCCTCCCGCTCTCCTCCTGATGGAGCACTGCTGACAGATTGGTGCATGTGTCTCCACCACCCCCTGAGCCCTGGGAAGCCCAGGAGACCCAGTATTGACACCGCTGGATATTTGTGACTAAATGAATGATAGAAAACCCCAGCTTCCTGCTGTTGGGATATACCAGCACCCCAGAAATTCTGGGCTGAGTCACCATAGATATAGAGAGGTAAGTTGGCATGTCTAATGGCTTTGTTCAGAGGGAGACTCCCTGGGGACCTGCTCAGTCCTCCTGGGCCCTCCTTTGGCTTTTCCTGGGCTCCAAGTCCCCTCCTCTTGGCCTGCCTCCTGTGCAGGGGGAGCCTGAAGGCAGGGACCCCACAACCCTACACCCACTTGCTTAGCATGATTTCACAGACCCTGGAAAGGCCCCTTTTCCTCTAAGATTCCTTTTCTATCATCAGTCAATGCCTAAAATTGTCCCATTAAATCCACTGGGCTTTTCCTGGTGGCTCAGATGGTAAAAAAATCTGCCTGCAATGCAGGAAACCCGGCTTTGATCCCTGGGTTGGGAAAATGCCCTGGACAAGGAAATGGCAACCCACTCTAGTACTCTTGCCTAGAGAATCCCTTGGACAGAGGAGCCTGGTAGCTTATAGTCCATGGGGTTGCAGAGTTGGATTCGACTGAATGACTAACATACACAAATCCACTGAAGTCTCAGAATTTTTGACCTAAGGCTTAAATCTCCAGTTAAGATTAAAAACAAAACAAAACTCCCGGAAGAGCCAGCATTGGTCAGACACCTACACGTCAAGCTTAAATTTTTTTTCCAGTCCTTTTGCAGAGAGCCATTCTGCCTGTCCCCCTAAGGTTGGGAAGGAGAGTGCAGCCCAAGAGAGGATAATCCTGGGGAGGGGTGATGGTGGAGGGAGGCCGCCAAGCTCAGATGACAAGCTGCAGCATCATGAGCTGACTCTAAGGTAGTGAGTGTTGTTGTGTTGGCAATTAAGAGTGCTTAAGAAAGGATGATCCAATTCTAAGAACTTTGGAGAATTTCCTAAGCACAGATTGGTTCTAATCCTTGTTCCTCATGAAGTGAAAAAGGGCTTGGTCATAGGAATGACATATCTCTTTTTTCCAGAATGTGGGTGGCCAAGATGACTTAACCATCTCTACTGATATCAAGAACATTATCTTCCTTAGAGACACCCACCTCACAGCTCTTGGGGTGCTGGTTTGAATTTTAATTTATTGTCCCAAGGGGAATAAAAACTCTGGACAGCTGCAAGATTTCCAGGCCAGTTCTCTCGCAGCCCTGACCTAGCTCCTTGATGAGGGAGCCACCCCCGAATCTCATCCCTTTGGGGCTCCTGGAAATCTTAGAAACTCAGGCACCCCTTACAGGACTGAACCAGAGGGGAGATCATTTTTGATCTAAGCCAGGAGGAACGATTTAGGGCAAAGGTGACCCAGGACCTGCAAGATGTCAAGATAGTCTCCACCCAGGCGAGGCAGAAACAGAGCCCAGCCCGTGACAACTGTGGAACCAGATACAACGTGACCTGGGCTGATACCCCCAGACACCGTGACTGCCCCCAACTCTGTTCCTCAGGGAAATGAGGAAAACACAGACATGTTCCAAAGGGGACCAGGTACCCCTGAAGGGCAGCCTGTGTGCCAGAGGCACATGTGGGGGAGAGAGAGAGGAGGTAGGCCAGACCTTAGCCCATTTCTCTGGCTGCCTGCTCCCCACCTCACCTCCACCTCTGGGGCCCACAGGTGATGGGTGTAGCAGGAAGTGCCCTGGATGGTGGGAGGGTCTGAGAGCACAAGTGCAGGCCTGCCTGAGAGTGTGAGGCCCGCATGACACGCAGGGCGGGGACAGAGCCACCTCTAGAGGAGCCAAGGCGGGCGAGGCCTCTGCAGGCATGTGAAAGCTGTGACCTGTCCCCGAGGGGAGTGGGGTGAGGTGTCTGATGACCCACCCTGGTGTGGAAATGAAGGCAAAAGAGGCAACCAGGCTCCGGATCCAGGGGACACTTCCAGGCTCCTCACGTCACTTACTGGTGGCCTGGGAGGCCCCAAGAAGCCCAAGAAGTCCATGGCCCCCTGGCCGACCTGGGAACAGAGCCATGCTGGCTGCAACTGATGGCATGGGCTCTGGACACTCACTGTCCCGGGGACGGGGTCTGAATCCTGCCTGGTCCCTTTGTTCTCTCCTGGGATGTAGGGCCCTCCCTTCCCCACCTCCACACTCATCCTTGCGCTGCGGTGTTGCGGAGATAGCTTTGCAGCAGGCTGTCAGCCTCTTCCCCAGGGCTCCTGCTCCATCCGCACAGAAGCCCTCGAGGTCATGCAGTCCCTGCCTCAAGGACTAGGGTGCCACCTCGATTCCCATCCATCCTCTGAATAGCCCGGGCTCCTTCTCCTGGCTTGTCCTTCCTACCCCTCAGCAGGCCAGACCTGGGATCAAACACTGATTCTGCTTGAGGCATTTAATCCTCATGTGCAAATGGGTCCCACAGCACTGCCCTCAGGTTGAGGAGGATGTGTGGCATCTGCCCCGGGCAGGCCCCCAGCAGGTGCTGGGGGTGGAATGCAGGAGGAGTCCTCCCCCAGATTGGGCTCCCAGACCTCTGGATGCTCACATCTTGTCCCCTCAGACCTCAGGCTCTCAAAGCAGCCTTTCTTAGCTACTCCCAGTTTTCAGTGTCCTTTAAATCCTGTGGTGACAAGATCAGAATGTCATCCTCTATTAAAGAAAGTGAGAATGTTAGTTGCTCAGTCATGTTCCACTTTTGCAACCCCATGGACTGGTAGCCTGCCAGGCTCCTCTGTCTGTGGAATTCTCCAGTCAAGAACACTGGATTGGGTAGCCATTCCCATCTCAAGATCTTCCTGACCCAGGGATCAAACCCAGGTCTTTTGCACTGCAGGCAGATTCTTTACCATCTGAGCCACCAGGGAAGCCCGCCATTGTCTATTACCACTCCATGATTGCTTTGCATATAGATGCCTCCCCTTGCGTCAGGCTCTCCCAGCATAGTTGAGTCCCAGGGTGAGGGCAATATAAGGGAGCTTTGGGGAACCCGGAGCCCTTGGGCCATTCCTGTGTGGTTGCCAGTAAGTGGGAACCCCCTCAGTCATGGGCCCTGACACAGAGCTTTGTCCTCCTTGAGGACCAGGCTTCCTCCCTGGATGGTGGGGAGGTGAGAGCAGCATAGGGAGGGGCTTTTGTTCTACCCACCCAGATATCTTCATTTCTTCCTGAAACCAGAGACTTCCCTGGGCCCCTGTGGCCTGGGAATGCAGCAGAGGCCGGGATGAAAGGGAAATTAAAGCAGCAAGAAGACCCTGAACAAAGAGCCCTGGTGAGTCAACCATATCCATGGGCTGAATGCAGAACTGGGGCCCTGGCATGCACTGTAGGGCCCGTCTGGGATCCAGGTCCTGAGAAGAGCACTGGAGCTGATTGGCTTCATGGTCCCCAAGGGCCTCTCCTTCCATTCCAACAGCCCCTAAACTCATGCCCAGGGTTGGGGAAGCTGACTCCTGAAAGGGGTGCCAGGGAGGGGAGAGCAGGGAGGAGAGAGTGAGAGGTGGACAGCCGGGTGAGGACTGCAGGGGCTGCTTGTACCAAGGTTGCAGCTACAGGGAGGGGCCTGGAAAATGATACAAACCTCAAAGTCTGAAATACAACTTGAATTCAGAACACACACAGACACACATATGCACACAGACACACAGAGCGACCCCTGACCATTTCCTCTCTAGGCCTGTCTCCATCCTGGCCCCAGAAGTGGAGAGGAGGGAGGGAAGAAGGAGGGGAGACTCACCCACGTCGGCCTGTCTGACGTTCTTCATGCGGATGACCCTCACTGTCAGCAGGTGGCATGGAGACAGCCCGTCCTGTGGGTGGAGAGGACATGACTCACTCTTCATGCAGTGGTGGCAGGTGGCCTTGGCGGAGACAGCAGCTCAACCTGGACAGGCTCCCACTGCCCAGACTCCAGTGACCTCTCCCCTGGGACCATCTGCGGTCTGGAGAATGCTTCTGGTCCCCAGGGGGTCCAAGGCTGTGCAGGTGAGGGGCTTTGTCCTCTATCCTCTCTGAGCCAACACACCCCAGAGGAAGGACAGTTTCATGCCTCTTCTGTCCATGTCTTTCCTATTTGGATCCTGGAGTTGGAAGCCCTTTTCCTGAGCATTTTACCCAGGCTTAGAGGAGTCTTTTTTTTTTTTTAATTTGAGGATAATTACAATTTTGAGATGATTTTTGCCATATATCAACATGAACCACATCTAGGTATACATAGGTCCCCTCCCTCTTAAACCTCCTTCCCCATCCTATCCCTCTGGGTTGTCACGAAGTACTGTCTTTGGGTTCCCTGTGTCATACAGCAAATTCCTACTGGCTATCTATTTTTATATACAATAATGTATATATTTCAATGCTACTCTCTCAAATCATCCCACTCTCTCCTTCCCTCACTGTGTCCAAAAGTCTGTCCTTTATGTCTGCGTTACATGAGTCTTTTTACTATCCACTTCCAGCCCGTGCCCAAGGCAGACACCATCGGACTCCTCCAACCCATCCAATGATGTTTATAGAGGCCTCTGAACTGGAACCCTTTACACTCTGAGTCATCCACTCCATGTTACAAGAGTCACCTTCTACCCTTTTGAGCAAATTTGATTTTTCTCTATTTAAAGTAGTAGTAGGGTTTAGGGGAAACCATGAGAGTGTGAAGAAAAAGAGTCCCCAGAATGCCAATACTCAGAGAAGATCACTATGTATAAATACTTTTATTTTCAACTCAGACTGTCCACAGATAGTTCATCTGCCTTGGCTATTGTCAGATAATATTTGTAATATAATCTACTGAACATTTACTCTAATAGGGGAAGGGTGGGCACAGCAGGAGACCTTGATCTTGGCCGGTGAGAGGTCCCGCTCAGTTGGCCTTGCAGGGGTCCTGGGGCAGAGAGTGCAATGCAGGCTGATCATGGCCTTCTCCCTAGGGCCCTCCAGCCTCAGGCCGGTGGGTGATCTGGGGGCCAGGGGCAGACTGAGGGCTGTGTCCCACAGAGCTCCAGAGCCCTCACCACAGCTTGTCCATTGGTTGGGCTCAGTCCTTGAAGCAGCAGCGAACCTCTCCCTGATCCCCACCTCCAAGCCCTAATGGTGGTAGCTGTCTCCATGGGTCACAGTCCAGGGGACCTGCCCTCATTTGGGTGTACTGAGGAGCCAGAGGCCCAACTGGGTCTTGGGTGCCTGGCTCCCTGAGTGATGTCACCTGGACAGTGTCTGAGGACCTGGCCCTGAGGGTGCTACCAGCTGAGATATGCCTCCTCAGTTGAGCCTCAGCACTGTGGGAGGACCTAGACTGGATGCTGGGCAAATGCTCCTGAGCAGGGTAACTGGCCTGCATAGGGAGCTTCCACCTCTTAGCAGAGCCCAGACCTCAGAGGGGAAGAGATGAGCCTTGAGACCTTGCCCTTTCTTGTCAGAATGGAGGATAATATTTGTTTTTAACACCAAAAACATTTTGTACTGAGGTATAGCCAATAGGATAATATTTGGTTTGGTGGAGATTTACAGGAACACTGTGACCTGACCATGACCTGACCTCAAGAACAAAGGCACGTATATACAGTGGAATATTACTAGGCCATAAAAAAGAACGAAACTGTGCCATTGGCAGAGATGTGGATGGACCTAGAAACTGTCACACAGAGTGAAGTTAAGTCAGAAAGAAAAAACAAATATATATTTATGCATGTATATAGAATCTAGAAAAATGGTACAGATATTTGCAAAGAAGAAATAGAGACACAATGTAGAGAACAAATGTATGGACACCAAGGATGGCAGAGAGGGTGGGATGAATTTGGAAACTGGGGTTGACATATATACCCTGCTGCTGCTAAGTCACTTCAGTCGTGTCCAACTCTGTGTGACCCCGTGGACGGCAGCCTACCAGGCTCCCCCATCCCTGGGATTCTCCAGGCAAGAACACTGGAGTGGGTTGCTATTTCCTCCTCCAATGCATGAAAGTGGAAAGTGAAAGTGAAGTTGCCCAGTCGTGTCCGACTCTTAGTGACCCCAAGGACTGCAGCCCACCAGGCTCCTGCGTCCATGGGATTTTCCAGGCAAGAGTACTGGAGTGGGGTGTCATTGCCTTCTCCGATATATACCCTACTATGTTTAAAATAGATAACTAATGAGAACCCATTGTATAGCACAGGGAATTCTACCCAGTGCTTTGTGGTGACCTAAATGAGAAGGAAATTCAAAAAAGAGGGGATATATACAAATAGCTGATTCACTTTTCTGCACAGCAGAAACTAACACAACATTGAAACACAAGTAAACCCCAATTTTAAAAAAAGGATCTGACACTAAAAAGTTTGCAACAACTAACCACTCTCCTTTCTAGTCTTTCCTAGAAAAGGGCTTTGCTGAAATCTTTTAGGGAGTTCAGGAGTTTTTAAGGCATGACCCATCTCCTTGCATGGCCCTGCAATGAACTTTTCTCTGTTCCAAACTCCAGCATTTTGGTTTTGTTTGGCCTCACATCAGGTGCACATTCGTGCATCAGGTATACAGATTTGCATTTGGTAACATTACTATTTTCCAGACCCTTCTCTTATAGTTTCTAATTTCATAAAACCTTTATAATAAAAGTATTGCTCATTTTAAAAATTAAATAATTGACATATAACATTGCATGAGTTTGAGGTATACAACATAATGATTTGATGATTATAGTTAGTATTGTCATATGGTTACCATAAGAAGTTTAGTTATCCATCACCGCATGCAATTAAAATTTTTTTCTTGTCATGAGAATTGTTATTTTGATGTCTGTCCTTCCAGGCTCTACTGGGGCTTAATTTGTTTCTTTGTTTCTTTTTATTTTTTAATTGAAGGATAATTGCTTTACAGAATTGTGTTGGTTTCTGCCAAACATCAACATGAATCAGCCATAGACATACATATGTCCCTGCCCTCTCTTTCTCTCTCTCTCTTTTTTTGATGTGGACCATTTTTAAAGACTTTTATTGAATTTGTTACAATATTGTTTCTGTTTTATGTTTTGGATTTTTGACCATGAGGCATGGGGGATTTTAGCTCCCTGACCAAGGATCGAACCTGCACCCCTTGCACTGGAAGGCAAAAATCCTAACCACTGGACCACCAGGGAATTTCCTGGGGCTTGATTCTAACCAAGAACAATAGGACAATGGCTGGGAAGGCTGTTGCTCGGTCCCTGAGATCCATATATAATTCATCTTTAGGGCCTTTTCCTCCTCTTTCCCCAACAGCTGCCTCAAAGTTGAAACAAAGCCATACTGACTGTCACATACAGGTCTGAGGATTCTTTTTGTGAGATTAACTCTGAAACACTGAATATTTTCATGGTCAATCACTTGCTCTAATGGGATTGCCTTTTGAGCCTTTTCACTTGGACCAAAGGCTGTACATAGCACTTCTCTTCTGGTTCTGGAAATACAGTTGTGCCTTTGGGCAGACCCCTCCAGGCACATGGGTCCTTATGTGGGCAGAGCACGTGTTCTGATCTGATCTGGGGAGGACGCAGGAGTCATCTTTCATCCAGGAGAGCGGCTCTGGCAAAGCCTGTTCCCCCGACCCACTTCCTCAGAGGGCAGCTAGAGGACTCCAAGCAGGGAGCCAGCCAAGGCCTTGGCCCAGGCAGGGATCACTCCCCACGTCTCTGAACCCAGGGGCCCGGTCCTCTCAGCCACCACAGCCCTTTTCCTGCCTCCAGGAGGGGCTGTCCTTGGCCCTGCCCAGCTCCCTTGTGTCTTCCCTGGGAGGGAATGAGCATCCACAGCTTCCTGTAGGACCTCACTCGGGGTCTCCCTGCCTTCCAGGAAAAGCTCTCTGCTGTCATCTAACTCTGTACCTTCCGACGAAGTTGACCATTTCTTCTACTCTAACTCAGCACCACTAATCCTTACAGCACCCCAAAAGCAGTTATTATTAGCCTCGCTTTACAGATGGAGACTCTGAGCCTAAGTCCTTTGACTTCAGGCACTCAGCTTGAATCAAAGGAAACTGAGTTTGCATCCAGTTCTGATTTTTGTGGGTATATGATGTAGACCACTGCTGTTTTATATTTTGGCTTTTTGGCCATGAGGCATGTGGGATCTGAGCTTCCCAACCAGAGACTGAACCCATGCCCCGTGCATTGGAAGGTGAAGTCTTAACCACTGGACCACCAGGGAAGTCCCCAAGCTCTAATTCTTAACCCTGTGTTCATAACTACGATTATATTGTCACCTTAAACTTGAAAGTGACCCTCAACAAACATGAAGACAGATGCTGCTTGCCCCAATCTTCTCTGAAAGTCTATTTTCCTGGCAGATTTTTTGTTTCACCTTGAATTATCCCAAAGCCCCCAAATAACCCACACACTCCAGCAGCCCTTCTACTTTCAGTACTCTTCTGACACATTCCATCATCTCTCCCCTTATCAAACAACCAGAGCATGTCAGGACTGTAAGAGCTTTTAAGAGAAGTTCCCACTTTCTAACAGCCACAGAGGGCTGCTTTGTGGTTTGGAGCCTCAGCTTACACCTTTAGCCCAGGAATTTTCAGGAGACACCCAGTTGCGAAGTACTCCGCAAAGCACTCATCCATCTGCCGGCAGGGAGACAGAGCCTCGAGGGTGTGAGAGAGAGCCCAGAGGGGCCATGCTGGGAGGAAGGCAGCAGGAACACGGGACTCAGGTCTTGGGGCCAGATGATTCCAGGAATTAAGTCTATGAAAAATGACCTTCTGAGATTAAAGTGAATGTACGTATTTTGCTCCTGATATAATTAGCTCAATTGGAGTGATGCTGCTGCTGCTGCTGCTGCTAAGTCACTTCAGTCGTGTCCGACTCTGTGCGACCCCATAGACGGCAGCCCACTAGGCTCCCCGTCCCTGGGATTCTCCAGGCAAGAGTACTGGAATGGGGTGCCATTGTCTTCTCAGAGTGATGCTAGGCATATGCAAAACTGCATGGTCTCAGAGCTAATGAACACAATAGAAAGATGTAATAGATCAAAGGATAGTGTTTGTGACTATGGGAACTAGAAACTGGTGGGTTTATGGAACCCAAGTGTATGGGGTGGCTTATGGGATCTGGGTAAGAACTTCAGGGGCTTGGACAAGCTCGTCCCTCTGACAGGATTGCTAGCTGGGTATCAGAGTGAAAGTTTAACAGCAGATATGGCCAGGCACCAGCTAGTCTGCAGCCCTGAATCAGGGGTGGGTGGTAATCCTCCAGTTCATGAGGGCTCTGGAGGGTCCAGGGACAAGGACCAGAGAGCACTCAGGAGGTTGGAGCTCAAGGCAGGGACTATTTGGCAACCACTGGAGAAGTGTATTTAGATACTTTAACAACCAGGACCGCTGTGTATGGACGGGGGGCTGGATGGTAGGTTTCTGGGAAGCCATGGCTCAGGCTGTAGGCACACCTGGCTCCAGCCTCCTCCTGGCCTTGGTCCTTGGGGTTGGTTTCACCAGGACTCTTTTTCCCCTGAAACCTCCTTAGGACAGGGGCATCTTGCCAGCTCATGTGGAAAAAAGCTTGACTCTCAGGATTGATTATTTTGCAATCCAATATTACCCCTTTCCAGCCCCTTACTTTATAGACAGGGCTTTGGTGGGGAGGTTGGGAACACAATTCATTACCCTCCTCTCATATGCCAGGCTCTGCTCTACCTGGGGGCGGGGCACTGTATCTGTTTTCAACTAGGCCCCCTGCCCCAGCGAGACTCTGGGGAAGGCACTACTATTCCTCTTTGCAGAGAAGAAGACCAAGGTTAAAGAGCTTGCATCTCAAACAGGGTCACATAGCCCAGAAGGGGCGGGGCCACAGATGTAGATGTACTTGGCTGCAGGGCATTGCCCATTCCATCCACTTGGAGGCTGGCCCTCACCAGGAATTAACCAACTCAGTTAATAGCTTGCTCCAGGTCAAGCATTAGAGTAGTCAACAGCAGAGGCAGAAGTTAAACCCTCAGCTCCCATTTGGGGGCTATCCTAACACCCCAGAAAACTAGCTGTCACCACACATTAGAAGACTATTTAGTTACAGGTGGGCTCCCAGGGTCTGGCTCCCGGTGGGGGTGGGAGTTGGGAGGAGGGTATGACAACCATATTTCAGAAGTAGTAAGGGTCAAGGCTACCCTAACCAAACCAGCCCATGAGGTCTGGGTGCTGATGAGGGAAGACAGCTCCCTGGAAGCCTGTGGGAACTCCCCTCTGCAGGGCTTCTCAGGGCAGGGCCAGCTGGTGATGCCACCTCCTTGCTGGAGAGCTGGGGGTATCCATCAATTTCCTGCGATACTTAGGTCAGAGCTGAGGACAGCCTGGCAGTAGCTTCCAAGAGACAAGGACCCTCCCTAAAAGGAGAGCATGCAGATGAGGACTCTATGGGCCCCTAGAATGCTTCCCTGCTAGTCTGAGCAGCTCCCCAGACCATGTTCCTTTTTATCACTCAGACTAGGTGAGGGGTTTGGGCAAGAAGTCCCAGCTCTGAGTTATGGACCCCCCAGGACCTGAGAGGGAAGAGTGCAGCTCTCAGTTGCTTCATTCCTCACTTTAAGGTAAGCTCTGTCCTTTCTGTGGAGGTTCCTCCTCACTCAAGCTCCTGGAGGCTCAATGAGACAAGGGAGACAGGAGCACGTGTGGACCAGAAGCTCTTTCAGCATCCCGGGGGCTGTATAGAAACAGCCCAGAAGGTGACATCTATCCTGGACCGGTCAGCGGGGCATCAGGCACTACACAGCCTGGAACTTCCCTCTTGGGATCCTTGGAGACTGAGCAGGGTCTCCACCTCCCACTCCAAGACAAAACACTTCCGGAGCATCGTTCATCTCATTCCATGATCTAATGTGGGCTGGGGGAAGGTCAACAGGAAAACGTCACTGCAGACAGTGCTTCCATGGCATGCCGGCAGCAAACTGGAAGACTGAGATGAGGTGGGAAAGCCCAGACAGAACTGGTCCAGAGCCCTGGAGGTTTGACCCATGAACCTGGGGTCTCCCTGGGAGCTGTTATATCGACCCAGGGGTCTCGACCACAAAACTAGGAGGGGCACTTCACGGCCAATGGGGACAGGTCGGCAGTAGCACTGGTCTTCACCTGACACCACACCACACACACTCACAGCAGGCAGTTCAGCAGGTCCACAGGGTGAAAGCCTGCTCGCTGCTAGGAGTGGCCAAATGTGACCCATCCCCTGCAGTGCTAAGCACTTTCTGGGTGCTGCTGGCCCCAGGATGGCCCTGAGCCACTCCCATGCATCTTGTCAAGCTTGCGGGTGTCTGAAGCTGGGCCATCCACCCAGAGGCCTGGTACAAACTGGGCCAGACTGTGTCTCCCAGTGCCAAGCAGGGGCTGCCCTAGCCAAGGCACTCCATGTCTCTGGAGTCTGCCGTGACCCCAGCCCTCCCTGAGCACGTCTCCTGCCCTCGGCTCCTGTCCCACCCACTCAGCCCTGTTCCCTCACCTCCAATGCACAGGTGGCCGCGGGCCTGTCCCTGTCCTCTTGGCATGAGTCTGGCGGGTAGTGGGAGACCCAGACGGGCATCTGCTTCTGAAGCATCATGTGGCTCTGTAGCTGGCTGGTGAGATGGGGAACTTATACTCTGACTCAGAGCTCCACCCTCCAGAGAATTCTCGGCAGTGGCTGGATTGCTCTGGGAGGAGCTCAAGTGGGTAGCCAGGTAGAGTCCTGGACACAGGCCTCTTCATATCAAGGGACCCTCAGGGCTTCAGATCCTGAAAATGCAGGGACGGGTAGGGTCAGCAGTCTGCTGCCCCCAGGAGAACAATCAGGCTGTCCACTGGACCAGGGAGTGGCAGGAAGAGGCTGACGGACCCTACTGACTCTAGGATTAGCCCAGCCGTGATTGGGGGATGCCCTGTCTCTGCAACTTGTCAGGGTCCTGGCTCAGAGTTGCTCCTCTGGGGGATGTGCCCTCCCTCCAAACTCTACTTAGTCCCGTGGCTCAACACTCCACAAACTGTGGGCGGGGACCTCAGGAGAGGCAGGGACCGTGACCAGGACTCCAAAGTTAGAGGATGAGGAAAAGAAAGTAACTGCTCGAATCCTTGGTGAGTCAAGGGCAAGTCCTCCCTGCCCTAGGTCACGGGAGGCCAACGGAGGGTGGGCCCAGCCCCTGTCTAGGCTCAGGGCAGCTTCGAGGATGCTCCCACCCCACCCCCACCCCACCCCGCTGATTCTTATCTCTGTCCTGGTGGTTGGCTTACTTGGGGGACCTGTGAGGTGGCTTCGCTTGCTCAGCTACCCAGCTGGGTGCACTGGGAGTTTCCTGCCTGAGCTATCGCCTGGGGCCCCACAACCGGCTTTTCTGGCTCATGGATTAAAATGATTGTATGAAACTCAGGGTGAATCTGAATGCAGGGCTGACTCGAATGCAGAGATGGAAACTGGTTGGTGGTATCTGTGGAGCCTCCTCCTGTGCAGAAGGAGGACGTCCCCACCCTGCTCCTCTCTGCCTGCCAGACCCTCCAGAGTGGGGATGGGGCCTTA